>NW_003852405.1:12530035-12613674 GCF_000181295.1 Otolemur garnettii
GGTTTTAAGTGATTCTCTTGCCTCAGCCTCCTGAGTAGCTGGGACTATAGGCACCTGCCACAATGCTTGGCTATTTTTTGTTTTTTGGTTGCAGTTGTCATTATTGTTTAGCAGGCCCAGGTTAGGCTCAAAACCACCAGCTTTGGTGTATGTAGCCAACGCCCTACTCACTGAGCCACGGGCACCGAGCCTACTTTCTATAAGTTCATGAAAAAACTCTCTAATTATGCTCACTATCATTCTTCCCATTTTTCAGATTAAAAGATTGAGGAGAAAAGAACGCAGATCACATGCTTTTAAGTGATGCTGCCAAAATTCCAACCCAGACAGTTTGATTTCCTATCCCGGGTCCTAAGCACTGTGGACATGGCCTCCCATACCCTACATCACACGTATCTAAGACAGGACATGTGGAGAAATGAACTAAGTAACCCAGTACACAGTACATGACTTAGTAAGCGTTAGCTAACGGTATTATAATTAATATAATTCCTTCCATTGTTAGGATTAACTTTTCTCTTACACTTTGCTTGGGCTTCTCAGAAAAGGAGACACTACATTTGTTTCAAGAACAAGATAGACTCGGCAGAATCAGCAGCTCAAAACAAGTCAGGCATGACAATGGACCTGTCGACACCTCAACAGAGTGGGAGTTCCGTGTTATGTCAGGGATGCCAAGAAGATGGGTTCAAACGTACATCTACTTGGAAAGACGGCATCCCTCCCCAGCGACGTGAAATAGAGCGCTCACTCTCCCTGTCACATCTGAGCTCCCTCGGGGAAGATGGACGTGTGAAATGCAGGCAAATGTGGAGAGTACAATTGGAAGAAAGGAAATACAAGTTATACGCCCTGACCGCTGGCTCAGCATAGAGCAGGAGCGCGACGCCACGACAGCGAAGCCCCAGTAGCTGGATGGATAATCAGGCCCAGCTCTCCAGGATATTATTTTAGAGGAGAAAGAGGCAGCAACGGTTCAAGGTAAGTGGCTTCTCTTAGTGTTCGGTCACAGGCAAAAGACCTCTAATGTGGCTACAAAGGATAGGTCTTTCCTTTTCAGAATATCCATCTGGATGACGTGCAAATGGGGTCCTTGTCGTTTTTGCTGTGAAGCACGGGGAAGTATGGGCAGGCTTGTCTTGTTCCCTCCCCTGCAGGCAACACGTCTAAGAATTACCAGCTCAGCACCAATGGACACCCCCCAGGTCATCTCAGGCTCCCAGGGTTCCCATTTTCCCTAGGCTTACGATGGAGAAAACAGAAGAATCAGTTACGCTTCCATCCTCCAGTCCCAGCTATTCACGGAGTGATTGCCAAAAGATAACAGGTGGGAGGTTCTTCAAGACACTTCAGTTTCCAAGGGCCCAAAGCACCATCTATTTGTGGAGAATTCCATTTTTGTCTCCAGCACAGCCCTCTTTCCTGAATACCAGGCTCACATACCTAAAAATCTCATTTTCTTAATTTAGATGTCTAATAGGCCTCTCAAAACTTATGATCTTTCCCTCCCCCCCCCCACAAAGTGCTCCTCCTGCAGTCTTACCCATTTTATAAAAAGGAACCTCCCACCCTTTTCAAGGCATAACATGCACACTCACACCACCAGTTGGTAGGGGAGAAAGTAAACTTGAACCCAATCTGGTAAACCTAGGTCCAATGGTTTACTTATCCCCTGCTTTTCTGACCTAACAGCATCTTTTCAGCACTTCAAATTATCTTACTCTCTCCTACCTGTTTATACAAACCATCACTGCACACGGAGGAATGCAGCTAATGTGACCTAGTACAGGCACTGGAAAGGCAGAGCCTGCAAGTTCACCTGGTGTCCTCCACGACCCATGGTCTGGTGAACTTGAGCTGTTGAGGTTTAATGTTTCTATTTCACATTTTCTGAATCTGAGATTCTGGATTGCTGGAGTTAATCGTCCCAAGCATTTAAATTCATGCCCATCTTGGCATTCTGTGACCTCTACATCTGCTCAGCAGGCCAACTCTTCCAAGCCTTATGCAGGGCAAGGGTGTCCAAGTGCTCCCTCAAGCTCATCCCTGAGAGCCCTGGCGCTATCACTCCTAAACCAAGTTGGGCATCATAAAGGTGGGGATCGTTATAGGAGCCTGCACCCCCTCCCACACCATGCCACTGGTGCTCACATTGTCAGGACCCCAAAATTATTTGGACAATTATAAAACTAATTGTGCCAATGAAATGTGGCCCCAACTGAGAGGCAAGATTTCATCACTGTATCTCTGCTTACCTCTTTTCTAAATCCTCCTGGAACAGAAGGAGGGAGTGTCCATTTCTTTCTGACTGTCCATTTCTTTTTCTCCATTACCTCCTCCACACCAGGGCTATGAGCTGACAGAGCCAGAAGGGCAATGAATCATCTTAACTTATAAAAAGAACACCTTGCTTAAAATCCTCTGCATTTGATTCTTGAAAGGTAAATGGGAGTTAAAGAGAAGGAGGGCAAAAGTTCCAGTTTTATCTTGCTTACTAAGACTGGATTTCAAAAGTACTTTGCAGTACAAGACCTCAATTAGCTAATCCAGTGCTGAAGAACACTTTCTGTTTGCATCTTGCTATCCCAGGCTTTCCTCCCAACCCCACCCTCAGCCTCAACTAGGTTGGTGTCTTGGACTGACTGTTACACAATCATTGGTTGAAGACATTCTGTGGCCAGTGTGTGCTGAGCACATGTTGTAGTATAAGTTTAACAGACATTACCCATTTTTTAAAAATTTCAGAACATTAGGGGGTACAAATGTTTTATTTAATTACTTTGATTTTGTACAGATTGGGTCAAAGTTCTAAGTGTGCCCTTCACCCAGAGAGTGTGCATGGTACCCAACTGGTATGAATTTGCACATCCCCTCTTGCCACCTCCCCCAGCATGACTTTCGTTATCTATTTTTAATCCTAGGAAAAAAGCACTGGGGAAAAAAAGAGATTTTTCTTGTTCTTATTTTACAAATAAGGAAACTGAGACTCAAAGAGGTTTTGTGCTCAAAAGGAATGTATCTAGCAAATATAAGAGCCAGAATTCAGACCTAGATCTGTCTACATCTAGAATAGTCCAGAATATGGATATTTTAGATGACACAATGACATTTGGTTTTCATTTTTAAATTTCAAGGTAGCTCATCCCTCAAATGGCATCTAAAATTAGGCAACTTGGTTAAAATGATTGCAAAGTAAATGAAGAAAATACAGGTAAGGGAGAAAGAAAGGAAGGAGAGAAGGAAGGAAGGAAGGAAGGAAGGGAGGAAGGAAGGCAGGATGGAAGGAAGGAAGGCAGGGTGGAAGGAAGGAAGGAAGGAAGGAAGGAAGGAAGGAAGGAAGGCAGGCAGGCACATCACCCACAGCATAACTTCCCAAAGACAATAACATTACAAGTTTGGTAGAGTATTATTGTGGTGTTCTGACTCTCTCTGTGTATCCGGACTTTACAAAATTGACTTAAACTACACTCACAGATTAAAACAAAGAAACAAACAAAAACTTACTAGAGACAATATAGATTATTAGTTAAGACAGAACTCTGGTGTTAACACTGCGGGGTTAACACAATGCTTGTGGTCAAGAAAAGTTGGTTTTGTTATCACTACCACTGATAGCTTTCTTTATCACATCTGACCATCTCCATAAGCTCACAACCTCTTTCTGTAATAAAAATAAAATCAATTGTATCCCTACTAACAAACACAGCTTAATCTATTTATTGAAAAACATCTTAGGTAACTGTCCCTTTTACAAATAGTCTTTCTTATTCTACCATAAATACCCAGCAACATAGAAAAGAGTTAGGTGCCGGTACCTATGCTGTGAACACAAACACAGAAAATTAAGGAAATAAAAAGACTCTGAAATAATTTTCTTTAAAAGAGACCAAGAGTAAGTTAATTGTGAAGATGATAGGATTATTGATCATATTTAATTTTTTGAACTTTGTTTTTGCAACTCCTAAAGATATAATTACTTTGTAATTAAAGAGATAAAGTAAATAGCAACAATTTTCATCCTCCGTTGCACCACAGACACAAACACATCCAGAGGTAAAATGCAGCATTCTTCTTTCAATGCCATCTCTTACTAAATAGTAAACTCCTTAAAGGGGGTTATTCATGTTTATGCTCCTAGCTGTCAGCCCAGTTCCTGGCAAATAGTAGGCCCTCAATACACATTTGTTGAGCCTTTCTAAAATATTAACCAAAGCCCAACCTGGACTTTTAATATCACTCAACACCAAAGAAAGTGCACAGATATTTGATCTTCCGTTAGTGACATAGATGACCCCTAAAAGCTAACAATTCATTGTGTACCAACTCCAGGTAAGGCACCGGGCTAGCATTTAACATGTGTTATCTCCTTTGATCCATCGATCCCTGAGTTGGTGCTACTTTCTTCATTTTTTACTTATTTTTTTTAGCAGATAAAGAAAAAGAGGCCCAGAAAGTCTGTTACTAGTCAGTCACACAGCCAAAGATAAGTTGCAGAGCTGGAATTCTACTCCGACTCACCCCTGAGCCAGCGCTCTTTAGGACCAGAAGATTTTGCCTCTATTCTGAGTGCTTCCTAGACTCAGGTGCCCTCCACGTAATTCACATGCAGAGGAAGTAGATGGCTGATGATGCCTCTTCTCTGAGTCGTTACAACAGAACTAACGACACAGTAGCCACCAGCCTCAGTGGTGGCTGAGGGCTTGAAATGTGGCAGGCCCAAATGGAGATAGGCTGTCAGAGCAAAATATACACCAGATTTGTGAATATTTATATTTTTTCATGTGGAGCATCTTTTCATATGCTTATTGGCCGCCTGTATGTTTTAGAGGTCTGGTATGAAACAAGGGATATAAACTATCTTACCAATAATTTTTTTATATTGATCACACAATGAAATGATCATATTTTGGATATATTGAGTTAATTACTTCACCAATCCAAACAGTTTTTAGTCAATAGTATTATATATACAAGGCAATTTCTTAATTTCATTCATTTTAACATGGTTGTCCGAGATGATAATATTAGAAGAAGCTGGGTAGAAGGGATAGGGGAACTCTGTACCAGTTTTGTAGCTTTTTAATGTCTAAATTTATTTCAAAATATAAAGTTAAAGAAAAGTCATTCCATGTAGTTTTTTCCTACTGTTTTAATGTGGCTTCTAGAACTTTTGGAAGTGCCACAGAGGTGGCTTACACTGTATTTCCATTGAACAGTGAACAGAACATCTTAGCAATGTGAGACCCAAGTCACTCCTTCAATTGCAGCTCTGTGTTAGGGGTGGTTTAGTTTACCTAATAAGCAGTTTTATAGTTGGAAAGTGAATTGGGCCATCAGTTAATGCAGCCCCATAACACCACTAAACCAAGGTGAGTAATGATTTGGATTCGAAGGTCATCTACTCAATCTATGATTCTAGGCAGAATCATAGATTCTGAAAGACACTAAAACTTTTCCTGGAAGACAGCCCTATTCCTCAAAATCTCCTGTGGATGTTGATACCATCTTCCTTAGAAAACTGCTCTGTTTTTTTACATCCTTAAAGTCAAGAAATTTTTCTTCTTGGCGTTAAGAAGTAAACATGGAGATTTAATGGGCTCTTATTTCTTTTATACCCTCCTGGGTTGTGACATAGGCAAACTCCAAAAAAATTTTTAAAAGAAATAAATAATCTGAGAGTAGAGAATGGGAGATACTTCATGTGCTTGCTTGAAAGTGCTGTGACTTAATGCTCAAGCTCAAAAAAATATGCTAAGTATGGTTAAGTTGTAGGGAAATAAGCAAAAAAAAAAAAAAAATGCATTTAAAAAATCCCTCATTGGGTCGGCGCCTCTGGCTCAAGCGGCTAAGGCACCAGCCACATACACCTAAGGTGGCAGGTTCGAATCTAGCCCGGGCCCACCAAACAACAATAATGGCTGCAACCAAAAAATAGCCAGGCGTTGTGGCAGACGCCTGTGGTCCCAGCTACTTGGGAGGCTGAGACAGGAAACTCGCTTTAGCCCAGGAGTTGGAGGTTCCTGTGAGCAGTGAAGCCATGGCACTCTACCCAGGGGGACAGCTTGAGGCTCTGTCTCAAAAAAAAAAAAAAAAAATCCCTCATTTACACTTTTGTGGGGACCATAATGAGAAAAGTACAAACTAAACAAAATTAGCAACTCATATTAGATCACCACTTATTCTGGGTCTATAAATGAAAGGTGATAGAGCCTTACCTCGGAGCCAGGAGACCAGCATGCCAGTTCCATTTCTAACACGTCATCTATCCTTGTAAATCCTCAGCAACCTCCTCTGTAAACTGAAAAGATAGGTTTAGATTCGTATTTTTAAAATCACAATGCCACCTCTTTCGTAGGCCATGGGTTAAGATCAACTTTCCTTAAAACGAATCAGAATAAAAAACCGCAGGGTACAGGGCATCCTTTGTATTAACCTGGATGGATGAGGAACACATTATTCTTAGTAAAGCATCACAAGAATGAGAAATAAGAATCCTATATACTCAATTCTGATATGAGGCCAATTAAGGTGCTAGTACACAGAGGGGGCTGGGGATGGGGAGAAAGGGAAGAGGGAGGGGTGAGGCTCAAGGAGTGTGGGTCACCTTTTGGGGGCGTGACACAAGTCTAAGAGGGTCCTTATCTAACAAAAGCAGTCAATATAACTGGGTTCTGTGTACCCTCAATGAATCCCCAATAATAACAAAAAAAAAAAGAAAAGAAAGAAAGAATCAACATTGTTTCATGAAACTTTCATCTTGTATATGGGTGTATGGGGAATCGTATATATACACATACATATTACATGAATAGAGTTTCGGTTTTCTTTTTGTAATTCTGTTTTGTATATGGAATCATGATATAAAATATTCTAGGTACAGATTACCATAGAATTGTTTGAGAATCACTGTTTAAATGAAATCTACAGTTCCTCATATCTCTAAAATAATATGCTCAGAACAAGAAATAAATCACTTATTTCAAGTAAGAAATAAAACAAGCAATGACTCCAACATCAATGTTCCTACCAGAGCAGTCCAGAAGGCAGCTACAAAGCCTCTAAAAAGGGCCATCGTGGTCCCTTCCTTCCCTGTACACACGTGTGGCGCCTATGAAACTATGGCCCTTAAGTCTGGGCAGGTCCTATCATTTGCTCTAACCAGTACAAGATGGCAGAAGTGGTCTACTTAGGCAAGCCCTGGACTTGAGAGGACTGAAAGCTCCTGCCTATTCCTTCTTGAAAACCAGCCACCATGTAAGAGGTCGGCCCTCTCTGAGCCCATGGTCTTGTTAAGAGGCCCACTGTTGCCACAGGATGAAGCCATGTGGAGAGAGGTGCCTGATGAGCCCCCTGCCATTCCAGACATCACAGCTGATGCACCACACACGTGAGTAAAGACCCATCTCAATAGGTTCCACCCCAGCAGACACCACGAGGAGCAGAAGAACCACATCACTAAGCCCAACCCGGATTGCAGAATGATGAGAAATAATAAGTTGCTGTTTTAAGCCCCTGAACTTTGAGGTAGTTTGTTGCATAGCAATACATTACTGAAACAACATCCATGGAATTGCTGTGAATTTGCTGCGGCTTCTAGGAGGCTGAACATGCTTCTTCACTTGCAGCAGTGTATTCTGGAGGGCTTGTTTCACAGCACACAGCATCAATATTTACTGACTGTTCCTCAGGAACACTGGCAAATCATGGAAAATGCAATGCAAATTGCAACCCTGCGCTAGCAACACAAGCAATTTACTGGATGCAGAGCAAATCTGCATCCAGTAAGATCTGGGAAAGTGTATTCGATTCATGTAAATAAAAGATTTCAAACATCTCGAGATTTGCCATGTTGTTAAATTTGCTGAAATGTGGATAGAGACGAATATTCTGGCAGGCAAATTCCATGCTTTTAGAATTTTCTTCTGACACACAACTCCATGGACAAAACTGAAAACTGAAACATAGCAAATTATTTGCAAGTGACATCCCTTTCATTTGGACCCACAGCTGCTGTTAGGGACCACCACTGCCTCAGCTTGATCCAATTACTGCGCCGTGTACCTTATCACACAGCTTCGTTTTGCTCCTCTCCTGTCCTAGGATCTGTAGCTCATTAAGATAAGATCTGACAGGCTTGGCGGATGCTGAGTTAGCGCTGGTGTCCTCTCTTTATTCGGGCACAACCATGAGTTTCATGGACTCATATTCAGCCACACAAAGGGAGGGCGTCCTTCGCTGGTGAGGTTTTCATTTACTCTAATGTTATTTATTCCAACCTGGGCAGTTAAACAAATAAAATTTCCCAGGCTTTTCCATCATAAACCTTCTCATTCACGCCACCGCTCCCCTCAACACATATCCTTCTTCATGAAGGTAAAGTGCTACCTCTTGATTACAGAAATATCTCTAATGAGGAGGCTATAAATTCTTATGATGTTTTGGGACAGGGGTCAACATTTTCTCCTTTAGTTTAGTACCCTTGCTAAAATAAATAAAGGGCCATAATTAACAGCAAATGATAACAGGGGCGGTGCCTGTGGCTCAAAGGAGTAGGGCGCCAGCCCCATATGCTGGAAGGGGTGGGTTCAAACCCAGCCCCGGCCAAAAACTGCAAAAAGAAAAGAAAAGAAATGATACCACAGGCTCTCATCAAAGAAATTCAGCTCCTTCCCCTATAGTGAGCCTGATTTTCTTTTACACTGACAAGAACTCAGTCCTGACTGCGCCTTCATTTATCCTGCATACTTTAGATCTTCCTCTTGCACTAGTTCCCAGCATGGTCCATATGGAAATTAAATACACCCACATTGGAAACGAGAGTGCCTTCCCTCCCTGGCGTTTGTTTCCAATACATGATAGTTTTATTTCCACGACAGGGTCCAGTGGTTAAAGACGTAGTCAGACCAGAGTCACACGAGCAGAGAAAGGATTGAAGTGCTTCCTTAGTTACTCAGGCAAAAGTAACAGAAGGAGAAAGGGGTCCCCAGGGCACGGTAGGTTCTGCCTGAATTAGCCAGATAATTGCTTCAACCTTTTGCCCCATCGATGGAGGCCTGGACTAAAATGACTCAAGCCAACAGAAGTTTACTTATTTTTCCACATTCCATGAATAATGACAGAAAAAAAGTGAGTGGAGCTGCCTGTCCAGATTTAGGCGAAAGGACCTGATTCCATGGCTGTGACGTCAGTGTGGAATTCAGAAAGTGTTACAGGGGTAAGTACTAAAAGGAATAAAAAAGAAAAAAGGAAAAAATTCCAGCACCAAAATGCTAACCCTTGGAGTGCTGGGGGAATCCAGACTATGCCTTATTCTCCTTTTTATCTGATTCTCTACTTAGATAATCTCAGTGCGCCCACCATTTTAAGTACTATTTACACTCCCAAATGTAGAGTTCCCCGCGGGGATCTGCCACTGCAGAAATCACTCCCTATCTCCCATCTTACTCCCCATCGCGGATACTCACTGAATGTTTTCTACAGCAGGCACGGGCCTTACACATTTGTAGTCACGAGTTCCTTTAGGTCTTACAAATCCAAACAGGAGAATTCAGAATTGTTGCTTTTTTACAGATTAAAGAAACTAAGACCTACAGAGTTTCGATGAGTTGTCCAACATTTCACTTCCAAAGGAACGGAACTCAGACTGGAGGGCAGATGTGTTTGCTCTTCAGACCTCTGTTTACAAGGCACTGCCTCACTATGGTGGGTATTATTAATTCGGCGTCCGCTACTTTGAATAATCATGATGATGATGATTGTCACTTTGTTACTAAGTCCTACTTCTTCCCATCCTAAGGCCAGCCCTTATGCCAGGGGCCTATCTGATGTCTCTGCAGAGTCAGTTCTAGCAAAGCGTCACCTGTTACATTTTTATGTGTCACTGCTGAGGATTCACAGAAAGCCAGCATCACAGTTGATAGCCTGGCTAGACGCCTAAGTCAAGACCTTTAAAAGAGCATCTTCACTAATCAGGGTTCTAGCCAGTTACTCAGGTCTCTAAAAAGCCATAGAACATGTTTTCCGTGCTGTACATAGTTTATAAAGGGATAATGAGAATCTCTGCCTTCCTCTCTGGAACGCACTTTATGGAGAGACATAGAAACTGAATATTAAATGAGGGTCAGATCCCTTTAACTCTACAAATTGTACTTTAGAGGTTGCAGGGCCAGAATCTATGAGAACAGCCTAGAAAGTCTTTTGAGGGTAGGGATTTATTATTCGTCGGACCAAAGATATAATCCAAAGGCTTGTCCCCTTACACTATTGGGGATCAGCCTCTTGTCTTAAGGACTGATTTTCTTTCCTGTTTTTAGCTTTTGTCAAATTGTTCTGTCATTTAGTGTCAAGTTGGGCAAGTTCTCTTTCCCTTTGTAACTAATCATTGCTGACATGTAGTTAAAGATCTTTTACTCCAGAGAATCCGCCTGTGGTGTTTTAGGTCAACCTCACCCCATGTGAAAATACCATACATGGAGTCTCTAAGTCTGCGATCTAAAAATACAAGCTCGTTGGACGCTGACACTTTATAGTACATCAGGAGGGGTCACCTTTCACTGAGGCGAGTGTGCTGTCCAGCAGGTCCACAGTGAGTATGTCACCGGCTTTGTGCAGAGTGCGCCAGGATGCGGCACATCAAAACGGGCCTCGCCGCCTGGCCGCCTCCAGCCCCGGCTCTGGGAAAGGCTTCAGTGTGGTGACTGGCTTTCTTTTGACATTTTAAAGATAGTTACCCAAAACGTCAGCACAAAGAAGCCATGTTTATTTTTTGTTTGTCTGTTCTGATTTTTTATGTTCTTGCTGTTTACTGCTAGTATAAAGAAAAGCTATTGATTTTCTAATCAAGTTTATTGGGATATAACTTAATACAATAAAATTCACCTTTTCTGGTGTATCTTTCTACAAGTTTTGACAAATGTACACAGTAAGGAAACCAATAGAATCAACATAGAGAACAGTTCTCACCTCCGTAAATACACACCTGTGCCCTTGGCACTTAAGCCCTCTTCACAACCCCGGGCCTGGACAACCACGGGTCGGTTCTTTGTCTTTATAAACTGTTCTTACAGAATTACACAGTATGTGACCTTCTAAGTCCAGCTTCTTTCACTCATGTGATGTACCTGAGATTCATCTCTGCTGGTATCTCTATCGGTACTCTGTTGCTCTCGTGTTGAATGGGCTTCCATTCCAAGGCTGTACTGCAGTTTAACCATTCTCCAGTTGAAGGACCATTGAGTTGCTTTCTGTTTGGGGCAACTATGAGTAAAACCACAATAAATACATGTGTGCAGGTTTTTGTACAGCCCTAAGTTCTCTTTCCTTCCCTTGAGTAAATGTGGATTTCTGGGTATATGGTGAGTATGTGTTCAACCTTACTAAAAAACCTCCTGTTTTCCAAAGTGGCTATACAAGTTTGCATTCTTAAGCAGCAATGTTATCAGGGTGCTAGTTTCTTTTTAGTCACCCCAGCATTTGGTTGTATCTGCTTTCTGTTCATTTGGTTCTGTTTTTTAGCCAGTTGAGTTGGTATGAAGTCATATCTCGTTGGGGTTTTAATTTGCATTTCTGTAAAGACTAAGGATGTTGTGAATCTTTTTATCTGCTTGTTTGCCATCCTTATATCTTCTTTGGTAAAATTTCAGTTCAAATCTTTTGCAAAAGGAGTGAAAAAGGATAATGAATTTATTTAATCAAAGTTTGACATGACACAGGAGCCTTCAGAAATAAAGACCCAGAGACACAGAAAAAAAACATCTGATTTTATGCTTACGTTCAATGAAGAATGGACAGCATGGAGCCATGTGATTAGACAAAAGGGTATGATCTATTGATAATAGACAAGGGGGGACTCAGCGAGGCCTGTCTGTCCAAGGTCTTCCTGACCTCTCTGCACAGTCTTTCTGCACCATGGGGCAGGACTTCCCTGGAAAGGGGGTTTTCAAGGGAGAAGGGAGAGTGTAAGTTTTCTAGGTTTTATGGTTTGCTTTAGGGCAGTGGTTCTCAACCTTCCTAATGCTGTGACCCTTTAATACAGTTCCTCATGTTGTGGTGACCCCCAACCCTAAAATTATTTTCATTGCTACTTCATAACTGGAATTTTGCTACTGTTATGAATCATAATGTAAATATCTGATATGCAGGATGTATTTGGGCGACCCCTGTGAAAGGGTTGTTTGACCCCCAAAGGGGTGGCGACCCACAGGTTGAGAACCGCTGCTTTAGGGGAAGAGGAGTTCTGGTTTCCATGATCCCCTCCAGGCAAAAAAAAGAGAGGCAAGTGCAGGAGAGCGGGAAGAGAGCAGAGAGACGGTGTTCCTGAGACCTCCGAGTTCCCTCTGTGTATAACACTTGGCACGCAAAGCACCGACTTTGGAGTATGGTGGTGTTCTGACCTCAGACACTATTTCCACTCTTTCAGCATCAGTCTGGCAAGAGCAGGAGGAATCCCACCTTTTACAATGACAAGGCACAAAAGGGATCGAATGTAGATATGATCTCTTTTAAATAACGCCACTCTTCCTTTAATCTTCAGGAGACATCATTTAATGAAAGTGAACTCTGCTGGGGCTCCGGCCTTGGCTCTCTCTTCTCTCTCACACTTATTTCCTGGTAATCTCATCCAGTCTGTGGCTTTAAATACCATCTCTGTACAAACAATTTCCAAATTTGTATCTCCAGCCTGATCTTCTTTTCAAAATGGAGCTTCATATCTCCAGCTGCCTACTCAATATCTCCACCTTGCACTAAAAACATTTTTAAGTTCAGCACGCACCAAACTGAAGTCCTGATTTCCTACCCGGGACCTGCCCTATTTCAGTCCCCCTCATCCCCCCTGAGCACAGTGCCTTTTATCCTCCCACTTGCTCAGGTCAAAATCTTGGAAGCGACGCTGGACTCCAGTCTTTCTTTTATACCCTACAACAAATCCATTTTCAATACTGATGTCTCTGAGTTGAATAGTCATCAACAGTATTGTAACTTCAGAGAAGTTCCACGGCAACCATGCTGATCTAAGCTACCATCTGCCCTCACCCAGGTGACTGCTACATCTGCCAGAAAGGTCTTTCCCCCTCCTTTTTCCTTCCCAATTCCAGCCCATAGGCTACTATCAACACAGCAACCAGAACAGTCCATTAAACACATAATCAAGTTGTTTTTCGTCTCTGCTTAGAACCCTGAAGTGATAGATGCCCGAGTCTTCACAGGGGTCAACAAGGCTCTGCGTGGTCTGCTCTTCCTTCATTATCTCCAAATCCCTTTCTGAAAACACTTTAGGACTGTTATTGTCACCAAATTCAAGGTCATGTTTTCCTGAAGTTCAATGGCTACATTATTAATGCCAAGTATATAGTGGGTCAATAGTAAAGCTAAAGACAACATGTAGCAACTTGCCCACTTCCGGTACTGTATCCTAACTAGTAGATGTTCTGTCTCCCCAGAGGCTATAAGACCCTTGTAAAAAATGTAAAGTGCCCCCAAGTTATTAATCACACACTGCTGAGTATGTTGCACCCATATCTCCAACAGCAACAGCTCTGTATGTTACTTATCACAGTACCCATTCTTGGAGTGGTAAGTCTGAGACTCGGGCTACAGGGAACTTCCTCCAGGCTGCACAGATGACCAAGGGCAGAGGAGAGCTTAGATGCGCCAGACTTCAGAGCCATCTCACCATTGCCTCATCCTCTTTGCCTTGCCAAAAGTAGGTAGATAATCAAAGAAAAAAACCCCAAAGTTTATTTCCCCTAGTTTCTTATAAAAAAGATATCAAATGTAAACACTTGTTCTGCTTTGTAATTTTATCTTTGAAGTATGCTATGCATGGTGCTGTCTTCTTTTATTTTTTTTTTCCTTCTTTTTTGCCCATGCTCAAGTCAGTGGCAAAGGCCTTATAGCCTTGGGAGAAATGCTGCCAGTGAAAATCCCGGAACTGTAAAGAGAATAGTGAATTTCTAGGAAATAAATCAAGTTCTCCTAGCCTGGAAACCAGCCAGCCTGATCGATATATGGATCTACTTGGCTTTATGCACTAAATGTTCCTGAAAAGTTGTCTATAAGATAAATATTTGTATACCCAAATCACATATTCTCACTGCCTCCTTTTGTGATTTTAGAAACATGTTCCCACACACAAAGAGAAATATTTACCCCAATTTTACAAAATGACGCGAGTGAAACCAAACACACACTTGAAGGAATGTTCCGGCTTTGTCAACACCACTCAGGCGAGAAGTTCATCAGAGGGACGACCAATCCATACGGTCACTGATACTCCTGCAAAAGCACAACTATGTCAAAACACACAATCAATTCTCTTTCAAATATTTAAAAGGCCTCCCTAGGCCTTGATGCTGGATTTTCATAAAACCCGTCAGAAATAAATACAAATACTTCCAGAGGAGCCGTTAGGCAGTCCTGGCTTTGCAGTGAACAGTTAAGCTGCTGCTATCCCTTTCACCAGCCACACACTCCTTCTCTAATCAATAAAAGTTTGCTGACCTTAATGGGCATCAAATTGATAAAAAGGAGATTCTATGTCCCTTACCTGATAAAAACAACTGCAGTGTCACACGAGATAAGAAGAATCTTCTTGCTCCTTCTACATAACCCTGAAGGGTCTAAAGCAAGATGTCATACAGAGGAATCAGCATGTGCCCTCGGGGTGTTAGGTACGGGGACCCCATTCTGTGCAAACTGGGGGAATCCTATCCGGAAGAATCTTGATTGTCTGCTCTATAAAAATGTGCGTAGTGATATCAAACTTGTAGAGCCTTTCATGGAGTTAAAGCTAACATTAATTTGGCAATACTGAGAGATTTAGAATCTGAGACTTGGAGGGTGTAAGTCTCTCAGTGCTAAGCCGCTGATAAGATTTAAGTTGAGGTCTTTCTTGACACAAACACTGTGTTCTCCTTTTTAAAGTTCAGATTAATATGAAGGCACGAATGATTGGGTTACAATGTTCGTGTTGTTAGGTAAGGACCCTGCTGTGGTTGTGCCCCTCACCCAGGAGGTGTGCCGTACACCCTTGTGCCCATTAGGTGGGAGCACACCCATCCCCTTCCCACCTCCCTGTGGTCTCCTTTTTAAGAGAAAATTTAACTTATTGTGGACACTCAGATAAGCTTGTACATGTAGACAAATGTTTTAATCCTCAAGTAAGAATTTTTCAAATGAATGAATGAATGGATGACTTTAGCAAAAGTGTATAAATGTGCACGCATATATACTCCATAAGGAATATGCAGATTCACATATGGAAACTAAAGATAGTTACCATTAATAAGCCATTATCAACGAATTAGAAGGGAAAAAAATACATAAATACCACTTACCCTATTTTAAATATAATTTCCCTTTCTTGGGATGAATTCAGAGCTTTCCCAGGCAAATTTTATCTAAATAAGAGCCATTGGCTTTGGAAAATTTTCATCATGCCAGGCTATTCAGAGCAGACACCAATGCATTAATGCTTAGTAATCATATTATTGTTGAAAAATAAAGCCATCAAAATTATAAGGATGGGCAAACATTGTCAATTTTTTTGTTATAATGTGAGAAATGCTTATGTTGTTATTAAAAATTTTTTGAATTATTAATAGATTCATTTTGAAGAGTGTTGACATGTAGGTTGATTTTTGAATGGCCCCTACTAGAGTGGGGCTTTTTGCATTCTGGCTGGGTTAGCAGGCCGGTTTCCACGTCTCGGTCTTAGAAACACAAAAGCCATTATCAGCCAAGACTGAGAATTGCCAGGGTGGGACTTTTTTGTTGTCACCATGGGTGGCAGCTCCTGTTTCCACCCTCCTCAGCTGGAGGAGGGAAAGACTAAATTAAATAAAAACAACACAACTCTTGAGACCAGGTGCCCGTGGTTCCCATCCTGCTTTCTTTATTTTGTCTTTTCATTTAATAAATATAGTACTTGCTTCATTGAGCACATACTAGCCACTTTCTTAAGGCACAAACAAAACAAAGGCTAGGGATTGTCTGTAGGTGACCCAGTTCCCCGCCACCTTCCTTCCTCCTCACCAGACCCTTCCTGCACAGCGGGGATGAGAAGGACTTGCATTTCCAAGGCCACACCGGCACCCTGCATGGAGCCGTTTCTGACCTAGGGCTTGGAAGGCCCTCTGCATTTCTGGGTCACTGACTAGTAAAGTATAAAAGTGTGTTTCTACTCATGGCTTCGATAGGGCATCGCACATGAGGACACAAGTGCCCCACTGGTTCCCCGGGCTCTGGCTATCCCAGTACAAGCTACGGGCTTCTAACCTCAAGTACTTAGGACACTGGCCCAAAGGCTTTCTTTGGTTTTTAACAGAGAGCAGGGTCTGCCAGAAATGCCAGGGAAGTTAATGCCTCTGGGAGCAGCACTCCTTAATAACAGAGGGGAACAGGTACCCACCTTTCCTAACCTTCTAGTGGACATGTCTGCGGCAAGTTCCTCAGAGTCTTCCAGAGCCCAGAAGGAAAGCGAGCCCTGTGGTTTCCTGCACATTCATCAGCCTTCTTTCCTTCGCTCACTTCTCCTCACTCCCCTGGTGGCATTTCCTGCAATCAACTCCCAAATAAATGAATTATACTCAAATCTTTCTCTCTGAGTCCATTTCTTAGGGACCTACCATAAGACTAAGGCTTAGTGTCTTCAGAAAGTTCTTTCCAAAGACAAAAAAAAACAGGTGCACAACTTCTTGCCTGCCCAAGGCACAGGTCCTACCCACAGCCCCAGGAGCACAGCCTCTGCTGGTCTTCTGTGAACACTGACCTGTGAGTCCTTCTCACTCCTACACCCAAGGTCCTGTGGTGGCAAAGAACGGTGGGGATTAGAAAGAAGAGATGTAAGTTTGGTGCTGCTCATGTCGGTTTATCTCAGGAAACGTAAAGCTTTAGAATACAATCTCGATAAGGAAGGATCAAGTGTGTCTTCCACATAGAAGGCCAGGATTATACCAAAGATATTTAGAAAGGTCAAGAGTACATTAATAAGTAAAAATGTAAATCCGTCCCAAGGATCAGCACAATGTCTTACAAAGGACAGCATCCTGGCAGGGCCGGGAAGGCGGGATGAGGGGCGGGGAGAGGGTTTTCAGCAGAGCAGCATCCTGTGGGTGGCACAGACTGGTACAGGGTAAACACCATCACACGGAGGGGATACCTGAGGCCTCACAGTTTGGAATTTGCCCTACAGGGGGAGGGATCCAAGGACTCCATGACTGGCTAGTTGAAGGAACACAGATG
The DNA here is from genome assembly GCF_000181295.1 of Otolemur garnettii. Taxonomy (NCBI): domain Eukaryota; kingdom Metazoa; phylum Chordata; class Mammalia; order Primates; family Galagidae; genus Otolemur; species Otolemur garnettii. The sequence continues at coordinate 12,547,277 of NW_003852405.1, forward strand.
GGAAAGGGCTTTAAGGGATGGAGGAGAGACTAGGAGAATTGTTGAACAAACATGTCTACTGGGAAGACCCTCAAGGCCTCTGTGAGGGGAGGAATCTCCACCATCTCCATCTCCCCACCTCTATCCTGGGGCTCGGTGTGGTCTCAGAGCCACTAATGTGCCCTTCAATAAAGAGCTTCTGCAAATGATTATCAGCATATGTGTTATGGAAGCCAGCTGAGGTGGACGTCATAGTCAGCCACAGTGACCGGCAGACTGAGAAGAGGACCTGTTGGACTGGCCAGAGGAGCTGGGAAGACCTCACCAGCAGAGAAGCTCCGACATTTCATCTCCTACCCCACTGAGTCAAGGATTTCAGGATGAAAACTCTCCATCTGCCTCTCCATCCTACCCCAACAGACACAAAGGTATATTTCCAAGAGGTGTTGGAATTTTCACTGAAAGAGACATTTGGGGGGATGCCGGTACAGCAGTGGTCATTGCCCACATGAAGGGCAGAGAAAGAGAAGGGAGAGGGTGGCAAGGTGTCCTCCCGTTCACCCACCTGCTGTCCTCCCACCACTAGTCTAGTGGACAGTGGTCTGGAACACAAAGGGAAAGAGACTTTAAGACAAAGAGAGCTTAATTCATAGATGACATTATGAGATTCTGGGCCCAATTAAGTTACTCTGGAGCCCAGCTGACAAAGCACAATATGGATTTGGAAGGAAGGTGGCCTTCCTGTCTCCACCAGTGGGTCTCCAGCCCCACGACACTCACCCATGAGGGTGCAGCTCACGCTCCCTAACTAGGCTGCTGAGTCGAGCAGTCTTTTCCCTCTGGATGGCCAAGGCTGGTGAAACACCTTGCAAAGGGCTTGAGGGATTAAACCCTCAGTGAACACAGCCCAGGGTGGGGGCGTGCACATGATTTAGAGACTCAAGTGGAGGAGGACTGGGATTCCCAAATGAGCTCGCGGGGGTCCCTTAGCTGGCAAAGCTCAGGTAGAGGCGCTTATGTGCCATCATTTATGAAACAGGGATTTTAGAGCATAGGAGTAAAAAGGCCCCAGTTGCCTTCCAGAAAGAGTAGATTAAACTAGATCAAGAAATGAGGTGCACAAGCAGATCTAAGAGCGCTCACTGCTGGCTCTACATTAGCAGAGGTGATTCTGCAGAGCCCTTGTGGGGACAACGAACATATTTGGAACAGGTGTGATAGCCTTTGAAACATTTTCTAACTCTCAAGAGACCCAGGAGAATAAAACCTGTCTGTAAAAGAAAAAGAACGCCAGAAGAAATCAGAAACTGAAGTCAAATCCCTCTCATGCTTCTGGGTGTTTTAAAACTTCCTGTTAGAGAGGCAGCTGCACCAACGGTTCATTAGGAAGTGTGCATAATTCTAAAAGAACATAGACAGGGGAGAAAATTAAAATCACCTTTCGCGGATTTCACCTGTCATTCGCGTTGTCACTCAAACAGCCGCTTAATTTCCAGAGAGGGGCCTTTGAACTCTCTCACTCTGCACTTGAGCTTGCTGTTCTTCTTTTGTTAGTCCTTGTGAACAATGCGCCACTGGGGGAAAAGGGGAATGGAGAAAATAAATCACGGGGCAAGAAAAAACAAAAAGTCCCAGAATTAACCTTCCTTTGAATGAGACAAAATTAACACCTAGCCACCATCATACATCCTGAAAATGATCTCATTTTATTAATTTAGATGCCCCGACTATAATCAGCACCTCCCAACCATCCAGCACAGCAGTGGAGGGGACACCGGTGAAGTATTTTATGCCCCCTTCATCGGTTCTGTACATGCATCCAAAAGACTATTAATATGACCATTGGACTGAAGTGACAATGATTTCATCAATTACCCAAATAGTAAGTTAAGCAGTCTCTCCTCATCAGTAACACCTGCCAAGGGATTAATTGTTTCAATAACTAGATTGCCTCGATGGATCAGTTGTTTTATGAATTGATAGATGTTGCCCTCAAACTTGTGTTCACAAGTATTTATAGAAGTTTGTGCATTATTCTACTACACATGAGTTAAAAAGGCACAATATTAGAAGTCAGTAGTCCAAGCCTTTTTTCCTGTTTGGTGGCTTTTTTTTTATTTCTGTGTCCTCATCTGAAAAATGGGCTGAGCATTGAGTTGAGTGGCCCAAGGCGCTCTTACCTTCTCCGCTGCTTCAATTCTGGCTGCAAAGCAAATAAATGCATTTGGAAAGTCCTATCACTTACCTCGTGGACCTTCATGGAGCATTTTATGAAGCACAAGGCCATCTTATGTCAAAATCCTCTGCTCGGTAGAACAGGGATTAGTTGATGGCTTCCTCCGCGAGCTTGATCTAGTTTAATCTACTCTTTCTGGAAGGCAGTTGGACCAAAAAACCTCAGAAGCCATATATCCCCCAAAACGTTCTGATAGTAAGAGTTAGGTAATATATTTTCACAATAAATGCCATACTCAGGAAATTTCCTTACTGAGGTTCAACATGGAGTAACAGAAATTTGGCATTTGGCGGCTTAGACCAAGAAAACATAGTATGGAAAAGACCAGGTTGGAGAAAAACACCAAATCCAGGGATAATGGCACATTAAGAAGATGTAAGCTGCTTGGTTGAGGCTGGCTCTGTGAGATAGCGCACTAACGGTAATAGCCATGTTTTACATGCACTGTCTTATTCAAATCCTTACTAATAACTAACTAAAGAACTCTTTGAAGTGGTTTCCAATAGTATCTCCATTGTACAGATGTTGATGTGAAAACTCATTCTAAGCCTGGCCTTACCCCCAGGTAAGTCTGTCACCAGCAGCTGTGATAGTACCTCCCTTCCACTCAATTCATCAAAACACATTAAGCAGCCAAGTAGACCGGGGCTTGATTTCAAGCCTATACTTAGTGATCAGAACATGCATTCCCCCTTAAAATCTCTTGTGGCCACATTGGATGCCACTCTGAAGACTCAGGGTCACTGGGCCATCCTGGGGCTATCAGCAGACATTGAATTTAGGGAAAAAGGAGAAATGAAATCAAAGAGTGATTTTATTCGATTTCAGACTGACTCGAAGTCCTGGGGCCCCTCCTCCTCCCACTCAGGCCAGAAGGGAAGTACGAGGAAACTGAGCACAGAAAAAATGTTGAGAGGGAAACCTGAGAAAAAATAACTTTAAAGGGGCCTAACCAGAAGCACCTGCGCTCCTATCACCAGGCGCTACTCCGCATATTCTCGGCCCTGGTCTCCATCACAGCCATTTCTTACCTGCAGAGGGAAAAATAGGATCTACCCACTTTGCTCTCCACAGTGCTGTAAAAGTAAATGAAAATGTGTGGAAAGTGTTGAAGTCATATTGAAATGGCTGAAATGAATTCAGGGTCCTCTTTGTATGTATCTTCACGAATCATCTTTGGTATCATAAGGAACAGTCATACAAGAGGGCGCTACTCTGTCTCCACGCGGGGACTCATTTCTACCACCCACTCAGTGGTTTTTGACAAAACTGTTCTTCCTCTTGTAAAGAAAATCAGCACCTATGGCAATGAAACTATTTTCTTGGGATTACATTTGAAATGACCCAAGTCCAGAAAGTTCCCAATCCATAATATACTTTTGAGTGTATCTTCTTTTAACCCTTTACATGTTCTCATCTTTTTCCTCTGCGTGTGTGTGTGTGTGTGTGTTTGAAAACCAGACTCCTTCTACGGAGGCAGAATAAATGAAGGGATCCTCAGGGGAGATGCTAAGTCAGTGGCATGAAGGTGATTTCAAGGTCTCCAGGGTCACCCACTATTATTAAGCTCAAAGCATTGCCCTGACTTCCAAGGAAATAGAACCGGCTTAAACTAGCATGCTCAAATTTAGAAAAGTAAAAGAAAATAGAAGATAGTATTTGCAATTCCCATGTGAAAATAACTCAAAAAGAGAGAGCAAGACGTTTCCAAAGAGAAAATAATTTTTTTCCAGATTCGTGACATAGGTGACTTTGGTCCTTTTGTGCAGATGCCTTTTAATTCAATTTAGTCCCCACTTTAAATTCTGTTTCTTAGGGAAAAAGCTTTTTTTCTTTTTTCTTTTTCTTTTTTTAAGAGCAGAGCCAGGTAAGAGTCAACCTCCTGGATAGTAAGGAGCTTATGAAAGTCCTCCTCTTACCTTTCATCTCTCCATAAAGCCGTACACGCTCCTGATTACCCCAAATTACAATGTTTGCTTCTACTCTCCTTAATCAGATTTGAGCAATTGTGTTTAGTTAAAAAAAAAATCAAATGGCATTTCCCTTTCATAAAGTTTTGTACTTCCTAAGCAGAGTGGATTCTGTTATCCTTCACGGCTCCCCCTGGGAGAGTTTTCTTTTAATGTTTTGCAGCCATGATTGTTGTGTATCAAGATGCTCAGGCTTGGCCCCATGGTGGTGGGTTGGATTACTTTGCTGATTTCTTACCTGCAGTGTAAGACTCCCATGTAGATTAGAACATGGTTTAAGAGGAATTATCTCCTTTTTTTAATAGATCACATACTGAGTCTCAAGCTCCAAATTCAACAGAAAATCAAGCTAATTGTTCATTTCTTCCAGGATATCCCTGAAGGATAATTGACCTCTGTGGAGCAACTTCTTAGTAGGAAACTAAATAATTAAGTTGAAGGAAATACATTTCTTGCTCATGATTTCAACTGTAAAGGGGTTTTTGTGTGTGTGATGAGATCGTAACCCTGCGTGCATTTTATACGAAAGATAAATGCACCTGTCTCCCCAACCTGTGTCGAACTAGTCATTTTAAGTAGGACACACATCCAAATAACTGTTATAGATAAAAAGATACAATCTTTACCTTTCAAGTAATTAAAATATTCTCAACCAAATCAGGCCTCCCCTCAGCCAGTTCTCAATCCTTACACTAAAAGAATGACTTGGAAACATACAATGTAGTTTTATGGAATGATCAGTTTGGGGTTTTCCTCAATTGGCAGGTTTCTTCTGTACTATTTTAATCTCCTGTGTCTAACAGCCTAACCTATAAATTTTCAGCAGCAACAGTGGTTCACACTCTCCAAATAATAAAACCAAGAAGACCATCCACAAACTCCTAATTCAGTAACGGCACAAATCAACAGCCCTAATAAGGAACTTGTACCTTCAATGATGTTTACAAGAATCTCAATTCCAGATAGGATGACACATAATCTGCTCAAAATAGGAGCCCACTAACAGAAAACCCAATACCCAATACAATACATTGTATGTTCTCCCAACTCATTAAAAATTACTCTTGGCGGTGCCCATTGCTTAGTGGTTAGAGTGCCAGCCACATACACCAAGGCTGGTGGGTTCAAACCCAGCCCGGGCCTGCTAAACAACAACGACAACTGCAACAAATATAGCTGGGTGTTGTGGCAGGTGCCTGTAGGCAAAAGAATTGCTTAAGTCCAAGCATTTGAGGTTGCTGTGAGCTGTGACACTACAGCACTCTACCCAGGGCAATAAGTTGAAACTGTCTCAAAAAAAAAAAAAAATTACTCTTAAATTACAGAGGCCATGACATTCCCTAGAGTCAATTTCAGTTTACGTCAATTCAATCAATGCAATTTTTAACTTAACAGTTACAACCTCCAAAGGCAGTTTTGCCATAAAATAATTCAAGGTGCTAGAGAAAAATGTTCCCCAGCATGGTCTGAGACATGGGAAATCTCCCCTCAGAAAGGACAACTTTGCTAGCTCACTTCGCATCCCTAACCACCCCCCAAAGTCTCTAATTTGTAAATTGCTGAATCAGTTTGTGCACATTTGGGAAATTACTGCTTTCCTGCAATTTTCTGTAAGCTATTGCTAAATTGTTCTGTTGAATGTTAGTGAAAAATTATGTTTTTAAACCACCTCTAAATCCTAAAAGCCCATGGCACAGTATTCTGTTTATGTGAGCAATTTAGCTTTATTAAGCAGCATGACATAGACTAAGCAAGCTAAGATAAGCTGGGTACAGCCTGTGCCCCAGAATCATTAGCCAGAGAAGCTAATCAGTCTCCATCCTGATCTCTGAGAGCTGAATGGCCAGTAGCAGGATGGGGAGCTCTCTTTGGGCTGCATTCCAGACAAACTCCACTCCTTATTTCATCTTGGATATTATTAGAGGAAAATTGCGAGATAGTAGACATTTGGAGAAAAACGCTTTCCAGAAAGCATTTATTTCAGAACTTTTCTGTCTCCAACCTGTTCACCAAACCACCGATTGTAGAGTTCACTTTGCTCATCATGGGCAATAAGGTAATCTGATTCCCAAAAAGAGTTTGAAGTACTCTATTCCAAAGACAGAAGTGGAATAAGATAACCCAACAATTACTCAAAAAGTGAGGAAGGACACATTTGAAGTTATTTGTTAGCGTACACAGTATTATTAGCTCTGAAGACCAAGAGAACAGAAATTTGCATTCTGTTGGTCTATTCGTACCCTCCCAACCCACTCTACTGGAAGTATTAGGAAGGATGAATTGAAAGGAAATTTGCAGAAATTCAACAAATCATCATGTAATCTGCTCTCATGTTTCACAATAAGAAGTAATATTCTTGTGGAGCAGTTTGTTCCACTATAAATTTCTAGATCCACGGCCTTCTCTAAGGTTATTGCATGAATTTAGACACACCTTTCTGGAAACTAAATTAGCCTGCATTTACTGGGAAGTTGAATGCAGCCAGACTAATGGTAGGACAAGCATAATTGGTTCCCACCATGTGTCACCGTGTATACTTCTCAAGCCCTAGAAAAGATGCATTATGGGACTAATTTTTAAATGTTAATGGATATTGGACCTTTGCCAGACACCCAGCTGTGCACAAAACCCTGAGATGGCAAACAGCTCTTGATCTGTTTAGAAACAAATGATGATGGTTTTCAGGATTCCACGGGACTGACAGTGTCGCAACCAGCTCAGACTCAGAGACTGACCCCATTAATGGCATTGAACGGAAATGTCCTGATTTTTACCACCAAAATTAAAGAGCGAGGGCATTGTATGAAGGCTTAAATTATTTGTGATTAACATTAAAGAAATTCTAGTCCCTCATACCTATTAACCTTACCTGTGTTAGCACAGCACTTTGACAAGTGTGTTTGGTTTGTTTGTCTGTTTTCCGTGGGATCAGGTCAAAATGAGAGTATCTTCCTCAATTAGCTTGGGTGTAAAAGCTGCCGTCGGCGTGACCCCCTCACCTGTGCTTGCCAGGAGAACTCTGCTCTCCCACCACAGGCCAGCTGCAGGGCTAAAAGAATGGCGACAGGTTTTCTTTCCCTTGATCTGTTGCTCTTCTCATTTTAATTGAAAGTCAACGCATGGAGCATTTTCTGTAAATTCTTCCTCCAAAAGGTCTCACTAATTGTGTGCAGTTGGCCAGCCAAGCCCACTAGAAATGGCCTCTTCCCTTTCTCGCCCCCACCCCAAATGTTGATGATGAGCTGCTTTTGATTAAAACGCCATTAGGGAGAAGTGTCATTTTTAGCATAAACATAGGAGAGCAATGGTGGCAGGGCACAGAGGCCTACTGGTCCTCTGGGAGGAGACACAACAGGTTGGTATATTCAGCATCTAAATGCCAGCTGAGGCTATCAGCCTGGTTTAAATATTTCATCAGCCGAGGAGAAGATGAACATGAGCTAAGCTGGTCTGACACCGTTTCTGGAGACATGTGAGAAGCACCAGGGGAGCCCGAGAGCTTGGCAGCTCCACCACCAGCAATTTGTGTAGGGGGAAAGCAAGAGAAAAAGACAAGAGAGAGGAGTGAGTGCTGTGTTTGGATCCAGCGAGCAGGAAAGTAAGGACTTTCGGATTTTGGAGAATTTGGGCAATGATGCTGACCTTTAGGAAAACAGAAGGGAGAAATCATTTGAGGAGATGGTCCCTACTTTTGCAAACTTCATAAAGGAACTTTCTGAGTGGCCAGTTCTCCATGGCACAACTCGTCCTGTGCAAGAGTCCCTAGCGGCAAGGGGACTCAAGGCTGACATCTGGGTCCAGGTTCTCCAAAGGCCATTTGAACCCAAAGGCTTTGATGTCTGAAAGACACAGGTTTGAATCCTGACTCTGCCACTTGTCAAAACTGGTGTGATTTTAGGATATTATAGTCTCTCTAACTCTGTTTCATTAACTCTTTGCAGGATTTTAGGCATATTACAGTCTCTCTAACTCTGTTTCATTAACTCTTGGCAGGACTGTGGGTAAGGTGCATAAAAGGGCCTGCAGCACACAGGTAACGTGGCAACAAGCAACATTGTAACACGAGGTAATAAAACTGGGAAGCTCTTTATGTTTTGTTCTTAATATAAATTGAACTTACTCTAAGTTTAAAATAACACACATACTTTGTAGTATGTTCTTTCTTTTTTTTTTTTTTAAGAGACAGAGTCTCACTTTGTCACTCTGGGTGGAGTACTATGGCTTCACAACTCACAGCAGCCTCCAGCTCTTGGGCTTAGGCGATTCTCTTGCTTCAGCTTCCCAAGTAGCTGGGACTACAGGCACCCACCACAACGCAACGCCCAGCTATGTTTTTGTTGTTGTTGTTGTTGAAGTTTGGCTGGGACCAGGTTCAAACCCACCACCCTCCGCATATGGGGCCACCGCCCTACTCACTGAGCCACAGACGCCACCCTACGGTATGTTCCTTTTTAAATTTGCCTTTTCTGTAAAAACTCACTAGATAGTATAGACTTGTATCTGATCTAAGGGTCTCTCCCAGGCCTTCTGCATCCCACAGTTGCATCTCCAGGAGGAAGAACCTAGGAGAAAGGACACAGGAAGCCCTGAAAGAGAAATTATCTTCCGGAAAACTCAGTTTCCCCGAATCATCAAAGACAGCATGTCTGATTTATGATTGCAAAAAAAAAAAGAGTTTCTAAAGGTCCGTGTGGAGTCAGAAATGGACTCTCTCTTTTTATTTGTGCGTAAGGTGTCAGTTGGGGTGTTCCGTGGCCTGGTTTGCAAAGGGAAGCATTTCACTTGCGACAGTTTTCAAACTACAGATTCAAAGATTACTTTTTAAAAACAGCTTTATTAAGATGGATTTCACCTACACAAAATACATCTATTTAAATCATACAAGGTAATGGCTTATAGTATGGTCACAGATATGTTCTCTATGTTCAGGACAGTCAATTTTAGAACATTTTCGCCACCTTAAAAAGAAACCCTGAGCCCTTGAGCTACCGCTTCCCGATCTCCCAGCTCCTCTCCTCAGCCCTAAAAAATCACTGATGTACTTTCCGTCCTCCGGATTCCCCTCTTTTGTGTTTCCACATGAGTCGAATCCTACATTGTGTGGTCTCCTGTGAGTGGTTCTCTCGGGATGTTTCCAAGGTTCATCCAGGCTGTGGCACTCATCAGTGCTGCTTCCCAGGGCGGCTCCTGTGGCTCAAAGGAGTGGGGCACTGGCCCCATATGCCGGAGGTGGCAGTTTGAAACTGCCACCTTATGAATAATATTGCCATAATCATTCATGCACAAGTTTTTGTATGAACACATAGAAAAAGAATGGCTGGGTATATGGTCACTGTGTGTTTAATCTTTTCAGGAACTGCCAAACTGGTTTCCAAAGCAGCTGCTCCATATACATTCCCAACCGCAGTGTATGAAGCTTCCCATGGCTCCATGTCCTTGACAACACTTGTTATCTGAGTTTTTGATTCTAGCCATCCTAGAAAATGTGAGCTGTTATCTTGTGATTTTTATTGGTGTATGTCTGAGAAGTAGTGAAGTTGAGCGTCCTTTCATGGGCTTGTAGACCATTTGTTACCCATTAGCATAAGGTAACATCCAAGTAAATAGATTTTAGAATCAAATAACTGCAATATTCTGTAGACAAATAATCACAATAGAAAGAGTTTATCAATACTGCCCCAAATTCTGAACCCTCGGCTGCAGACTCCCCTAGATGGGTAGATGAGTATAGTTGCATGAAACAGTAGTACATGTCTAAGACGCTCCTCCCACAAACTCACCATCAACTGTGTTAGTCACAGGACTCTAATGGCAAAGAAAGACGATGTATGCTTCTCTTCCCATCTGCTATAAATGCAGAATACCAAACCCAGTTGGACCCTGGAGACTTATCAGTGAAAAGTGTCCTTTCATACACATACAAGAAAACCGTGAACTGGGGAAATGAAGTGACTTGTTTCAACCACTTAGTGGCAGTACCCATGTCTCCTGACTCTGGCCTGTCAGTGTCTGTCACTGTCATCGCCGTCCCCCTCCCCCCCGCCCCAACCCATACCCCCATACTGCTTCTCATCCTTTCCTGAGAGCCTTTGGAACCCATTTGTCTATCAGACCTGGTAATAGGCGCATGTGATCTCTGCCTGGTAGCCTGCCATCCAAAATATGGCATTATTTTGTGTGCTTTAGTGTGTATCTTAGTTTAAAAATATTCTGTTTCCTAAAAAGCCATGGACCTAGGTCAGTACATTTGAAGGTCAATTACCTAAGCACATAAAATCACAGAAATAGGATTTGAACAGCTCCCTACAGGCCACCATGACACTCTCCTCTGAAGGCACCCTGCCCACTCCCTCTGGCAGGTGGCCATCCAGCCCTGCAGGGAATTCTTTCTTCCTCAGCACGTGTTACTTTCAGGTGCAGTAAAGCTCTAATTGTTAACAAGTTCTTTCTCATATTTGTCCTGGGCAAGACCTGCCTCCCTCATCCCATGTTCATCCTGGTTCTGTGTTAGGGGACAGCAGCTGAGGGAAGTTCCTTTCTCTCCCAAAATTCAGATCTCCTACTGTTTGCAATGATCAAATCCCATTTTTCCCTCCTCACGTTACTCCCTTCTGGTGGACCTACGGGTGAAGGGTCTTAGATATTCTTCCTACCTCTCTATCCTCCCCTTTGTTATTCTGCCTACCAGAATTTGAGCTCCCTCAGGGCACAGACTTTGTCTCCCTTACTCAACACTTCACTATTTTACCCCTAAAATCTAAAACAAGGGGTGGCACTTAGAGTACAAGAAATACTTGCTGAATAGATGTATGTTGAATAATTGAGTCTCAATTGCCTTTCAAGGGATATGCACTAACTTGGGATGTCTTGTATCCAGAATTATATATAACATACTCCAGAAGAAGTTTGACTACCATTAAGTGCAATGAGATCATTTCTGCTCTCAATAAGAGCTTAGGAAACAAATTTCATAACCTAATGCCTGCGTACATGTAACTCTCTAAAGTAGGAGGGAGGTAGTTCCCTGCTTTGAAATGCTGCAGTGAACTCACTGCAAGAGAATTCTGTAAATTTAAATGCACGCTGATGACAGTCACACTGATAACCCTTAATTAATAACTCAAGTCACCAGTTTCATGCACAGTTTTCCAAGCACATATACTGGGATGACTTAGATGAATGTAAATGCCCACCTGGTATATAGAATTTTAAGACGTTCTAATGATGTGAAGACACCTGGCTGAACATAAAGGGATCTAGGGCAGTGGACATCTCCAGTCTGTCTCTAAAAATGGATATAGACATCCCTTGTATCTGCAGGAAATTGGTGCCAGGACCTCCATGGACACCAAAATCCCTAGATGCCGAAGCCCCTTGGTCAGCCCCTTCTCTACCCATCATGCATCAGAACCAGTGACTACGGAAGGCCAACTGTATCCTGCAGAAGGTTCACATGAGAAACAGAAAGCAGCCTCTGTATTTCATAATTACACACAAATTTCATCTCTACCCAAATAACAATAGTGGGCAATTCTGCATTGTTGAATTTGTTTCTCACTTTAAATCTCAGTGACCTCTGGGAATGAGTTATGATGCTGGGATCTTCAGGGAGGATGTAGGATGTAGGAAAAGTCCCTAGCAAATAGGAAGAAAAAGTAAGGTAAAAACCCAACCTTGCCAACACTGAGGCAGGGAAGGAAGGGAATACACAAGGCAGATGGCTACGCGCAGCCAGCAGACGTGCGGAAAACTCGCCTCTCCTTGCCTTCCTTCCCATCAGGGGGTCATATCTGCAAAGAGGACGACAATTAAAAACTTACCATGATTAAAAAAAACACTTGCGATTATAGGGAAACTCAGGAACACTGACACTAGTGCCAGCGTGCTCTTCCAGGACCTGGTCTCCCCTGAGGCCAGGTCAGGTCCCCCATGGGGCAGAGGCAGTGGCACCGTGCAGCCAGGGAGGAGACCAGATGGATGAACCAGAGGTTGACACGAAATTGCTTAAAGCGCTGGAGACTGATATCTCGTTACCTGGTAACTCGAAGGCAACTTGATAGAGGGACTCTTCAAGAAGACGCAGATCAATCATAGAGCATAAAGGCACTCCATTTTTCTGGCACGGCTGTGTGTGGTTTGAACACATTTGTGATCTCACTACTGATCTATAAGGTATGGTGGATGGGGAAACCCATGTCAGAAGCGATGGGAGAAATCACCTGTCCCTTCAACCGTCACCAGGATATTTGAGTCCTGGAGTTTTCCTCCCAACTTCTCTGTGTGACTCTCCCTTCACCGTAATATTCCGCTCAGCCTCTCTGTGGTTAGGCCTACGCTCAGCCTCGGTGGTTAACTCAATGGATCAGACCAACGCCCTGTACTAGAGAGATCGTAAATGTCAACTGTACAGGAGGGAGTGAAGCATTCTGGGACCCTGGAGTGCGGGATCACACTGCAATGATGTTCACAGCAGACAGGGCCACAGGCTGGAGGTTCGCTTGGCACACGCCCAGGAGCCACTCTGATGTGCTCCACTCCCTACTCTCCACTGCAGATCCCAGCATCACCCCCTCAGTTCCGTGGAAGCCACACTGCACTGTGCGGTGCTGAGTTTGTGGTTATAATTTTGGAGGCGAGAGTACTCAGCTTCCCAAAGAAATGGTTTTCATCGTATTCTTCGGTATTTACAAGGCGGTGCGTGCTGCTACTGAACAAACAGACACAGGAGTGAGTGTCTAAGAGGAAAGTACATATTGTAACTGTTTGTTTTGGAGAAGTAATTTCCTCTATCAGTTCATTTCCATCAATTTTATCAATTCGCTTAAGCCACCTAATCCAACGGATATGCCACAATTGAAGCAGAAGCAGCAGCGGCGAGAGGGAGGTACTTCAAGGTTCTTTATTCCTCAGTAGTCCTGCACTCAAACAACCTGGGCAAGGATGGCGACAGACTGAGCTCCATTTTCCTAGCTCTTGGTCAGGGATTCCCGAGTCTATTGTGCCCCTGAGCTACATGCAAAGGGGAAAAGCCCCTGCTTATCCCTTGGAGCTGTCTGCAGTCATTACGTGATGCTACGTCTCTCCCAGCCTGTGCAACAAAACGTTGCACCCAGCTTGCTAACAGGAAAACAAGGGAAGCTTTCCTGCATGTTTCCAGAATGGGTGAATATGCCAAACAATTTTTAAAAAATTCAAGGTAGAATCAGGAAGTACATGATTTCGTTTCTTGACAGATTGATACCCAAAGCGGGTTTCACGGCGATACTAATTTTAACAAATCTATCTTTGGAAATTTTTTATTTACAGAACCCACTGCTGCCTCCTTTTAATGTAATGAGATGTCATAATGAAGTCCAAATACAATCTGGTAGAGGAAGAGGGTCTGTAACACTGATTCTAATAAGCCTGACTGAAATCAATAATGCTGTTAGTTTCCCTGAAACCAGCCTGCACTGGCTCACAGCACCATGTTCTGCCTGGAGCACAGTATTAGTGGTTTATGTTCTATTGGGCAGATTCCTTCCATAGGGGGAAAAAGGATAGAAGCTGGAAGAATTGAGAAATGGTCCTAAATGTGTCTTTTGGCTTCAAATGACCAGAAATTTGTTTGCTTCCCTCTTTTAATCATTTCCTCCTTTCAGCGGAAATAGCTTGACGACACCCTTGTTATTGCTCATTTTTCAGTCCGATTTCTTCATTGTCCTCATTGCTGTCCCCTCTCCTGCTCTGAGGGCATCACATGGGTCAGGAAGAGCCCACATGTGTGTATCGAGGAAGGCACAGAGAGAAGCCTGCATCTAGAAATTACTGCCGGCACCTGAAATCTCAGCGATATGGACATTCTTTCACCTGAAGGCATTGCCTGGTTAAATGCAAACACTCAAGGTAGACTTAGTGGGGCTTAAAATGAAACAGGTAAGTTGTGATCATAGAAAGGAAAGAGAGAGGACCAGACGCCCACACATACCTCAAGAAAAGCTTGGCAGAGGGGGCGTCAGCATCCAGGGTGTGTATTTGGGCACAAGAGCAGTTTAATGGTGACAGGTGAAGTCTGTAGAGGGAAGAGAATGAGAAGGGGGGGAAGTGAAAATTTGATTAGTCTTAATAACAAGAATATTGAGCATTTCCTTTCTATCAAGCAACTTTCCAATGCTTTTCACCTATTAACTCACTAAATTTTCACAACCCCCTGTGGGAGAGATGCTATGATTATCCTCGCTCCACAAATGAGTCATCAAAGACCGGAGTCACAATTACAGTTAAAATCAACCCTAGTGGGCAGTCCTAAGGGCAACCCTCCAGGCTCCACTGCTGGCCTTCCCCTCTGTATGTAATTTCTTGCCTTGACATCTCATCTACTCGTCAGGCGTTCATAGCTCCCCCGGTATCGCTGACTATCAAGTTACATCTCTATTCCTAATCCAAGCTTCAGAGGCTGCGCAGAAAGAAACAAACACAAAACGGAGAATTCCTGTTGTCAAGTCTGCTGAGCTCATACCCCTGACAAGACTTATAGGCAAGTGAAATCAGGTTTAAATAAAAACTATATTAAATAAGTCACAAGGGGGTCTGTGTGGCTGGGGAGGCCCTAAGTTGGGAATAACAAGAGCACGTATTGCCTGATTCTTTGTTTGGAAAGAGCCTTCAAACTTTGCATCCCAGTTGAACCTACCTGAATAGAAAATTCTCCATTGCTCCTCAAGGCTGACTCTCTGGTCACTATCCTGCTGCCTAGATTTCACAACCCTAAGCCTTAATTTTCCAGGTCCTAGGTATGCCTCTGACAAGTACTTGGGAATCTTGCCAGGTGGTGTGACTGCAGGTGTCTGAGCAACCTCAGTTGAGTTGAGCTTTTCCATCAGAGTCTTCATTCGGCTCCTTTGGACCAGTTCACCTGCCATGGGGCAGCTAATGTCTAGTTGTGCACGGGACCTCCCCTAGACTTCATTTATTTGATGAAGGTTGTTAGTCATCCTTTCACAAGTACTTGCCATGTTTCTCCAGATACATTGCAAGCACCTTGCTGAAAAGCACTGGCCGCATTTTACATATTTCAAAGCAGTTTGCGTGGAATATTAGTGAAGGGCTCAAAAAGTGTAGACGAATTGGCTTATGGATTACAGAGGAGGGCCAGGATCCTGAAACAACAGGATGTGTCCACTCATCGTGATTTTCTCCTTCTGTGCTGGTGTTTACAGAGTGAAACAGATCAGAAAAGCTATCTGGGTCCTGGACATTGTTCTGAACCAGAACAGTTGAGTCTGGTTCAAATTCAATTAACCTTAACACAGGGAAATGCCAGAGAGTGAACAAAGCCAAATAGCCCCAGGGAGCTGGGTTTTAATTTCATTTTTAAGCCTGAAATCAAATCAGCTGATGCTGATTGAGTGCATACTATGTACAAAGAAATGTGCACAAACAAACGGGTACCTGGGAGGGCAGTCTGGTTAGTCTCCTGACCCAAGGCCTTTCAGAGCAGAACCCTGGGCTTAGAGCAATGGGGACCTCATTCCATATATGCCTCAAAATCCTGGAACAAATTCTTTAAACTCTCTGAGCCTCAGGGGTTCTTCGTTTTGTTTGTTTTAGGACATACTTGAACCAGAGGCAGGACTCACACGAGCCACCCAGTTCCATGTGGAAACTGGGAATTAAGCCAGCACTGGAACCCAGAGGTGAAACAGTTCAAGTTAAGGCCCAGACTTGTTTCATCTGTGGTGTCTTCAAGAGCCCACACCGGATCCTGTGTCGGGTGACCATGTGACTGTGATCCCCAGGGTTGCGACAGCCAACTTATGACCAGGAAGACACAAGTCGAGGATGAATGCAGCACACCACGGGGACCAGGGGTTAGCAAGAGGATGGCCAGTACTAAGGCCTTCCCTGTGCCCCGGAGCCCCCTACGCTGAAGTTTCCTCTTGCATGAAATAATAATTTCCTTTGTGTTTAAGGCAGTTTTTGATTCGCCCAATCCCTGCCTTAACATTTTCTGCAAGAGTAGAAAAGACAAATTATCCTGTCGAGAGTATTTTTCCTCTCCTGCCTTTACTTTAAAAAAAATTAGACAAGTATGAATATAGGCTTTTGAAATGGGAGGTAATAATAATTATATATCTCTCAGAGGGATGGTGTGAGGATCAGTGTGATAAATATGCAAAAACACCGTGGAAGTATTAATAATTTCCTTTATTATCTTCATTATCCCACCACCAGAGTCGCTCCCCTCACCCCTTCCCTCCGCGTGGGGTGGGGGAGGCCGTGCCCCCCCCCCAGGCCGTCCAGAGCCCCCCGACAGCAGGGCTGGAGAGAGCCAAGTGCTGTCAGTTCCCCTGCCCGGGAGGAGCTAGCCGAGCGGCTGCTTCACTCCAATCTGGGAACCCTGGAGCTGGGCACCCTGTTTGTGTAACAGATGCTGAAAAGAAAGGAAATGTCAGCTTGGAAGGCAGAAACCCGTCCTAACCAACTCCGAAGCGAGAACTCTAATGAAAGCCAAAAATAACAAAGTTCTCTTCTCGGTGACAAGGGAGGAGTATTCAAAATTCAGGCAACCTGAAACAATCCATTCGAAAGGGCATAAATCTTCCCGTAATAGTTTGCCGTATTCTCGCAAACAGCTTTTTCTACACTCACAGGGTGTGATGGTGACAGAAAGCAAAACGGACGCTAGGTAGAAACCAACGTGAAAAAAGAATCAGGAACGTTCCAAACTCTGAGCGCCGGAACTGTGCTGCATGCTGTATTTTCCATGGAAGCCATAGCAGGTATAGGTTTAGAGTAAAATACGTCATTTCAATGATACGTTACATCCGTGCCTTTTGTTTGTTTTTTCTTAATCATCACACATATCCATAAGGTTTAGATTACAGAAAAGAGAGCAAATATATCGTTTACATTCATGCTTTTTTTTTTTTAAATCATCTCACATATCCATAAGGTTTAGGTCTCAGAAAAGGGAGAAAGAGAGAGACTCACAAAGGTCCAAAGCTAAACACGTGAATATATGAACACAAGGGGATATAGATAAAATTTAATATAAGTTTTCTTTTCAAAAAGAGTGCACATACCGTTTATACACAGGTAAATAACCATCATTTGGTAAAATACTCTTTCTTGATGGTTAATGTCTATAAATATCACAAGAAACGTTGGACCTGGAGCTATTGCTATTAGTTTCTATGACGTTTACTCAGCAACGGTTAGAACATATAAAAGTTCCATTGCTTCTTCCTTTTTCACATTGTGGTGCAGGATCAAAAAAGGGCAAAATTCCTTCAGTTAAATTTTAGAAATTTTGTTACTACATCTGAAATATTTGTCACTCGCTGAGAAATTGTACCCCATCAATACACAGCAGGCTGCCAAGTTAATGTAATTATTTGGACATGTATAAGATGGTTACTTAAATATCTAAATACGTAAAGAGATGGCTACTTGAAATGCTTGATGTGTGTCCGTGAAATCAGGTTTGTTTGACTTATATTAAGAAGTTCCTAGAGGACCAGCAGAGCCATGGGTCTTACTCATCCGAGGCCCCCAAAGATCTCGTGTTCAGGATCGCTGTCTTTCTGCTTTGGAACTTTGTTTACATGAGCAGAAATGTTCACGTAAGAAAAGTCAGGGAAGGTCATTTTATTCAAAAGTGTGAAAAGGTCAATGGGAAGACCCATCCTGGACATGGAGAAAGTGCTTTGAGCTGGATATTGATACTTTCAATACCAACTCAAAACTGGAGGAATTGGAAATGTTCACTGGATAAAGAAAAGAGATTGTGCCGTGATAACAACAACAAAAATATGAGCTGAGACTCCCCGTTACTGTGGCTTATGATGTATTGACAAGATGGTTATTCATCATACGGAAAAGGCCCTGTTGTGTTGACTGGTGTGCACTAGTTCCTAGTGCCCTCTGCTGGACAGAATGAGCATTTCACCTGGAGGGCTGTGGCTAGGCCAAGTCCCCTTGTCACCAGCAGTGAGGATGGATTCGTGTTCCATGCATTTCAGATGCTTTTGTTGTAGAATACACAGCACACAGCACACAGCACCTCCGTGAGGAAAAAGTTCTTTCCACACTGAAAACAAGACACAGATACTCACCCCTACTATGCGATTCTATCGGGAATAAGTTTGCAATTTGAATAGCCTCCGATGGAGCCCCCCTCTTTACTTACCCTCCCCGCTTCCTTCTTCTTTTAAACAAATATAGAATTACATTTCTTGTATTCAAATTTATCCCACGGCAACTCTTCCCTATTCTTTTCTTTCTCTCGTTATCATGGACAGACTATCTGAAATATTTATTTTTAAAACTGTATATTTTCTATATGTCCTGGTTATAAAATGCACAGATCCAGTGTCATTTCAAATCTAGGCAGTAGCCATGACATTGCTCACCTCAAAAGGCTCTAGTTTATCATAAATGATCAGTAACTGAGAGTGTGGAATCAAAGCTGGAGACACATGAAAGACCTCCTCCTGGGGTCAGGTCCTTTGAGGCCCGTTCTGACCAGCAGTCCACCAGTAGGAAGCACAGCAGTGTCGGGGCGCAAAGGCTCGTGCTAACAGTTCCCCGCCATTCACACCCCCTGAGTTTGGTTGCTGAATGGAAGGCTGAAACATACTTCCTCAACTCAAAGCAAAACCAGCCTGAAAACATAAATTGGCCCATTTGGGCTTCATACTTGACTCAAATGTACAAAAAAGGGGATCACAAACTTCAGGGAACCTGATTCAACCTTTTGGTTTGTTAAGAAACCCAGAAGAGAGGGCCTTTATAGTGATCAAAGGCCTGCACGTTTCCACGTCTATGGAAGTGTGCTGTTAATAAAAGCTGCCCCCCACGTGTCAGGGGCGCCAACCCACTGTGCCTCAGAAGTCCCCAAATATCTGGCGTGGTACCAACCTTTTTTTTTTTTTAGGTTAAATTTATACTCTTTCCAGTTAAACTGTGATGAGTGGAGTGTCGGTTATTTCAGTTAAATAAATAGATCATTCTGGAAATAATATGAAAAGGAACTTCAATGATAGGTGAAGAGAGAGAAATAGAACATATTAACGTATTGGATCGGTGACAAATATATGATAATAATTTCAAAACTTTACAGCAAGCGCACTAAAGTCTTTCATGTTTGCTTTGTACTTTGAATGTATTTTAAAATATTTGAGAAATGGCCTCTCATCCCTCAGAATGGAAATGGTCTCAGAAGGACCGGAACCTTCCGTGCTATTTGCTTTCTATAAATAGCTGGCATCACCTACTTTGTTGAGGGGGGGGGAATGTTTCTCTTCTGTGTAGGAACAGAAGTTTTAAAATGTGTTCTAATGCCATTGTTCTCTTTCTCATCCTTGTATTGCTTCTTGACTTTGTCACATCTGCTATTGTTTTAGTGGAAATCAGACCAAAATGTCACGAGAAGGAAAAAAGCACCAGCAGAGATTCGCTAAAAATGGAAATGCTTCCTATCTTTAGTCAAAGAAAACCTTAATTGTAAAAATGCCGGGAATGACTCCGTTAGTGTGAAAATAGAGATATCATGACGAAAAAGAAATGTTCAGTCCCTTAGCTGTCAATAATTAATAGATTATTTACACTGGCACACTCACATTTCCCAGCTTTCAGGATTCCATTTACACTTTGATCCTTTGCTCAGCGGCAAATTTAACATCTTTGTGACCTTCTTCTGCCCAACGCTGTCCAGCCATCAGACGGGAGCATCGTCTGATATGTGCATTTATTAAGGCAGCAGCCTCCAAATATTGGAAAGATGACAAATGCCCGTGTTTCCTGTAATAAACTGGGAGAGAAACAGATTGTTCTTAAGGAAAAATCAATTAGCAAACCCTCTCTACAATGCTTGTCTTAGGAGATAAGATGTTTGCATCCTATGGTGAAGTTTAGCTCTTAGGAGATTGTTTCTGATTAAAATCCTGCAGAATTGATAGCAAGTTTGCCATCGTAGTTTAAAGGTTCTGGTCACCCAGAAGAAACCCTAATGTTAAAGATTCATAGCGGTTTGCTTAATTGCATTGCAAACAGTGGTTTAAAATAATTGAAGTATCATGACCATAATGATCCTAGAGAATCCTAGATTATATCAAAAATTACACATTTAATAAAGAATATATTTTTTTAAAAAAAGAGGGTTTCTAAAAAAAAATTATGCACCATAGAAACATATCGTGAAAGCCCACAGGACATACGGATGGGACAAGAACAAAAAAAATTAGCATGAAACCATCGAATCTTCAGAATGTGTTGTAATCAATGTGATAATCTTTGGTGGAAGTGCACAAGACTGTTAATGTAGAAAATCATTCTGAAGCTGATTTGTCCTTTGATGTTGATTCAGTCTTGCATATTAAAAGATTTTGAACTAGGCCAAAATGACGTGGAGCCCTAATGTGCAGGAAAGATAGAAAGAACAGTGAAAAATACCCACGGTGGCTGCTATGTAAACAAGATGCCAAAGATTATTTGTGGATTTCCTTACTAGAAAATGGCTGTGCAGATAATGTGTCAGCCATTTGCATTCCTGATGGCGCTATTAATAATGGAACCGTGCAGGGGGAAGCTCTTGGTACCATGTTTCAGCTCAGATGTGTGGCGGGAGGGAGAGGCATGTCACACCTCTTTAAAAACAAAGGCTTCAATATTATAAATATATGACAGAGAGAGTCATCCATTGTGAGCAAATACCATCCTTCCTTCCAGTGACCTGGGTTTAGCCAGATCCATGCTGACTCACAAAGGGAGCAAGAATTTTTTTAAGGTTCTATGAGATTGAAGTGACACCTCTACTGCTTTTGTGTCGACTTGGAAATTCTAAGCTCTTCTCAGCTGCTCCCCATGAAGACCAGTCAGCAGGCTGGAGCACTTTCCCTTTCCCTGACGGGCTCTATAGACAGACAACCTTTCTCTCAGCCAGTGTAGACCTGGCTTTATTGTTACGACTCTGCTCGATAGCATCCAACCCGCAGTTAGGATAATAATAATAGCTAGAATTTTTAAAGAGATTTTATTTCAAGGCAAGTATTTTTACATCAATTACTATTAAAGCATGAAAACGTAAGCCCGGAGAGGAATTCTCTGGCCCATTTCCCACCCCGAGTTTCACTCTCATCTGATGTGATTCTAGAAAGCTGAAAATTCATGTTACCCTGGAAATGAAGGGTTGGAAATAAACCAGCTCCCAGGCCGTCTTTGTGACTAGGATGTTTTCATTCTGTGATTCTTCTTATGTAAACGTCCACACGAGACACTTCCAAAAAGAACCTGGAGAAATCTAGGGGATACTGGAGCCGACTGCTGTAAACAAAAAGTTCCGCCGTTAACTTATCTCCCTTCTCTAGTCCCGAATGCAATGAATGTGTTCAATCACCAGATTAATCACAATGTCGCATGTGGATATCTAGAACATTCCAGACCAAAAAAAGCATTTTCTTCCAATTGGGGAAAATCATGAGATCTCTTTCTCTCCATGCTGTGTATGTGGGCTCACAGAAGGAAGAAGAGGAGGAAAAGTTTTTCTAGTCCAGGCTCTTTTTTTTCTTTTTTTGTTCCTGCTGAGAGTACATATTTTTATTCACTGTGGTGGGTAGCCAGTCCCCCCAGCAGATTACATCCTTCATGCAATACCAGAGTATAGCGATTTTCTTTGCAAAGTTCCTTGGCAGGAAACACTGCCAAATGCTAGCGAGCTTTGTCCCAGAAATAACTGAGTATTGGACCATATGAAAGATTCTACACGACATACTTTAACCGTGCTGAATGAAATGGTGATGCCAGGGAAATCACAAAGTATGAATGAATTTGAAGCTTGGGATAACTTTCTACCACCAGTTTCCATCCATATGGCAATAATCTTGGTGGGGGAAATTACCACCGCATTTTTAAAAAAAGACAACAAGGACGATCTCTCTGGAAGATCTTCTTTGCCTGGGAGGCAGAAAGACGAATGGCTAGTAATATTCTTCCTTATTAACTTGTTTCACAACACCAAATTATCTTTTTATCAGTGATCTGTGTATTATCCAGGATTCTACCCTCACGCAAGAAACCCTAGTGTTTTAAGATAACTACAGATGAATAAAACTATTGCATAAAGTTGATTTCTTACCAGGCAACCCTACGCTATTTCGACCACTAAAATAAACCCGAGCAGCACCCTGTTCGTGACGTCGGCCCAGAGAAAGCTAAGGAGTTTCCACCAGAAGTGAACTTTCGGCTTGAGCTCCGACCTCTGAAGAAATGAGATTCGTAACGTAAATGCTACTAGAGCCCCCTCTGTGCAAGCTTGAGCGCACTGCTATGAAAACGCAGAGTGACGAGCATCTTTCTGCTTCCTCGGTTTGGTTTTCATGACTGCAGAACAGCCTCCTCCGGCTTCTCTAGCCTGCCTCGATCAACACCCTCCTCGGAACCCCGATGCCCTGAAACTTCTGTGTTCACAATGGCAGCTCACTCTAAGAAGGCTTGGTTTGGAGAGATTTTTCAAAATCTCTATTTTCAGCTGGATCAGTACAATTCCCTCCTACGATTTCCTATTCACTCCTTCTTTAAATTCTACCCCGAAAAATAGATATTGGTATATTAAAAACGTGAAGTTCAGAAGTTGCAGTTGGAAAGCCGCCCGCAGAGGAAAGGCCGCATCCTCGTCCTGGGGAAATTCGATGTGAAAGGGGCACCCGGGGCACCCGAGGCCTCGCTGCAGGCTTTCCTCAGGCCGTAACCGCTTCACTCACACACCAGCACTCTCATTGCTTGGGTCTCCTTCCTACAAAGTTGTTTCCCCAAGCTGTTCAGTTTTCCTCCGTATACTCTTTTCAGCCTTCGTCCGTAAAGTTTTCTTTTTGTATCCTCTACACCAGTGGTTCTCAAAGTGTGGGAAGCCGACCCTTAACGGACCCTGAGAGCCATTCCAAGCACCTGCAAGGTCTTTTGATACTACCAAGACACGGTTTTCCTTTTCCATTATGTTGCCTGCTTTGCATTGTCTGGACAAAAGCAATGCTGGGTAAGACTGGTGGTGCCTCAGCAAAATTAAGGCAGTGACGGCCGCCTGAATGAGACAGACACTGTGTTCTTCCCTGCCACACAGTCCCGGTTTAAAAAGCAAATATAGTTTCCCTAAGGAATAGCCTTGATGAAACACCAAAAATGATTAACTTTATTAAAAGTGAACTCTCCAGTATACCATTTACTAAGCTAAATGAGAAAACGTGCAATGGACATAAGGCACTTCTGAGCATATAGAGACACAAGCTTCCTCTCAAGGAAAAGCGTTCATGCAATTCTTCGAGTTGGGAGCTGAACAAGCCATGTTGTGGACCATCATTTTTACTTAAAAGACGAACAGGGCCAGGGGCCAGGAGCAGTGGCTCACGCCTGTAATCCCAGCACTCTGGAAGGCTGAGGCTGGTGGATTGTTTCAGCTTAGGAGTTCAAGACCAGCCTGAGCAAGAGCAAGACCACATCTCCACTAAAAATAGAAACTCTAGCCAGGCATTGTGGCGGTTGCCTGTAGTCCCAGCTACTCAGGAAGCTGAGGCAAGAGGATCACTCAAGCCCAGGGATATGGGGATGCTGTGAGCTATGACGCTACGGTACTCTATCCAGGGTGACAGAGTGCAACTCTAATCTTAAAAAAAGAAAATAATAATAATAATAATAATGGACACACTATGGTCACTCTATCTTATGTATCTAAAGAATATTTCCCCCCCCCAAAAATGAAGTAAAGCCGTCACTTCAAGAAAAGCAACTGACAATGTCTCTTGCCATTAATAAAATTAAAGTCTTCAAGTGAAAATTGAAATTTTGCTGGGAGGCTGAGGTGGGAGGATCACCTGAGCTTCAGAGTTTGAGACCAGCCTTAGCAAGAGCTAGACCCCTGTCTCTGCTGAAATTAGAAGAAAGTATGTGGATATAGCATCCAGTGCCCCTGGTCCCAGGTACTTGGGAGGCTGAGGCAGGAGGATTATTTGAGCCCAGGTATTTGCTTTTGCAGTGAACTATAAAGATGCCATTGCATTCTACCCTGGGTGACAGAGCATGACTCTGTCTCAAACAAAAATAAAGGTAGAGGGGAAAAAATCTAAATTTTAGAAAACTTGTATTCACATAGTCAGCATGACAGCTTCCAAATTCTTGAAGATTTTGGGGTGCAATTCGGGGTGATACTGACGAGTGCATTTTTATGTTGTACAATGAGCTGTGTCAACACTTGGGTGATCTGGTTATTTCAGTCAACTTATATATTCAAATAACCTTTGCAAAATGTTACAAAAGATCATGCAAGGGCAAAAGACCTCCTAAAAGGCAAAGCCGACCAATAGATTTTCATGTAATAGAGTATAAAATGTTCATTTATTCTGTTTTCAGTTTAGACATTGCAAGTAACCTTTAAGAAAAAATGACTTACCAAGTTTTGGTGAAGTATCAAAGAAGAATATTCACAATTGGCGGAGAGACTCTTAAGTCTTCTCCCTTTTCCATTACATAGCTGCTAACAGAGTTTCTTCAGATGTTTCAAACTAACATATTCCAATAGAGTAAAAGCAGAAGAAGGCTTAACAATCCACCTGTCTTCCATGAAGCCAGACCCTAAAGAGATTTATAAAAAGTATAAAATTATGCCACTCACCATTAAACTTTCTCACTTAGGAAAACGGGGTTATATTTTATAACATTTATATTAGCTTGTTAATGGGATTGATAATTGTCATTTTTAAATTAATAAATACTGGATTTGATTGTTGTCATTTTTAAACTAATAAATACTGGATTTTTCCATTTCTAATGTAATAAGCATAGATTGGTAAAAACCCACATGACGAAATACTTGGGAGAGTATTTGGTCATTTCTTAGAAGTGTACAGAAGTTCCTGAGACCAAACAGATTGAGAACTGCTGATCTACACTCCCTCACGGCCTTCACATACCCACAGGCTTATCAGTCATCCGACTTGTCTTTTCTCAGACCAGAGGTCCTTAATGTGGGATCCTGAGTGGGTCTTAGTTCTCAAAACCGTGAAACGTCACAGAATTTCACAGCGGTAGTATTTTTTTTCTGCAGCAAAGAGCATGAATTTTATAGGATTTGCTCATAAGTCACCAGGAGCCACTGCCTTTAACTAAATTTAGGGACCATCTTCTCCAAACTCTGCCTAGACACCATGGGAATTACCAGCATGGAAGTCCCTGGGTTCCCTGGTGTCAGGAAAGAACAATTTAGTTCAACCAAATGAAATATTAAAATGATGCACTTGATCATACCAGCTGCAGGGCCCCACGTCAGGAGCCAGCGGGTGAGAGACGGACCAGGGGGCAGATGAGGCTCCAATCAGAGCGTCTCCTCCGTCAGCTTTCCTTCTCTTTGCTACCGCCATTCCTCAACACGGGACGGGCGCCTTCCCTATGACTTCTCTAACGCCCGCCCCCCATGAGTGTGCTCACCTTTGCACTTCCCACATCACTGTGCAACTTCATGTTTATCTCCCCAGCAGGACTGTGGGCCCTAGAAGAACAGGAGCTGTGCTTTCTCCTCTTTAAGTCCACGTGACATCACAGTGGCTAAGATATAAGAAATGCTTGGTTATTATCATTTTCAGAACAGTGAGCTGACAGTCTGAAAGAAGGTAGTCGAACATAACTATGGTAACTGTCACAGAAAACCACACGGCATAGTGGCTAGTACAGACTCTAGATTCAGACTTCCTGAATTCAAAGCCAACGTTCTTCCACTCAATACCTTGGACAAACTTCTCTGCCTCTCTTGGATCAGTTTATTCACCTATGAAGCAGGAAAAATAATAATGTCTCCCTCTAGAGGGAGGGACGTAATTGTCATGATGAAATTGTTATGAGGATAAGCAAGGTCATTCTTATAAAATGCTTAGAACAGTGCCTACACATAAGTAAGGCTCTTCATCCTTAGCTGACTAAATATTAGGACTGACCACACTTCGTTTGGGGTATCCAGTAAGTGAAGTGCATTTTATTCCAATATCATTTGACATATCACTAACATCCTTATACTTATTTAAGGATGAATTTATAAAAGTCAATATCGAGGTAGCAATCAGGGCTTCGTCAACTTTTCCTTTTATACCTAGTTAATCTCTGATAAGTTTTCTCTTCGCGGGACATGCTGTAGCATCACAAGGCCCCGTGCAGTAGTAAAGGCTATGCACAAACAGGAGCCTAATGTTGGATTTAGGGATGTTGCAGCCGTCCAAGTTCTTTCATTTTCCTGATTATAACTGCATTTGCATAATGTATGAATTCAAACATTATTGCTGTTAAATAATGCATAAATATTCTCCCATGCTGAAATATATCTATTTCCTCTTCATGAATTCTGTTGAGGGTATCGTTGGGTGGTTGTTCTATTTACAGCGCACTTGGAGCTCTGCAGACATCAGAACCATGACTGGGGGAAATGTCACGGCCAAAAGGAAGAACGAACATACTCTGAACTGTAAATGAAAGATACGTTATTAAATGTGTCAAGCTTTTCCCTCTTTGGGGTGCATTATCTTCAGAATCTAACATTTAGGGTTTTAGAAATCGCAAGTAATTCCTTCATCACCTGATAACCACTAGAGATTTGCATGTCTAATAAGGATTTCCTGGACGATCTCAGAAAGAAAAGATTTTGTTGTTGTTGTTGTTATTGTTGTCTATGAACATGATCAGATACTTCAGAGATTTTCTGGCAGAGTAGGAAATACTATCTAAATTATTAGAGGCAAAGATAATTGGTATGAATTCCCACTTCAACTTTACAGCTTTAAATATTCCATTTAATGCACTCTCAATGATTTTTTATGGAAATCACAGCTGCTTCTTTGTTTTATAAAATATATGTTTAAAACAAAATATGAGTGTTTATTTCTGACTATGTTGTTTCTATTTCTCTGCCAAATACTTTTCAAATTTGCTTTCACTTGTAAAAGACATATAGCCTAGGACTTAATTCAGGATCTAACCATACCAGATTCTCTTGTCTTACTCTGTTTTCTATCTAATGCTACAATGAAATAATCAAGTGATCAAAACAGACCACATTTTAAAAATTGTATTTTATTTTATGATTCACCATTATGATGCCAAAAGATGTCTATCCTCATATAACAATTCCTATAATGTTACTTGCACACAAGCAATCACATACACATATGAACAGAGCCTATTTTCTCTGTCAAATGGATTTTCTGTTACTTCCCCACTCTGTCCTCTACTCACCACTGCTGATAAAACAGTGTGATGCATTCAAATGTCTAATAAAAAAAGGATGTGCCTTTAAAAGAATGCATTTTAATTCTAAGCGTTTCATTATAAGCAACAGATAACTCTGAAATGCTTCACGGGAACTTCAAACTTTTAAATGAGAAATACAAAAATATTTTTATCTGAAAATTGAATATACCTGTACAATAAACAAAATAAAATGGACTGTGACACTGCGTGTCAGTGTCACACATGGAGCTCCCAAACAAATATTTGCTAAAGAAATCAATTTCATATACAACAAAGCTATTCATTAAATCTTTCCCACTCTGCCATAGATTGCATGCAATGGAGCTATCAAAGCATGAGATAAAACAGTGCAGCGCCCTAGCTCTGGGCTCTTCAGATTTAGAGAGCACAAATTTCCAGCACAAAAACTTCAACCAAATTTGCTTCTTTCTCAACCTCCTTAATGAGCAATTCTAAAGCCCCATGGAGCAATTGATTTTTTTAAAAAAATCAATAAGAAACAGACCACTGGGCGTGGAGATCCAAGGACATCTTCCGTTGGAGAGATCATGGCTGTAATTTGGGAGCTTTCAGTGCTCGATCATTCCTCTTCACAGTTTATGCACATAGGATATGTTTCCTACCTAAATCTCACAAAACAGAAGGAGCTGCTTAAAGCAACGTGCTGAAATATTATATCATCTTCAATGAAAGAGAAAGTGCATCACAACTTCAACCCAAACTCTCTTCACAATCCTAAGGGAAGAGCAGAGCCCAGGATGAGCTAGCCCCTTGGCTCAACCTGACACCCTCCCCTCCAGCCCCATGCAGCCAAAAGAATTCTGCCTTAGGCTGCCAATGTTCTGCTTTTACCAACCACAAAATCCTGATTCAACAAAGCAAATGGCATAAGATCTTTGTCATGGTAGCAACGCTTGATTCTATGGAAACACATTAAGTAGTGTAAATAAAGATGAAACTCTGATGGTATCCGTGAGAATGCTCTGAGACATTTTGAAATTTTTATAAATCTTACAAGTTGGGGGTGCCTGGAACCTTCAAACTGTTGTGTTCGTCTCCTGTCTCCCCACGTCCATTCACTTTGATGTCCTTTTCTTTGCCTTGCAAAGTCTCTCACCCTAAAGAGAGTATTAGTAGAATAAACCACTTGAAAGAAACAAAATTTCCTCAAGGTACCAGAAAAACACACACTACACAGCATCTATCGATTGCAGAATTATTCTGTGAGGTCTGAATATTGTGCCTAGCCTTAATGTCCCAGTTGCCTACACTGACAAGTATTCCAGACTCAAGGTCTCAAGACCGTCAAAGCCCCAGTGACACCCGGACTCCCCATGGTGTCTCCTTTCTAACACTGACTATAGGTCCAATCGCCCCCTCGTACCCACGTTGGCCATTTCTCTAGGGCTGATACAAAGGAGTGTTTAATCAGAAAATGTATTAACTAATTGGTGAAGCCTATTATAAAAATCCCCCTAATTAATCCATGGTGTCAAGAAAAAGGCCTGTCAAGAGAGTATCTGTGCTACAACTGTGACAGCAAAAAGCAACATTTGGAAGTCCTCTTCCCCTGGGCCTTTTCTTTGATTTCTGCCTTTAATACTGATAAGAAGTGACAGTAGTTGGATAAAACAATCAAAACTTGAGTTGAAGAGCTTATAAACCTTCTGACACTTCAATAAACCAAAAGCCAATATGAAACTAGCACAAATGGTTTTGTTTTAACTCCGGCTAGCCGCATGCCTCCGACATGGCATCCGTTTGCAGAGCTCTGAGCTATTTCCTTGATATAATATTTTACTAACTCTCATTTCACATCTTTTAAATAAGAAATAAATGCTAAATTCTACCAAGAGAAATAAAATCTTTTATAATCTTTTAGACAGTTGTTGTCATCCCTCAGGAGAGCTTTAAGCCTGCTGCTAAATGTCTACAAATCAATATTTAATATTTTGAAACATGAAGTCTTAATTATCTATCTCTCCTTTAAGCGTGAAACCCATACTGAGTGAAAATAAAACCATTTGTTGGCTGATGGATTGATTGCCACTTATTAGCACTTTTTTGATCTGCAGGTCAGATTACAGGGCTTCATTCCCAACGCACACTATACCTTATCATTTATGCCTCAATGTATGAGTCAGGGTAGGAAAATACGGTGACTCAGGGCCGTGCAAAGATCCTTTTCACTTTGGTTTATTGGACTAACACTGACAAATTAAAAAAGAAATAAGAAATAATCTTCATGTCATAACTGTTATTTGTACTCCAGACAGAACTTTTACTCTTAGGTACAATAACAATACAAATTCTGATGCCCAATGTACAAACCAGAACATAAAAGAGAACTGTGTATCTCACTTCTTACTGAAAAGGAAGCAGAAAATTGTATGATTTTGGTCAACTGCATAATATCACAGAAGCCCTAATTGAGAAAGTGGGAAATCCTGTGGCCTTCTGTGGCCTCTTAACCTGACTGTACCTGATCAGAAGCCTCAACCACAGCAGAGAGAACAGAGCAGTAAGCAGAGAGTTTTCTGCCTCTAGGAGCAAAGAGGTCATAACTTGATTGGTCATAACTTGAGTTTTCTCTGGCTGCTTTGCCCAGAACACAGATAGGAGCTTCCTAAAATGGAATACGTGGTTATGTGTGAAAAAGATGCATCCATGTTCTGAAATATGTGAATGGGAGCTTATTAGGAAAAAAGAACTTCGCAGATTTAATTAAGTTAAAGATCTCTAGATGAGATCATCCTGGATTATCTGAATGGGCCCTGAATTCTGTGACAATTTTTCTCATAGGAGTTACACAGAGGGAGATGGAGGAGAAGGCCATGTGGAAGCAGAGGAGTCACATAGTCACATACCAAAGAATGCTGGGACCCACCAGTGGAAGTTCACAGAAGGATCCTTCTCTGAGCCTCCAGAGGGAACGTAGCTCTGAGTTTGGACTTCTGGCCTCCAAAACTGTGAGAGAATGAATTTCTGTTGTTGTGGGCAGCAAAGTTTGTGGTTACTTGTGCAGCCCTTGGAAACTCATGCTCGTAGTATGAACACCAGAAGACTTGATGGGGGCCTGGTGAGTCAGAGTGACGAGTGAATTGCATTTGTGCTGAAAGCTCCTGAATTTAGCTGGGACCGGAATTTCAGAGGGTTTCCACAAATTACATCTTCCTTGTTTATCTCACTTTCTCTACTATTAACAGTTTTTGGACCTTTCTCCATGGAAGTATACTACATGTCTTGAGCTCAAGAGTCAGAGACCAGCTTGAACAAGAGTGAGTCCCTGTCTCTACCCAAAATAGAAAAATTAGCCAGGCATCATGGCAGGTGCCTGTTGTCTCTGAGACAGGAGGATCACTTTAACCCAAGAGTTTGAGGTTGTTAAGAGTTATGATGATGCCACAACACTCTACCCGAATGACACAGTGAGACTCTGTCTCCAAAACAATAATAATAATGATAAAATTAAAAATAAAAAAATAAATATACTACATGTGTAGGACTATAGAATAGTGGGGTGATTTAGCTTTGGGTTTGCACATCAACCCTGCCACTTAACCCTAAATCATCACTAAATCACTCTGAACCTGAATTCTGAGGCTGAGTTCTATCATTTATAATGAGATCAAAACACCTTAAAGATTTGCTGTGAGATGAGAGGTATGCTTGCAAAGCATTTAGTAGGGTACCTGGAAAAAGAAATAGGGTGCCTGGAATATCACAGGTGCCCAGTAAAGACCAGCAATTATCACCTCATCGAGTATTGTGAAGGTTGTTTAACAACTTGCAAATCTGCTGACACTGGAGGAGCCATTTAATAAACCCTACTGTAGCTATTGTCATATATCTTGATCCTTGGAATTCTCATCGTCACAAATTGGCAATCACTGGTAGAAATGCTCAGTGGCTGTTTTTGCTGTGGGGTTAAAATCCTGAACCTCATGCCTGATGGACTCAGATTATGGATTATTTTTTTTAGTGTTGGGACCATTGCTCCTCTCATCTTCCATGATGGACATATTTCAAGGTTTGATAAATAGGAAAGAAGGAAAGATTTAAATAGGGAAGTTCATGGGTAGGAGATAGAAAGTCTGACTTTTCTGCTGCAGTAAACTGTGGAAAGAGAAAAGAAAAGTAAAAGCCAAGAAATCATAGAAAGATAGCCTGGCCTTCTTCACTGGAGGTTGTTAGTTGGCCAGTGTTGCCATAAAATACTACGGCTGTGGTGGCTTAAACAACATAAATATAGCTCCTCCATTCTAGAAGCTAGAAGTCCAAGACCCAGATGTTGGCAGATTTGATTTCATCTGAGGCTCTGTCCTTGACTTGCAGGTGGCTGCCCTCTTGCTGAGTCCTCACATGGTCTTTCTCCTATGCAAGATCATCCATGATGTCTCAGCAGGTCCTAATTTCCTCTTCTTACAAGGACATCAGTCAATTGGGTTAAGACCTACCCATAGACCTCATCTACACTTAATTATCTCGTTAAAGGTCATTTCTTCAAATACAGTCACATTCTGAGGTATTAGAGTTTAAGGCTTCAGCATGACATTGGGAGGAATAATTCAACCCAAAACAGGTGTAGAACCTTTTTTTTTTTAGAGACAGAGACTCACAGCTCACAGCAACCTCCAGCTCTTGGGCTTAGGCGATTCTCTTGCCTCAGCCTTCCAAGTAGCTGGGACTACAGGCACCCACCCACCACAACACCTGGCTGGTTTTTGTTGCAGTTTGGCCAGGACCGGGTTCACACCCTCCACCCTCAGTATATGGGGCTGGCGCCGTACTCACTGAGTCAGAGGTGCTGCCCAATAGGGGTAGAATCTTGAGAGTGGAAGAATGATAGATTTGCATATAAGGAGATCTGAGGAAGTCCAATAATGCCTGGCAGAATAGAAGAGGGCTGGTGGCACGTTTTCCCAGGCATCACTCAGAAAGGCTGCAAGTATGACATTCCATGTTTTGTGTTCTGTGAAAATAACAGTGTGGTACTAGTCTGGGGAAGAAAGTGGAGAGAGAGAAACATTTCTCCTGTCTCCACAGAGTTCTGCAGGACATGTAGGGATCCTGAGTACACCCATAAGCATACTTGGGATTGTTAATGGGGGCAGTGGATCAGTAGGCCCTTAGTATCAAGACAAATTAAGACTAT
This sequence comes from Otolemur garnettii, assembly GCF_000181295.1. NCBI lineage: Eukaryota > Metazoa > Chordata > Mammalia > Primates > Galagidae > Otolemur > Otolemur garnettii. The sequence continues at coordinate 12,579,876 of NW_003852405.1, forward strand.
AGAATCAGACATGGTTTGACCATGAACTCCAGGGATAGAGCTCATCCAACATTCCAAAAACTTGAAGCAGGATTGGTTGTGCCTCATCTGCCCAGATGATCTCTATCAAAGGGACACCACCATATGACTTCCTGCCTCCTTCCTTCACGGGAGCCCATTGTAGAAAAGAGTGAAAGGATAAGAAATGGGATCAACTAGTGTATTTTCCTGAAAGACAGAGTCATCTAAAAGAGACAAGCTAAACTAGCCCTTACGGAGAATTGAAAATGCTAAATTTACTAAAGATTTAGCCCACAGAGACTGTTAAGTGATTGAGAGTGAGATAGATAAGATAGGATATTGTTGATTAGACAGTTTAAGTGTTCCTGTTACCCAGTGGGATGAGAATCACGAGGAAGATTCCACAAGTTACAGAAAAAGAAGCTATTTCATTTTTCCCTGTACATAAGACTAGTAGTATATATTAAATTCGGACATCAGTCTAATCACAAACTCCTGGAAGACACAGCATTGATGCTGACAATGTTTTAGCTTGTGGCAACTTCTATGCCAGATTACATCCCTCCCACCTTTAAAACTCTACTTAAGACTTGTGCCCTGGTATGGTATTTAGGACAATTGCTCAGCTCCATCATTCCAAGTAATCCTGTTAAGCAAATCCCTAACCTTACAAAGTGGTGGTGAAGGTGGATCTTATCTCCAATTCCAAATTCATCCAACCACTAATTTTTATGCAATCCCCAGGTAGGACCCTATACTAGAAGCCACATTAATTCCCATTCTGTCTGGCTTTCTCAGCCCATTTGCTTAGCTTGTTTTCTCTCTCTCAATTACAAATCAAAAACTACTAACTTCTATCAAGCTGGCCCTTTAGCTACCTCCCTGACTCCAGCCTCTACCTTCGTTTAAGCTCTTTGCCAAATGCTATTGGCTGCCTTGTTCCTCCCCCCTAGCATTAGTCTCTGTGCACCTGAGCCCATGCCAAAGCATCCCTGATGCCTCCTTTCATATTAATCTCCTTTTAAAAAGTAATGACAATATCTGCATTGAATCTTGTCTAAATTATAGTTCTTTCCATGCCAGTCCCTGACAATTCAACATTTAGTTTTATCTAAATGTCATATACATATAAATCTAATAGACTTCCCATTTGATCCTGCAATCCCATTACTGGGCATCTACCCAGAATAAAAAAAAAAAATCCTTTTATCATAAGGACATTTGCACTAGACTGTTTACTGCAGCTCAATTTACAATTGCCAAAATGTGGAAACAACCTAAATGCCCAGGAATGGATTAACAAACTGTGGTATATGTATACCATGGAATATTAGTCAGCCACTAAAAAGTGTTCTTTTGTGCTAACATGGATGGAGGTGGAAGACATTCTTCTTAGTAAAGCATCACAAGAATGGAGAAGCAAGAATCCAATTTACTCAGTTTTAATATGAGGACAATTGACGACCTAGTACATGCTGGGGGCTGGGGTAATGGGCGAGCAGAGAGAGGGCAGGAGGGAAGGGGATGAATGGTCTTGGTGTTTGGCACACCTCTTAGGGGAGGAACACATTTATAAGAGGGACTTTGTCTGACAAATAAAATTAGTGTAACCTGAATCTTTGTACACTCAATGAATCTCCAACAATAAAAAAATCTGCTACCGTTATAATTCTAGACATATATATAAAAATACATACATACACACATATACTTGCAAACACATAAGTAGTACAGCTGATCGAAGCAATCAAACAGACTCTCCTTAAAAGTAGTCCACATCTTTTAACGCTTACTAATTTTGTATTCCATACATTATAGAATAGATATTAGGCTCTCAACAAATGTTTTTTGATTCATCTTAGATCAGACATGACTTTATTGTTTACAAAACACACCAATAGGAACAAAACATTAAATCACATTTTTCTTAATTTTTTAAATCAACTTTTCATCTTAGCTATTTTGTGAGTTATTTTTATTTAAGCAAGTAAGAGGATTTTCCAGTACCAGCCCATCTGTCGGTCCTCTTGACTTTGAAGTGGTAGTCAAGCTAAATTGGTAACATCTTTCATTCTGTGGCAATGCCCCATGTTGTTTTCAGGCATGCAATTCTGATTTCATTGCCTTATTGAGCCAAAGGCAAAGAGAGGCAACAAGAGATAAATCCCTTCAAAAACTCAATAAGTTTAATAATAGCTAACAGACACAGAATACTGCCCACTATAGAAATGCTTAATTGCTCTGTGTCATTAAGTTGCCTGTAATGATAAAGGCTCTTTATGAGGGCCCCTTTCTCTTTGGTATTAGACTCTGAAGAATTGGACTGGAAGGCCTTTGAATACTCATCCACCCCAGCAAACATACACATACTCTTTCAGCTACCACCTCTCTGACAATGATATAAACAGGGAGGAAGCCAGTCTACTTAACAAAGTTCTCAAGGGAGGGGATTCACAGTCATTCTAGATAATAATCCACTGCATTTCAAAATCTTCATGTGAGCCAGTTTTACCCTATGTCTTCCAAATAGCTCCTGTTTCCCTTTAAATGCAATTTACCTTAGGCTGCCCTCCATGGAGACCAAAAACAAATTAATAATATAAGTATGGGTCTAAAAGTAATAGAAGACCATGCTTCTCTTGGGATGTTAAATGTATTGCTACTTTTCATTTATAATATTCAAGGAAAAAAAATCCATGTGAATTTATAGAGAGGATTCACTTGTGCTGTGGTCATTACAGTAGAATTTTTAAAAGCTCTTTTTCCCCAGAAGAAATCCACTAACTGAATGTAATGATTTCCAATGGGTTGAAACGTGGAAAAGGAATAACAGAACTTTATAGAATATCCTAGTATGAGCCATGTTCATGTTAGCAGCTAATATACTTGCTGTAACTTTCTCCTGCTTCCTTGTTTTCCTTTGGAAATTCCATGCTCCATCACATCACCACCAGCAGTATGTCCAAGAGTTATGAGAAAACTGAGGCAAATATGTGGGATAGAGACCAGATTTAGGAGAAGCTACAAACCATTGCTTCTGGTGGCCCTCTTTCCTTTCTCTCTATCACCTGTTAAAAGATAAACTAAGACATATTAAAATTTTAAAGAGGTTAATCGATCAGGCAGCAATTCTTTCTGTGTTTTATTACCTTTACATTTCCTTACCCTATGATATGCCCCAGTTCTCAAAGGAACCTGGCAGGCTACTCAAATACACCCTGAATGGCTTATCCTTTAATGAATACGAGATATGAGATTTCTTATGAAAAAATATAGTTCTTCATGATTAGAGAAAATATTTGTGGACTTCCATTACTTGTGAATTTTAGTCAGATGCTATGAACTGAACTTATTTAAAAACAAAGAAACAAAAATATGCCAATATTCCAATGTTTATATCTCCCCCAAAATGCATATATTGGGACCTAATCTGAATGAGATGCTATTTAGAGGTGGGATTTGGGGGCCATGAATTACATTGTTAGGGCAGAGCGCTGTGATTGGGATGAATGACATTATAAAAATTACTCCAGGGAAATCCCTATTCCCTTCTTCCATGTGATAGCAGCAGGAAGATAGCCATCTATGAACTAGGAGGCAGGCCCTCATCAGACACCAACTCTGCCAGCACTTTGCTCTTGAACTTTCCAACCTCAGGAACTGTGAGAAATAAGTTTCTGTTGTTTACAAGTCACTCAGTTTGAAGTTGTTTGTAATAGGAACCCAAATGAACTTAGACATAATCCCAGTGTCCAAACCAGCTATGTATAAGTGTCCCAAAGGTCATTTTCATATTAATGAATCATAATTGTCATCATCACCACGATCAACATTTTGGCCATTCACTAGGTGCAAGGCTCTGTATTGGGCTTGCAGCCACCACCACCATCAGTGGTATCCCAAGTCCCACAATCAATCTTATAACCTCTTAAATAAAATATGATTCTACTTTAATCAGCAGAGAAAGTTTAGGCTTCGTGATTACTTTTAAAGCCATTTTCCTAACAAATGTGCATTGAAGATTTGTTTAAATCCTGCTGTGCAAACAGCTCACAAATGAACGTGAACTTGCTTAAATATCAAGGGTTTGGGTTTAATTTCAAAAATGAGCAATGGGTAGGAAAAAAAGTGATTCTGTACAGTGCCTCTGAAAGCAAGAAAGGCATGCCATAGCTAATTCTATTGCCGTAGGACAAGTAAATCATTAACAATACCAATACATAATCATTAAAAATAAAATGCCTGTCTTCATTAAGTTAGATTCTTCAGAACATAATCTTATCCCTTTAGAAAATCACACCAAGCCCTTGTCGAACCAGGACAGGTTTAATGCCTGTTTTGTTTCTGTTCTCATTACAAAGTCTACTATTGTCAGAGACATTATATAATTCCTACCAGAGGACTTAAGAAATAGGATTTAAAACAGGCTAGGGACTTAGTCATCCAGATCAGATTTGCCAAAATGTCCACAAAATTAATCAGTTCATCCTACACTGCAAGAAAAACACCAGTACTAACTCATGAATTATGCAGCAGTTAGCTTTATTCTCAAACCTAAAAATTTCTGGGGCAATTCATTAAGAAAAAGATCAATTTGTAAAATCCTGGAGGTTATTAAGCTGTTCAGAAGCAGCCCACAAAATTTGTCATGTCAAACCAATTCCACTTTCTTCTTCAGCCAAGAGAAGGTGAAAGGTGACATGACAGATGGGAAGGAGATGGCTTTCTCTGTTCTTAGTGAGACTTCCATTAAATCAACATATTGACATCAACTAATATGGAGCTTTGTTAAATTTAGGGGCAACAGAACTACATAAAGTGATACAATAACAAAATAAGAGAATCAATCCTCTACCCGGTAACATTTATTGAGTTTTTGGTATGTTCAGGGCACCCTGCTTGGCAACATGTAAGAGCCAAAGAAAATCGGACAGTTACTCTACACTCATGACTAGAGTAGGAAAGGCTGCACCCATCAACATCTTTTATATTATTTATGCCATTAAATATAAAATGTCTGATTTTGATTCAAAAGTTTAGTTTATTATATCTTAAATGAGAATAAGTATGATTAATCAAAGTATCTGCCAAAACTATTAATATAATTTTAATGATACCTTGTGTATGTCATCAGGGAAGAAGTCTGGAGAGTGAGTGGTGATAAAATCCCACAGCTTGTTGAGAATTGAATATTTTTCCTTGTAAGAAGAGGTCCAAAGCCTGGAAGAAGTGATAGTCTATTAGTGCAAGTTATGGTGAATGTGATACGATGACAGAGAGTTTCCAAGTCCAGTCTCTGTAGTTAGCATTGTTTGCACGACATGTGGTCAATGTTGTCTTGCAAGAAGATTGGCCTGTCTTTAATCTCAACTGCTTAATCATAAGAATTGTCATCTTTTCATCCAATGGCTGCAGTAGACATCTACTGTAATCAATTGACCACGTATCATGAAGCTGCAGTGGATAATAACAGTGCTGGACCATCAGACACCATTAGCTTTTTTGATGACAATTCACTTTTGGTCGGTGTTTTGGCACTTCATCTTTATCCAATCATTGTGCTGAATGGTTGTGATTGTAAAGAAGAACACATTTTTCATCACACATAACAATGTGGTGTAAAAATGAAGCTTTACATCATGACAGCAAAGAAAGGCAAGCTTCAGGAGGATTTCTCTTCTGAGGCTCATTTAATTTACGCGTAACCCATCTCTCCAGCTTCTTTACCTTGCTGAGTTGTTTCAGATGGTCCAATATGGTGGGAATTGTAACGTCAAACCTTACTGTTAATTCACCCATAGGTTGAGATGGATTCGCTTCCACTGCAGCTTTCAGCTCATCCTTATCCACCTTGGTGTCACGTTGCCCAGGTGGCTCATTTTCAAGATCAAAATCACCAAAATAGAACTTCTCAACCATCCACGTAGTGTGCGTTCATTAGCCACAACCTTCCCAAACACTTGGTTGATATCTCCAGCTGTCCACTCTGTACTGGTTCCATGATAGAACTCATACTGGAAATTTTTTACTTACCCACAGTTTCACAAAAATGCTCTGAAAATATTTTTGAAAGTTAATCACAAGCCAAAATGTGCCCTGGAAAGAATGAGGATGAACTTCACAATAAAAATAAAACAAGAAGTTTCAAAGTGAAATGTCAGAGATATCAACTGTCAGATTTAGTACTTAAGAAAATTGGATATTTCATACTTAATAACCTATAGCTATAAAGCCCTGAAGATGTTTAGACATCACAAAATAAGCATTAAAAACTGAAACTACACTGTCTCAGTTTGAATCCTGGATTTGCTATTTACTAGCAACATGAATTTCGGAAATTTTTGTGCCCACGATGCCTTGGTTTTCTCATCTGCAAAATAATGGTGATTATTGGGTTAGCACATGTAAAGTACTGAGAATACCGTGGGAAATTCAAGGAGAAAGACATGATGCCCCATGGTGGGTAAGTTTAAGAGGGAGGAGGAAGGGAAGGGTGAAGTAAGCAAGAGGAATCAGAGAGATACGTTAAAGATACAGTACAGACTTTAGGCTGATTCAAATAGGTAGGTCTTGGACAGACAGAGATTGTAATGACAGAAAGGCTGCGGTTTATATGAGAAACACTATTCGCTCAGTAATGACCAATACGCTAATGTGGAAGACAGCTTCCTGTCACGTTACTGAATAGCACAATTTTGCTACATCATAAAGTACATAAAAGGAAGAAACAAGAGAAGCAATGGGGACTCCTCTATCTGGACACCATGATCAGGTCAGGAAATCAGATCGAATCACAAAGAGGAAGTGGGTAGAGAAACAGAAAGGGTACAGTGAGCAACTCAAAACAAAATGAGTCTCAAGAAAAACAGGCACACACAGAAGGCAGGAAGATGGAAATTAGAGTAGGAAGGATTATTTCCACTTCAATTTTATACTTACTCATACTCCTTTGTTTAATTATAAACATGTCTGGCTTCCCTCAAGAAATAACAGATATCCATTCAAACTAGAAGTAAGCCAAAAAAGGAAATGGATTCTAAGAAAAGAACTGTAATCCGATGAATTCAAGGGCAAGAAGTCTTGCAGGGCTGGGGCGGGAGAAGGCAGGGAGCTCTCGGGAGCCAGCACACTTGAATCCTCTCTCAGTCATTCTCCCCTGTTCTTCTCCTTCCCAGGGCTGCAGGGTAGCTCCAGAGGGACACATGGGCTGGGCAGTCACCCCAAGGATTCTGGAAGGTCTTTCTGTCTCCTCTCCTCACCTAAATGGGCCAGTGCCTCCTACAGTGCAGGGCAGCCAGTGGGAGCCAGTGAGGATTGCTGCAGATTTGACCTTGTCTTGTTTAGACTCCCACCACCCTGCTGTACCTAGAAATAAACCCAGCGCAAATTGCTTACTCAATAGATGGCAAGAGAGTTAACAACTTATACAAAGGCCTCCTCAGTTTATCCTGATTCCTGACATGTTATTTTTAAATGAGATCCTTTTCTTTACTCATGTACATTTCAATAGTAGTCTACTCGAGCAAGGCAGGAAACCAATGCCTGCTTTATAAACCATAGACAGCTATGTGTGCAGTAAGTGTGTCCCTGTGTCACAGGGACATGTTAGGCTCTCTTTTCCAATGCCACTCCTCAAATGTATGTTTTCAACCTCTTACCCTTTTCACATATTACATGTTAGAGCAGTGTTGTTTTGTTTTGTTTTGTTTTTTGTCTCATGGCACACTTGAACCTCTAGTTAAGCTTCTACAGTGCACTTGAATTATGTTGATCAAAGAAAGAGTAAGTAAATATATATAATATATATATTTACTTATGCTTTGCACGTCTTTCAAAAATAATTTAATTAATAATCTTTAAATTTTTTTGCAATACTCCTAGATTCTCTCATGGCACATCAATGTGCCATGCGCACTGACTGAAAAGCCCTGTATTAGATGCTGACATGGATGTGAAGAGAAGGGAACACCTCTACATTGATGGTGGGATTGCAAATTAATACGACCTTCATGAAAAGAAGGATGGAAAATCCTCAAAGATCTAAAAGCTGACTTTCCATTTGATTCTGCAATTCCACGACTAGGTATCTATCAAGAAGAACAAAAATCATTTTACCACAAAGACACTTGCACCAGAATGTTTACTGCAGCTCAATTCATAATTGCCAAGTCATGGAAGCAACCCAAATGCCCATCAACCCATGAATGGATTAACAAATTGTGGTATATGTATACCATGGAATACTATTCAGCCTTTAAAAATATGGAGACTTTACATCTTTTATGTTTACCTAGAATGAATTGACACACACATTCTTCTTGGTAAAGTATTGCGAGAATGGAAAAATAAATGTTCAATGTACTCAATACTAATATGAAAGAATATATAAACGATTACATACTCACATGAACAATAAAATACAAATATAGTCTAGTACAGGGTCAGGAGGAGGAGAGGGGAGAGAGGAGGGGGGAGGATGTTTGACCAAAGGGGGGAGGGCTTGTGGTGGGATCTCACCTAATGGGGACAATTCTTGGGTGTATAACATGGCCCCTGGGTGAGGGGTTCTATTACAACTGGAATTTTACCTTGAAAGTAAGACCAATGTTATCTAAAAATTTGTACCTCCATATTAATAAGGAAGGGAGGGAGGGAGGGAGAGAAGGAGGGAAGGAGGGAGGGAGGGAGGGAGGGAGGAAGGAAGGAAGGAAGGAAGGAAGGAAGGAAGGAAGGAAAGAAGGAAGGAAGGAAAGAAGGAAGACTGTGTCACCGTTTGTGAGAAAACCTTTGCTCTGTCTCCATCAGATTCTAAGCTCTGATCTTAAAGCAGAAGCAACCCTTGTCCAACTAACAAATCATCTCCACCAGGGCAGCAACACATTTCCCTCACCCCCCCAACCCCCGAGGCTGAGTGAGGAGGAAATAGCAATCAATGGCCTCTACAACAGTCAGACGTCACAGCCTCCGTCCCCACATTCAGGCAAGCTCCTGTGGAGGAACGCCTGGGAGCAGCCCACTTGGCCCAGGCTGTGTAACTACAAATGGCTGATATTTAATTGTGCCTGGTTTCCCTGCAGGGAGGGAGAGAATCTGAGTCACGGAGCCTTAGGAGCAGCACAAACAGCAACTCCTCACAGAATGCAGAGGTTCTCTCATTCTGGCTCTTTCCACAAACCTTTCAGGTACAGAGTGTATCTGAGGCCGAAGCTCTTCATTCCTGCATATCTTGCCCTCTCAAGGTATCCCACATACATAAATTATCCCCAAATCCAAGCTAAGCTGAAATCCCACAGAGAGTTGTATCTTCCCTTCAATCTTTCTCTCCCACTCCGGATCCCCGGGGAGAGGTCTATGCTGATGCCAGGTACCACTTGAGTGAATTGAAAACTGGTCTGGAATTTTTCTAAGCCTTGTCCTGCCCTTTGCGATAATCAGCCTTTCTGTTGACAGTTCCTTCTTCACCAATACTCTGCAGCGAGTGAGACTCCTTAGTCTATGTACTTTGCTGTCTAGAGCCCTATTAACCTCAGATTTATTAGCTTTTTTTGTCAACCACTTACACTGCCAGCCTCCCAAGAGGAGAACACATCACAAAGCAAAGAAACTCTAAGAGACACATACATAGAAAAATATCTCAAACAGCAAACATTTACTGAAAGCAGGAAAGTGAGATGATAGCACTTGAATACCCCTTCTCCCCCACAAGCACATTCTATAGATACACTCATGGAAGTTGTGCAAATAAATCTCATTATGCTGCTGAAGTGCAGAATTATTGTCTCTCTGAGAGTACTGAGATGAAGCCGAGAATCTTCACAAATTTACTGGGCTGGCTCCAGACACATGCTAGATTATATTTATCAAAATGAATGGATTTTAAAGCGAATCCAAAATAGGTTCTTTCAAAAATCTAAGACTCTGCCTCAGAGGGGCTTCTTTTTTTCCCTTCTGTCCTTTCTCTGGCTTCCAAGGAAAGGAAAAGAAGGGAATAGTTATTAAAACAAAGAGAAAAAAGGTAATTTGACTTAAGTTACTGAGCCAAAGAGCTGCCAGATGTCAGCAGAGCCAGCAGAGGTTACTAGCAGCAAGGGACCAGAAATAGAAATTAGAGCAAATATATCTATGGAAAATGTCTGAAAAGTACATTCAGGTCCAAATTTAGAGTGATTCTGAGATTCTTCGATGGAACCTCTCTCGGCTGACCAGGCCAGGAAGCTGCCTCTTTGGTTAATTCCAAAGACACGTTCCTTGTGAGTTTTCCTCATAAGTGTCTTGCTCCAAATTATCCCATTTCCACCTGATATATGTGGCTCAGTTTAACCATAAGACTAGCCAAAAGGGATGTAAGCGGGCACAGCTTTCCCCTGGATTCATTTTTCACCGGGGTCTTAGACAAGGTGTTTATACACACACACGACAGAAAGAGAGAGAGAGAGAGAGAGAGAGAGAGAGAGAGAGAGAGAAATACTCCTATAGCTAAAATTTCTTGAATGCGTAACATGTGCTTGGCATGGTTGTATCATATTTAACTTCTCATTCTCTAAGTATTATGTTATTTATCTTTCAACAGTCCTATGCTAGGTAACATTATTGCCCTCATTTTCTAGATTAAGCAGCTATTGCATAGAGAAAATAAAGAACTTGCCCAATGTCACAGAGTAAGTGATGTAGACAGAACAGGACAATAGTCTTTCTAGCTTCAGAGCTTGGGCTCTGAATCATTGCAGTTGCCCCTCCTGAAGAGTACTTATCATGAAAAATGTGGTTGGTATCACAAGGTGTATAATAAGAAAGTAAAGTTTCAAAGTTATTTTCTTACCTTCTGTGCATTTGTAGAAAGACAATATACACAGTTATTTCACCCCAAGTTACGAGTTCATATACTTGTTTTTATCATTTAGAGCTGCCTGTATAATATGAAAGATGCCAGCCACAGGTGGCTGTTGGATACTTGAAATGTGGCTAATTCAAATTGAGCGGTGTGGTAAGGCTAAAATATATACTGAATTGCAAAGACTAAGCACCAAAACCAAGACTCTAAATATAACACCTCATTAATAATTTTTATATTGAGGATGACAGTTAAAATGATAATTTTTTGATATGTTGAGTTAACCAAAATATATATACTAATTGCATTAATTTCTGTTCACTTTTAAAAATGTGGCTACCAGAAAATTTTCAGGTATACAATGGTTCTCATTGTATTTCTAGTGGACAGCACTGGTCTAGGTAAATGAGGATATAAATAAATTCATTATACAACCTTGACAGGCCCAGGGCTTGGTGACTTATTATTGTGCTAACATCACTAATATTCTTATACCTCACTAACACTTTACTTTTAATTAGATTTGGAAAATCCAGTTATAAACTGTTTTTATGGGCAGCCAGTATCATCTTTGCATAGAAAAACTTGAGGGATTTATAAAACAAATCTAATAAGTATATTTAGCAAGATCATAGGATACAAAGTTAATATACAAATGACAACTAAATTTTCATACATTAACAGCAAATAATTAAAAAGCAAAATTTAAAATGATTCATTCTGCTTTAAATTGCACTAAGAAGTATAGAATACTTAGGAATAAATTTAACAAAAAAAGATGTGCAAAATTGTATGTCACTTCTGAAAGAACAAAAAGAAGACCTAAATGAATGGAGAGATGTACCATGTTTACAGAGTGGAAGACTAAATAATATTAAGATTCAATTTTCCTGTAATTAATCAACACAATTCAATTGAATTATATTGATTCAACATAATTTCAAGAAAACTCCCAATGAGCTTTTTCAAACATAAATTACAAAGCTGATTCTTAAATTTGTGTGAAATGAACTTATAATCACTACAATCACCTTTATAAAAAGGAAGAAAAAATTAGGACTCTCACTGCCTTATTTCAAAATTCACTATACAAAGTATAATATTACATAAAGATTTTTTAAAAGATCAGTGGAATACAATAGAAAGTCCACATATATAGTGAAGTATATGAATAGTTTACAAACGTCCCACAACAATTTAATGGAAAAAGGATAATCTTTTCAAAAATGATGCAGTATTTACCTGGAGGAAAAGAAACCTAGAATTCCACCTCACAGACAAACTAACTTGAAGTGGGAAACAGACCTAAGAGCAAAAACTAAAACTCTAAACCAGATTTAAGAAAAGAGAATGTATTTGTGACTCAAGAAGGCAAAGCCTTCATAAAGATGAAACAAAAGCACCAATTGAAAAGAAAGAATTGACTTCATCAAAATGAATTACGTCTGCTTATCAAAAGACAGGGTTCAGGAATGAAAATGCATGCTATAGTCTGAGAGAAAACTTTCATTTTTCATATGTCTGACAATAAACGTGTAGGGCATTATATATAATTGTGCCAGATTGTTTACGGAAGCTTTATTAATAAGAGTCAAAAGCTGGAAAAAACCAAAACGTCCATCCACATTTGAATGGATAAACAAATTGTGGTATATTTGTGGTATATTTGTACAATGAAGTAACGTTTGGCAATAAAAAGGAATGAATGAATCTAAAAAAATCTAATCTCAGAATGAGTGAAAAAAGCAAGACATGAAAGAGTACATATTCTATAACTTCATTTACATGAAGTGTAAGAACAGGAAAAAGCAATCTCTTGTGATAAAAATTAAGACAGTGATCTCATATGTGGGCATGGATTCAGCGGTAAAGAGCATGAGGGAACTTTCTAGGGTGACAGAAATGTTCTAGGGCAGCACCTGTGGCTCAAAGGAGTAGGGCACTGGCTCCATATACCGGAGGTGGTGGGTTCAAACCCAGCCCCTGCCAAAAACTGCAGGAAAAAAAAAAAAAAGTTAAATGTTCTACAGTTTGACTACAGTTGTGGTTACACAGGTGTGTGTGTTGATCAGAAGTCATTAAACTGCTTACTTCCTGCGATTTTTATTGAATTTTTCTTTAACAAAAATAATCTATTTACATTGCTCTTATACACAATTTTCATTAAATATTTAGTTTAAAATAAAGTTATCATGGAATGTGTGCTACGCAAAGGCAGAGATTTTTGTTTGCTTTGTTTACTGCTAAGTCCCCAATGCCTGGCCCCCACTAGGCAGTCAATAAGTACTTGTTAATGAACAAGGGATAGAGCACACTACTATTGTCAGCTAAAGATCTTAACCCCAAGTCACATATATCATTATGTTTTCTAGTATGTATATGTATAGATATAATATGTTGTTTATAATTTAACCCACTAGAACAGAGAGAAGACAGGAATTGAGAAATAAAACATTTATTTACTGGTATTTGTTTATGTTTAATATTATAACTAATGGCTGACCAGGCACAGTGGTTCACACCTCTAATCCTAGCATTTTGGGAGGCTGAGACAGGAGGATCAATTAAGCAAGGAGTTTGGGACCAGTCTGGCAACATAGTGAAACCCCATCTTTAGCAATAAAATAAAAAAAATTAGCCAGGTGCCGTAGTGCACACCTGCAGTCCTGGCTACTGCGGAGGCTAAGGCCAGAGGATAGTTTGAGCCCAGGAGTTCAAGGCTGCACTGAGCTATGATCCTGCCACTGTACTCTAGCCTGGGTGATAGTGAGACTCTCTCTCTAAATAATAACAATTAATGGCTAAAATTTTCAGTCCAAATTCTCCAAGTACCTTTTATCTAGACACTCACCAGGAAACAAGGAAATTTTAACATCACACATGATGAAAGTTATGCTAAAGATGTCTAACCAGATTAAAAACTAAACTTTTTGAGAATTTTATGCTAATTTCTAAGGGTTCAAGGTATAGTGACAAGTAAGATTCATGTAATTATTCTGCTGTAAAGTGTTAGGATAGAATTACATTTTTTCCTGGATGAGTGACCACTTCCTTTGAGATACAATTAGAACTAATCAAAAATCATTCAGAATTATGTATGTGTACTAAGTTAAGGTCAAGATCTCTGAATATTTTGCCCTCATAGTCATACTAGGGAAGCTCAGTTTATTCTTATGTTTCACGAATATTCACAGAAAAAACTGACCAGGATTGATATGTGGTAGTCTTTTACAACAGATTTTTTTAAAACTTTTTAATTTTAAAATATGAAGGGGTACAAATGTTTTTGGTATATGGATACCTGTTATAATGCTTAAGTTAGGTCTTTCATTGTGCCTATCTGTCCTAAATAGTGTTCATTATACCCAACAGGTAAGTTTTTACCCCTCTCCTGTATCCTCCTCCCCTCTTCTTGTTTTCCAATGACTTTTACATTTCTTTGTGCCTGTGTAAGCTCTTCAGTTAACTCCCAGTTATTAGAGAGTACACCTGGTATTTGGTTTCTATTTTCATTCCTGAGATACTGAGGAGATATATATATGTATATATATACACACACACACGCATATACATATATATACACACATATACACACCCCAAAAATTGAGGAACAAATTTTTAGGTACATTGTTTGTTGTTCTCACTTCTAAGGTAAAGTTCAAGTGGTAGAAGAGCCTCTCACATTGTTTACATTAGGTGAGATCACAACAACTGCCCTTCCTCCTCCCGCCAATCACTTTCCCCCTTTCCCCTGCCCTCTCTCTCCTCCCCTTCTTACACTAGGTTTGTGTTTTATTTTTTGTGTGGGTGTGCAATTGTTTATATATTGGTTTCATATTACTATTGAGTACATTGGCTTTTTTTTTTTCCATTCTTGAGATACTTTGCTAAGAAGAATATGTTTCAATCCACTCATGAATTGATAGGCATTTAGGCTGATCCCGTTAAACATTCAGGTGCAGCTGTCTTTTGATAAAATGACTTCTTTTCCTTTGGGTAGACACCCAGTAGTGGGATTGCTGGGTTGAATGGTAAATCTATGTTTATTTCTTTGAGGACAATTTGCAGTCCCACCAACAGTGTCTAAGTGTTCCTTTCTCTCTGCATTCATGCCAGCATCTATTGTTCTTATATTTTTTAATAATGGCCATTCTGACAGGAGCAAGGCAGGATCTCATTAGCATTTTAATTTGCATTTTCCTGATGATTAGTGATGCTGATCACTTCTTCTTATGTTTGTTGGCCTTTTTTTTGTGTGTGTATCTTCTTTTGAAAAACTTTTGTTCATGTCTTCTGCCCACTTTTTCGTTTTTTTCTTGGTGACTGGTTTAAGTTCTTTGTAGATTCTGGATATTAGCCCAGTGTCAAATGCATAGTTTGTGAATATCCTCTCCCATAGTCTGTTGATTATTTCCTCTGCTGTGCAGAAGGTTTTTCAATTTAATCAGGTCCAATTTATTTATTTTTGTTGTTGCTGTACAACAATAGATTTCTCAAAACATGTGTCACCACACTCTCCAAAAAAAAAAAAAAATACACAGTTTTATACAGTGGTATCAAATGATTTCTACCACATTGAAATGAGAGAGGAAATTGGAAGAACCTTAACGTAGACGTACATTTATTGTCATTGAAGAACATCATCTCCCTGTGAATTACTACTTAACTCCATGAATTAAAGTAAACTTAGACTTGGCAACTTACCACAGGGAAAAACCATTTTGCATCCCATTGAGTTGGGATTTTCTGATTAATTTTGAGCATCATTATCTTAGGAAGCTATTTCAGAAGAAATATTTTTTAAAAATCACATGAGAATAGATTGTGTTGGTCGTATAGTTATGTATATGCACATATGTTCTGAGGTCTTATACATGGTTAGTTCGAAGAGGGAAGAGAAAGAGAGGATGGGAGAGGGAGGGAGGAATTTAGGAAAAGAAGGAAGAAAGAAGGCTCGTCTCTGAAGAAAAAATAAAAATTATCTAATCTAGTCAAGTCATTTATATATTTTTTTATTTCCCAGGCATACTAATAGATCTTTTTATGCTCTCTTATTCCTTCTAAAAGAATCTAGTTTTGAACAGGTTTAAAAGTAATGGCCATGAATATTCTATTATATGCAGACTTATTTTTGAATACATGCACACACACACAGAGTGCATGTAATTTGATCTCTGTGGTTCAATGAGAGAAGCTATTTCTGATTGGATGACTCTGCCTCAGTGGTTGCTAGGTAATGAGCTTTTGGAATAAATGCATTTTCTACCTCCAAATCAATAATCGTACAATGTTAATTTAGAACGTGATCTCCATGGTCACCAACAATTACCATGAGAATTTGCTTTTCACGAAACAGCATTTGCACAAAACTTGTCCCTGCCAGTGTATTCTTGAGTACTTACTATATTTGACATTGGCAGCTGTAGGTACCATGGCTTGCTCTCTGCTGTTGGATCTATTGAGTGAAATGCCATTCATTTTGTACAGATAAAAGAAATATAGCTTAGCTGGCTTCTGTTTATTAAGACGTGGCCAAGTAGAAATTGCATTTAATTTTAAGAAGCCCTGATATCATTCTGCTTCCATATTTGCTTCTGACAAAAAAGATTTGAAATTTGGGGAAGAATTGTAACCACATACCTGCTTTTTGATTTTTTTAAAAGAAGCCTTTAGCTTCCACTAAAGCTAGAATAACCTTTATTTCCACCACAGAAAAAATTCTTTCACTATGGAAGCAAAGAAAACTGTCTCATAGGTGCACTTTTAAAAAGAAAGCATCCACCCTGAATGAAGACAGGAGCACGTGATGAAGGCGAATGGAAAAAAGAGGGTGGTGGGCGGCACCTGTGGCTCAAAGGAGTGGGCGCCAGTCCCATATACTGGAGGTGGTGGGTTCAAACCCAGCCCCAGCCAAAAGCTGCAAAAAAAAAAAGAAAGAAAGAAAAAAGAGGATGGTGTCCACCGAGCATCTGAAATCAACTGGTACCAGAGCATTGATTTGAAAGTTTTCCATTTACACAGTATGGTTTCCCCAGAGAAAAAAGAGAATGATTTGGAGGTTACTGTGGATAGATCAAAATGGTTAGTTACATTATTTTACTCGGACTGTTATATCCAATCGCCACAAACAGGGTAGCTTAAAACTGCAGAAATTTATCGTCTCCGAGGTCTGGAGGCTGGAAGTCTGAAATGGAGGTGCGGGCAGGGCTGTGCTCTCTCTGGAGATTCCAGAGGACGGGCCTTCCTTGCCTCTTCCTAGCATGTGGTGGTTGTCAGCAATCCTTGGCACATGGTTTGTGGCCTCATCACTCTGATCTCTGCCTTCTCTCTATTTGTGTGTGTGTCCAAATTTTCCTCTTTTTCAGAAGACACCAATCACTGGAATAGGACCCACCCTGAAGCAGTATGACCTCACATTGACTTGATCATATCTGCAAAACTCTATTTCCAAGTACGATCACATTCTCAGGTTCTGGGTTGGCATGAACTTTCAGAGGACACTGTTCAAGCCAGTACTGTTGGCTTCTTTGGAAGATTAGATTGTGTGCTATCTGAGGACAGGACTATCGCTGAATGACTGATCTCTAGATCCTCAGCACTCAGCATGAAATCAAGTATCATGCAGACGTGAATGCTTCTGCAACAGGGGGCATGTGTAAATAAATAAGAAACTAGATAATAGCTCTTCTTGATGAAAAAACCAATAGATCACAAATGTAAAAAGGAAGCAAATGGCCTGTTTGAATTGCATGATATTTTATGCTGTTTATCTTTCTGTTTCTCTTTGAAGCCAGTCAGGATTCAAGGCTCCTACTATAACCTTGATTAAGAAATCAACACTTGTGGGCGGTTCCTGTGGCTCAAAGGAGTAGGGCGCCAGCCCCATGTACTGGAGGTGGCGGGTTCAAACCCAGCCCCAGCCAAAAACTGCAAGAAAAAAAAAAAAAAAGAAAGTCACCCTCATGCCCCTAAACATCTCTTTGGACTTCCACGACCACATCATGAACTCTGACCCATGTTGAAGCATCAATGGAGCCTCTTCTGGCTTAATCAAGCTATGCTGCTCTTCCTTGGAGTATATGAAAATAAAACAGAGCTTCTTATAAAACAGCATTTCCAATTAAGGAAAAAGACAGAACAGTAAGCTGTCTTCATTTCGTGTCAGTCTCTCTGGGTTCTTTATATACTATTTTTCCAGAAGTCTAGAAAAATGTGTCAGAAATTTTTTCTCAGAATTTTCTTGCTGTAGCAAAGCTATGACAGATTATAAGGTTAGCTCTGCCATGTAGGAGAAAGAAAGACATCTCCCTGTCTTTATTAAATGGAAGCAGTGACCAGAATTATCATCTTATAAGGACACCTCTATCCTCTGATGTTCCAAAGGTATTAAAGTTTGACTACAAGGAGAAAATACTGGGAGTCTTCGTGATGTTTATCATTTTCTCGGATGAGATACCCTAGAAATGAATCACAGCTTTAAAAGACAACCATGGAACAGTAACAAAGAAGATTTACAATCATCCTACCCCTTACACATTTCCTTGTTCTTATTTTTTTCTTGTTCCTAGAGCAGTTAAATGGCAGGGTCATGCTGACATTAACTAATAGCCTCTGTCAAGAAGTAAATATCTGAATTATAACTGCTTATTTATAAAGCTCCAAATTCATGCATCCGTTGATAACAGCATACTGCTATTTGAGGAACAGCAGTTGGACCAAATCTCTGAACATTTCCCCACCAACCTTTGTACTGAAGTCTGAGATTCCACAATGAAATCATTTCTCCAGAGAGTGGACCATATTAAAAACTCCATTCATAATACTTTATTATGATCAAGGGAGAGATGATAGTTTTTCACATTTTAAAGTATTACAGTCCCAATTATTACAGTTGATGTTTTCATAGGAATTTTTTTATTAAATCATATCTGTGTACATTAATGCAATCATGGGGTACAAGGTACTGGTTTTATATACAGTGTGAAATATTTTCATCAAACTGGTTAACATAGCCTTTGCAGCATTTTCTTAGTTATTGTGTTAAGACATTTATATTCTACACGTAGTAAATTTCACATGTACTCCTGTAAGATGCAATTTTGTTTTTTTTAATTTTTTTTTATTAAATCATAACTGTGTATATTAATGCAATCATGGGGTACAATGTGCTGGTTTTACACACAATCTGAAATGCTTTCATCAAACTGGTCAACATAGCCTTCACGGCATTTTCTTAGTTACTGTGTTAAGACATTTATATTCTACACCTACCAGTAGTACATTTTTTAACTTCCTTTATCAGGGAAAGCTAGAGAAAAACACTGAAGCTTGCTGAAATTGGACCAGCAACATTAGCAGTACTTCCTTTCCTATTTTCCTACAGGAAACCTTCTTCTCCTTCCTAAAACTCCCTACATCCCCTTCCCTCCTTTCACTCTCAGATGGTAAACTTGCATCTTTCTTCACAGAGATATGAGAAGTCATCAGAAGCATCACGTGTCCCACAGCCAATCTCTTCTGCACCTGGGCCTCCATCCTTTGCCTTCCCTCTGGTCACTCTCCATGATTCTATGGAAGGCCAGTGCTTCCCTGGGCTGTACCCTCCAGGCCTCTCACCTATTCAAAAATATTGCTCCAGCAACTGGTCAGTCAACCTGCCTCATCCATTTCTCTTCTTTACTAGTTCTTTCCTGTCAACCTACAAATATGCTGTAGTAATTTCTTCTATCTAAAAACAAGAAAAGAAAAAGAAACCTCCCTTGATCCAAATACCCTGCCCTACTTACCGTTCCATGCTATTGGCCCCCCGTGTAAAGGATGCCTGCACTTTCTGCCTCTATTCCCTTTCTCCATGGCTCTTGAGAACAAGCCACTGAGTTTCATCTTCACCATGCCGCTGTAAAACCCTCTTGTCAAGCTCCTCAAAGACTCCTCCATACTCCTAAATCCAACGGCTCATTCTCAGTCCTGTGCTCCCCGCCTCCACCCCACCAACTACGTTTTCTTTCTCTTTTTCTGGGAAGGCTTTCTTCACTCGACTCCCAGGTTGTTCTTGCCTTTGGGTTCCTTTCCTATTTCACTGGCCCCTCCTCGGTCTCTTCGGCTGATTTTCCCCTCTGTTCTCCAACCCCTAAAAATTAATAAACACCAGGGTCCAGTCTATTGATGACTCCCAACTTATATTTCCAGCTTTGAAGTCCAAACTTTCATATCCACCTGCTGGGTTGATCCTGCTCCTGGACAGTCCACTAGGCCACTCACTCTTAGACTGTCCAAAGACACAGTCCTTGTTTGCTTCCCCAAACTCACTCTGCCCCAGGCTTATTTATCTATATTAATGTCAATTCCATTCTTCCAGTTTTCAGGGTAGAAACCTTGATGTTGTGTTTGGGTCTTTCTATAATGTCAATTCCATTCTTCCAGTTTTCAGGGTCAAAACCTTGATGTTGTGTTGGGGTCTTTCTCTCTCTCTATATATATAACTGTCAATTCCATTCTTCCAGTTTTCAGGGCAGAAACCTTGATGTTGTGTTGGGGTCTTTCTTTTCTCACATGCTACACCCCACTTCACAGGTCGTCCTTCAGAACAGTATATTCATGAGCTGACTCTTTCTCCTCCTCTGCTGCTACTATCAAGCAGGATTATTTTCACAGCCGCTTAACTGGTCTCTCTTCCCCCTTCCTCCTTTCTTTCCCTATCTTCAGCATCCAGAGGGACCCTTTCTAAACTGAAGAAAGATCACCTCACTTCCCTGTCCCCAAATCCTCCAGTGGATCCTTATCTCACTCAGGATAAAAACCGAATTCCTCAGTGTTTGCCTCTGCTCTGCTCCCCACCAGAACTTTGTCTCTATTTCTTTCCAGTTTGCTTCCTCTGCTCTGTTTAAAATCATTTATTGGCTCATCTTTGAACAAGCCCCGTACATTCTCATCTCAGGGGCTCTGAGCTTGCTGTTTCCTCCATCTGAAACACTCTTCCCCACATATCCATATGGCTTCATCGCCTACTTTCTTCTGGTCTCTGTTCACCTGTTACCTTATCTGTATTTTTTTTTTTTTTTTGAGACAGAGCCTCAAGCTGTCCCCCTGGGTAGATTGCTGTGGCATCACAGCTCACAACAATCTCCAACTCCTGGGCTCAGGCGAGTCTCCTGCCTCAGCCTCCCAAGTAGCTGGCGCCCACCACAATGCCTGGCTATTTCTTGGTTGCAGCTGTCATTGTTGTTTGGTGGGCCCAGGCTGGATTCGAACCTGCCACCTTAGGTGTATGTGGCTGGCACCTTAGCCACTTGAGCCACAGGCGCCGAGCCTACCTTATCTGTGTTAAATAGCAAGCATCCCTAGCATTCCTGGCCCACGTCACTGCTAAATAACATATATATGTGTGTATACACACACACAGATATGTTACACACTTGTTAATTTGTCCATTGTCCATTTCTTCTTCTAGAAATTGACCTCTAACCTCCTCAGACCCTTGACTTTTTGTTCATGACTGTGTCCCTGGAGCCAAGAACAGTGCCTGGCTCATATGATTTTTTTTCAAATGACGAAGTGCTCACTTTTTACCAACTTCACTTTTACTTTTCCCAGCGATAGCGACCCTCTTCTCATTTCCCTCTTATCAGTGTGAGAAAACAGACCAAGAACCTGCCATCAGCAGATGATACTTAAAATTCCTACCACGGATTTCCTTGAAAACTAAGCTAAAGAGTAATAGAAAGCTGCGGTGATGTTGAATAGGTTTATTTTAGTTTAAAATTATAATCTTTACTAGGCCTACATAGTACAATTTATTTTAGGAAAAACATTTGTGAAGCAGGAGTGGAGGAGGAAAAAGAAAGCAAGAAAAGAGCGGTGGGAGGCGGGTTGGTTAACGGTTAGGTCTTTCCTAGTTATCTCATGAGTTGTCTAAGGATCAGAGGGGGGTGCGAACCCTTTGGAGATCACACAGCACTGTAAAGCCAAGTTGTTTAATTCAACCACATTTTCTTGCTTCTTCATTGTTAAGCAAGTCATTTTTGTTTAGAGATTCGTTTTTTCAAGTATTTCTAAAATGTGAAATACTCTGGTAACTTTCTGTACCAAAGTAAATAGAGTGCTGTATTCCAGATCTTCCTTTTCTGTAAAAGAGAAGGAGCAGCATGGCAGGCAGGGCAACGCCCCGTCGAAGACGTTCACAGCCTAATCCCAATAACCTGTAAATACATCAGGTTCATGCCGCGGGGAAGTTAGGGATGCGCATGGAATTCACACTGCTGATCAGCAGACTTCAACCAGGGAGTTTATCCTAAATTATCCAAGTGTGCTCAGTATAACGCCAGGGTCGTTAAAAGGGGGAATTGAAGCGATCCAGAAGAGATAGCAGAGGACGTTTGATGAATGTTGCAGGCTTAGAAGGTGGAAGGGAGCCAGAAGCCCAGAAATGTGGCTGGTCTTTCAAAGCTGGAAAAAGCAAAGAAGAGAAGGTTTCCCTAGAGCCTCCAGAAGGAATGCAGCCCTGCCTACCGCTTGATTTTAGCCCAGTGAGACTCATGTTGGACTTTTGACCCCTATAAGTTGAAAAATTTACTTAAAGCACTGAGTTTGCGGTAAGTTGTTACAGCAGCAATAGAAAACTAACAAAAAGCAGCAATGTGGCCAAAGCATAGATCCCAGGGTCAGACAGAACTGAGTGTCAGTGCCAGACCCACTGACCTCCCGAGCCTTGCTTCCTCATTAGAACAATGAGAGAAATACCATCTCCACCGCAGGAATATCATGAGGATCAGATGAGACAATTACATAAGGAAACTAAGGGCCTAGAACTAGAATGTTCTCAATAATCATTAGATAGTAGCCAAACATTTTTCTATGAATTTTAAATATGAATTTATGATAGAACCAAAGGACTAGTCAAGTGACCTGTACGTACATTGGAATGAGGGTGAAATTTGGAGTCTGAAGAAGACGACCACAGCAACAGGATCCTGGGCAAATCATTTAACTTCCTTCATCTGCAAACTAAGATCATCACAATTGCCCAGTCTGCAGTGAATTGGATACTCAAGGTGAAAGCACTTTGGAAAGCAAATTCATGCGGCTGGAACCATTGCACATCTCATAAATCCTTCCCATCAGCTTCTTCTGTTGAGATTCATTTTTGTAAATGTGAAATAATGAAGAGAGGCTCTCTAGTTATAGCCAAATTATGGTAACTTGGGTTTGGTTATGATAATTTTTTTAGTAGATAATGAGGTAGCTAAAAGATAGAATGACAATATTACCCAAACAAGATTTTTTTAAAATAAGATGTGAGTCATAACCATGTCCTGGAGAAGAATCAGAGATTTTTTTTTTTTAAGTCATTATACAGAATTTGACATTTCTTTCTCCATATTCACTCTTTTTGGAAAATGTGTGTGTAAAGCTTAGCTCTCACCTTCATCACCGTTCTTTTGAACAGGCTCTAAATTGCATCTTGTTGTGAGTATAGCAGGAAACTGTCATCACAAACTCAGTGACCCAGACAGCCTGGTTCCCCATTTTTTTCTGTCCCCCCTAAGAAATATAAAAAAAATCCTTGACTCATTATAATGTACCTTAGCTGGGTTTCCACTTCCAAAGAAGCCATACTTTGTAAAATAATTTAAAGAGGTTTATTCTGAGCCAAATTTGAGCCCCATGACCCAGAGTCACACCCGAGAAGGCTTGAGGAAGTGGACTCGAGATTAGTGAAGTTACAGTGTGGTTGTTTACATTTTAGGGAGACAAGGATTACAGGTGAGGTTATAAATCAATATCTGGAAAACATATATTGGCTTGGCCAAAAAGGGGGGGACAGCCAGAAGTGGGACCTTATAGGTTAAAGGTGGGTTTAAATAATCTTTATCTGACAATTGACTGAAAGTTAGGCTCAGTCTAAAAGACCAAGAGTCAGTGAAAAGGAATGCTTAAGATAAAGGGTCTGTCAATTAGAGACAGAGAATCTGACCGATTTGAGTGGTTTGTTATGGATATTGAGGACCTGTGGTAGCTCTGCATAGCCTTAGGCCTATTCGTGAGTCACAAAGGACGTCTCTAAGAAGGGGAGAGGGCATGATGAGGCATATATGCTTTCTCGTGGCTAGCAATTCATTTTAGGGACCCTCTCGGACAAAAGGGGTTCCAGTCGGTCAATCCCTTAGGGGGAGCCTGAAGATTTTATTTTAGTTCACAGCTGCTTGTAAAAGATCATGTAGGCATGGGGGGAGGAGCAGGAAGCCTGGAAGCCCGGCTACCAAAGGCAGAGGCACATCAAAGAAGGCAAAAGTCTGAAAATTGTTGTTAGGTGTCTCTTACACTAACGCAATATTACCCTTGTGTTAAAGAAAAAAAAAAATACTTTCCTGTCCTAACTCCCTTTGTCTTGAGGAGGGAGAAAAGTCACTTAATCAATTTCTTCCTTTTTGTCATTTCCCCTCCTTCCTAAATGAGGCATCGTATTCCTCTGATTTTTCTCCTTTATCTATTTTCCTCCCTCTATTACCCTCCCACCCAAGGCAAGATAGGCCAGAATGGTGATAATTCTACGAAGCACTGCGGTGTCGTTTTTTTCCTCTCTCAGTGGAAAGATGAATAGGCTACAGTGAAAAAAAAAATTTATTGATATCTTCTAACTGCAATGTTTGAAAATCCAGGAATTAATTACCATTCATTTCTCTGGCTTTCTTTCCCTTTTTCTAAAGCCTAAAAGCTCACTATGATCCTACCTTAATTATTCTTAACAGCAAATAATCTCATGTGCTTGAATTTTGCTGTGATCCTACATCCCCAGACTCGGAACTGGAATTTCAGAAGAGACTTTCTTCTGCCTCTTTGATTCTCACTTGATGGTCAACGACTAGGCAGTTGTTCCTTCGTGACAACTTCTCTAGTGCCTGCAGGGTTCTGTGCAAGATACCAAGGGTTCAAATGTGTAGCTTCCAGTTATCAGTGGTAGAGATAACAGTGTAAATGAGATGTGACCTATGTGTAAGTTGTCCTGCCA
The DNA here is from genome assembly GCF_000181295.1 of Otolemur garnettii. Lineage (NCBI taxonomy): Eukaryota > Metazoa > Chordata > Mammalia > Primates > Galagidae > Otolemur > Otolemur garnettii. The sequence goes on from NW_003852405.1 coordinate 12,604,715, forward strand.
TATATGAAAGATCCAGGCAAGTGGAAGTTCCCAACTTTCTAAATAGATGAATATCCAATCAGCCTGCAAACAGAGGGGGGTTATTATTGCTGGTGAGTGGCTTATTGGACTAATCAGTTGTTCAGGATCAATGATTCTAAACTCCAGGAGCAAAACAGAGATCTCTTAAAATATGGATGCCCGCCCCCCCCCCCAAATCAAGTGAATTAGAATCTTACAAGGCAGAGTCATAGGCACTGTTATTTTATAAAAAGTTCCTTGGTGAGTGTGATGTGTAGCTAGGGGCTGAGAGCCACTGTTCAGATAGGAATGAAAAGGGGGTTGTCTGCGTAAGTTAAGAATGCCTACATCAATAGTCAGGGAATTGAGAAGAAGGTCAACGGAAGTATTATTAACTCTACATAGATGACCTAAAAATCTCAAAGTTGGCCAGCCGGTCCCGCCACTGAATTATGACCTTGGCACCTAGGAAAATGCATAAACCACATTCCTCGTCTCCAGAGCAACTCCATCCCCAAAAAGCTTGCAGAGGAAGACTGCTTTGGAAGACATTCCAAATTTCCAGGCAACTCTCCTCACAGGCTGGATACATTCATCAAGATTCAAGTTATAAATATGGCACATGATCCCAATACTCAAAGATAAATATTTACATACCACATTCTATTCACAGACAGTTGTGTAACCAAACCATGTTTTTTCTGCAGAGTTGCACAAATAAGAACAAACACAAAATATGAGGTAGAGGCTTAATTCTCCCTGTGGAAAATGGGGAAAGAGATTTCTGTCCCCTCCTTTTTTCTCTGAGCAATTACTTTAGAAAACTTATCATTGTAACTACTTTCTCATCTCTTTAAAATGTATGTCAATCCTAATGAAGATGAGATAAGTGTTTTGTCCACTTTGCGACATAGAAAGGTCTTTCTGCAGGGCCTGGGATCTATCTCAAGGGAGATAGCACCCCTGCCTTCCAGTTTCTGTGGGAATGTAGGTACCTAACTTCAGTGAACACATTGCTCTAAGTTCCAAAACTACCTCCTGTCATAAAACTAATTAACACATACAGTCACCCCAATTACCAGTTACCAGTTAGGTTGAACTGTGTGTGACAATTGGTGTTATCTTACTAATATTTGAGGACACTTATTGTTTAATTTGAAAGCATGTATATAATGGGTTGTATCTGCTTGATGTAAGGGGGTGGGATTTATTTCTGCCTTTATACTCTATTAGTGCATTGATTACCTGTGATACCGTGTATGTATCATATATTGGTTTAAGGCTTAATCTAAATAATAAAACTTTTCTTTTTCTACTACCTTTGTGGAAAGGTTGTCTGGGTTGAGAGAAGATTCTGTTATTGAACAAGTGTAAAAACTCTCTTCAGAAAAAGGGTTTAATCTGTTTAGCAAGCATACGTTGCAAAGTTTGTTTATCAGGTAGATAGAGGTAGACGGAATCCATTTGGGGTTGATTATGATGAGAGTTCTAATGGATCTCAGGTTCCATTATGTCCTGGGGAAGCAGAGAAACTGCACTCCGAAAGGCACAATCGCCCTCCCCAGAGGGACAAGGCCCAGATTATCAGAGCACCACTTGGGCAAGATGTACTGGGGTCTGGGCTGCTTAGATGGTAACTAACTAGAAACAGAAGCTGGAAGACCCAGAGCGTTGGTGCAGAGAGCATCCCACAGAGGGTCAAATGGAAAACTGAATTGATCCAGGAGACATTTTCTAGGGCCTGGGACTTGGTAGTTGTTGGAGAGCAAAGGGGAAGGTTGAGGTGATGTGAGGTGGTACCAGGAAGTCCCAGAATGGGCTGGTGCTCCCTCACTTAGGATAGTTCCAGGATATAGAAAACTATCCAGTAAATATTAACTGAGGCACTAAGTTAAGAAAGATGTCTTTCCATCCCATCATTTTTTTCTTTTAAGTGCCATTTGTACAGTACATGGCAACTTGGTTTAAATCCATAGGGGTAAAGGAGCCTGTCCTTTAACTCGGTCTGTAGGTGGCTGGTATCCGTCCTCTCACACTGCTGAACTGAACCTTGCCCTGAGCACTCGGATTCTCCAGGGTTTTCTCTGTAAGGTCATTATCTCATTACGGGTAAGGTGCTCTTTGGAAATCTGATGCGGTGATAAAATTTAAATGAGCACATATACCTTATCATTTGCGGAAAATCTACGGACGTCCCTACATTATCTCATTTCAGTTCCAATTTGCAGCTTCTTCCCAGCAGCATTCAAACTCAATAAAAAAAAAAAGAACGTTATCCATTTTCTCTTATAAACCAATAGTTCCCTCTTCTCAAGCTTTAAATAAAAAGCATAATAAATTAAATGCTTAATGAAGAAGATCTATGAGTGAGAAGTGCTGCTTGATCTATATTTAAAGTGAAAGCATAAAAACTATACCTTTGATGCAGATATGGATCATTAGAAACAGGTTCTTAAATTAAGAACATAGATCATGTCACCTTTCCCTAGATCTGACTCTGACTCAGAGTCTGAAGAAATTCTCATACCATTAAATTAAAAAGATGATGGAACCATACCCAGGAAAAGCTGACAGCAGCCCCAATTGGTTCCTCCAGCGGAATCATATCCTCCTTGATTAATATGAAATCTCCAATTGATAACGGCCCAAAATAAATGTATGGGAGTTGTGATATCTCATGAGATTAAGTCAGTAATATCCTCTCAGAGTAGATCTGTGCTTCTTCTGATATTTGTATTTTTACACGGTAATAAAGTCTCAGTATAAAAATAAACTGAAAAAAAGATTAGCTTTGAAAAATAGCAGCTCTGAGGCTGCACACATTTCTGTGGGCTGCAGTGAGGGCCATTGCCTCATTCATTGGTCCTTAGATGAACCCCATAACCACATCAGTGAAAAAACTGTACCCTGATGCATAAAAGCCTCTCAAGCCCTCACATAGAACTTGAGTGGCTGCAGAGGCTTCAAGCTGGGTGCCGGGGGGGTGGGGGTCGGGGAGAGGTCTTAGCAGAACAGCACCTAAACAGTTCACTATCACCTGTGCACGCCCACCTCCCCACAGTGTCTCATGAAGTTCTGATGAGCGTGCTCAAGAAGCACCTGTTGATCCAGGTGTAACTGAGGGGTAACTGAGCTTAGTGTGAGTTTACTAAATCCACAGGCTGGAAAATGAGGCCATGGGGCACTAACCGGGCTGGGAAGAAAAACCCATATATTTGATGGGTGGATGTGGATATTTATTTTTGAAAATACTCCTGACTCACTCGTCATATGGATACACAAATGCACAGCAACGTTTTCATCTTTAAAATCCATTTAGCAAAAGTATTTGGTACAATTTTCCTGCCAAAAATAGATTTCTCAAAAATCTCATCTTCTCTCTTCTGGAGGAGAGAATGGAAATGCCAAAGGAAGTTTATCACTGGGGTGGGGAATAGCGGGAATTACTGTGGTAAAAGCAAAGAATAGGCATTAAAATCCCTGCTTCTTAATTTTCATGGTAAACATTCCTTTCATGTTGAAATATTACTCTCAATGACATTAATACAACTGCCACAACACACCAATTCACCCAACTAGATAATTGTGTTATTATAGTGTCTCTTAATTTTTTAGCCACAAGCAATTATAGCACCACATGCTGCACGTACCCATTCTAGAACGTACATGGTCATTCCCGCACCGTTCTACTGGCACTGATGTAAGACCAACCCTCCTCCCCACCACCGCCAAACTCTCATCCTTCAATGTCCTTTTACCTTAGGCAACCCAACAGAGGTGATATGATTTCAGGACATACCTGAAAATAACTTTTCTTTTTATAACCAACCACCTGCATGGCAGGAAAATCACAAGAAGCAAATAACCATCCCTGCATGAGTCACTGTCGCCAGCCTCTCACAAGGTAATGAAACCAATTCCACACTTTGCTGGTAGTCTGCAACTGGAGGGGAAAAACCAGAGGGTTTTGATCATCTTGAAAGTGAAGCCTACAAGATTCCTGAATTTAAACAAAGAAGAAAGACAGAGATCCCTGAGTTCATTGTTCTCAGCTGTCTAGAGACCAAACTGAGCTCAAATGAAGAAAAACACGACCAACCAGAGAAAAGTTATGATTAGAACTGCAGGAAGCTGCAACCCAGAAATTTGAATGTTCAGCTCTGACAAACAAGTTCTTCCAAACTCACGAAAGGAGTCTTCTGATAATTCTTTCATTGATCAGTAAATCAGAGGAGTTCTACTCAACTGCTGAGATCCTAGACAATTCAAACCCCTATCTATGTAGATAGTAATCAGCCTGCTGCATCTTAAAATACCAAGGAGAATGGATCAGTCTGCTGAAATTATGAATGGGATAAGAAATTCCTTCCCCTGATGGATAGAAAGACGGGAACATATCCAGAGACGAACCAGCAGCCTAGTCGTTGCTTACACATTCTGTTTTCCCAAAGCCAAATCCAGTGAGAAAATTGGGAAAATGAATTTTCTCTCTTGAAGTCTCCCTTCAAGTTTAAGCATTTCAGACAAGATTCAATAAAAATTTTTAATCTGATTTTTGTGCCAGCAGAGCCTATATAAATCAGCACAAGCTCTGAAAAATTGAAGAGGCACTGTGTTTTCTTTTTATTGAATCCATAAATCTAAGAACTTAGTAGTTAAAGAACAATTGTAAGTATTTCTTTCTTTCTTTTGTTGTAATTAATGTTGAGAACAGGCATGGAAATCGAACCCAAGTGTGTAAGAGCCTTATTCAAATCTCAGACGCAAGAAGTATTTAGGAAAGGAATATTGCCTAAATAACAATTGACTAAAATATCTGAACCCGAACCCAATAATTCAATGTCTTTCGTTTCCAGGAATTCTGATTTGGACTCTGGTCCTCATCTATGTTTCTAAAGACCCAGTAACTGTCACAGCAAGAGGAACATGCTTTGAAAGCCACTTATATTTCAATTGAAACACTTAGAGACAGATTTTGAAGTTTGGCAGGAAAGGTAGCAGAAAGGCAGAAAGGCAGAACTCTGAAGTGGCACTATTTCAGAATTTTCTCCTCTCCAACCAGTCTTTTGATCAAATCAATTTGTATTTATATGGATAGGGTTGCCATCTGCCTTCCAATAACAAACCAAGAGGAGTATATACTGATGTAAATTATATTTCTTACTGTACTATAAACCACTGCATTCTGTGCCTTATTTTATTTCAGAAATAGCTCTAGTTTTCCTCCCCAGAAAACTTGCTAAAATGTGGCATGGTATAAAGCACATGTGTGTCTAGTAGCAGGGTAGAGGTCCACTCCCAAGTAGGAGGAGGACCCTAAATGGGGCAGTGGTACTGTTGTTAAACATTCAAAAATCCCATTAGGAAAGAGCCATGTGTGACCATTGTCTCGAGGTAAGGCCATAAAGGCTAATCCCAACTGCTGGCACAGAAAGGTAGGCACAGTTCATAAGGCACATGGCTTAGTAATTCATTCATCTTCGGGTGGTCTGAGGTTAGCCACTTCCTAGCAACTTCCTTGTTCAGGGTGGTTGGAGCCTGGTGTAGATCAAAATGGCTGCGTTTAGGCTCTCCCTTGGCCTTCCTTGGCCTATCCCTACATTTAAACCTCTCAGCTCCCCAGTGAGGGGAAGGTGGCACTGGGTTAGCAAGGTCAAAGATACAGATCAGAGCACATGGTTCAGAGTGCTGCCTTAGCTGAGGCACAAACAACCCAGATCAGGGCAGAAACCCTTCCTGTGACTCTTCATACTGAGCTGCTGGGTGTGAGAAGACCCAGGCACCTTTTTCTCCTTTTGTTTTTCACTTTATTTATTTTTATTATTTGAGATTCGTTGAGGGTACAAAGTATTAGGTTACACTGATTGCATGTGTTAGGTAAAGTCCCTCTTATAACTGTGTCCTGCCCCCAAAGGATGTGTCATACCCTGTGATCCCACCTTCATTTATTTTAGATTCACTGCCCACCCAGCTCCATCCTGGGGATTCAGGAGAGAAAGCTTCTCTCATTCTTTTCTCCTTCAATTTCTTCTTATTATGACATATTCTTGCAACTAATGATAGTTGTCTTGCTTTTATACATTACTTTCTTTTTATTATTTTAAAATATTATGGTGAGACAAACTTTTTTTTTCCTTATGTTTTATTAAGTCCATAAACAATTTACACTTATTTGCTAGAGACAAACATTTTTGATTACATGGATCATTATCGGTACACTTGAGTCAGGATTATGAATGTGCCCATCATCCAGATAGTGCTCATTGCTCCTGTCAGGTAGACTGGCTTCCTTCCTTCCTTCCTTCCTTCATTTCCTTCCTTCCTTCCTTTCTCCTTCCCTCCCTCCCTCCCTCCCTCTCTCCCTCCCTCCCTCCCTCCTTCCTTCCTTCCTTCCTTTCTTCTTTCTTTCTTTCTTGTAATCAAAGCACTTAATATTTTTACTTAATTTTTATCAAATCATAACCATATATATTTATGGGGAAAAATGTGATGATTTGATATACAATGTAGAATGCTTAAACCAAAAAAAATATGGATTGCTTCATGAATTTGCATGTCATCCTTGCTCAGGGGCCATACTAATCTCTATATCATTCCAGTTTTAGTCTATGTGTCACTGAAGCAAGCACATGTTAGGTAGGTTTTGACCATACCCTCCCCCTGCTTGAATACCACTGAGTTTTACTTCCCTTAGTGCATATGTGTGCCATTGGTTAATTTCAACATACTAGTGTGTACATGTGGTAATTTTTTTTCTAGTCTTTGGATACTTCATCTAGGATAATGGTCTCCACATCCAGATTGTTGCAAGAGGCTTTAATTCATCCTTCTTCATAGCTGAGAAATATTCCATGGTATACATATGCCACATTTTGTTAATCCACTTATAAATTGTTTGGCACTTAGGCTGATTCCACATCTTTGCAATTGTAAATTACACTGTAATAAAGATTCAAGCATAGGTGCCTTTTTGATAAAATGACTTCTTCCATTGGGTAAATACCCATTTGTGAGATTGCTAGATCAAATGGTAGGTCTACTTTTAGTTCTTTGAGGAATCGCCATATCATTTTTCATAGCACTATACTAATTTACTATCCAACATGATTCACAGATTCAGTGCAATCCTCATCAAAATACCAACATCATATTTCACAAATCTAGATAAAATAATTCCACATTTCACTTGGAACCAGAAAAGAGCCCAAACAGCCAAAACAAAGAGAAACAAGAAAGAACAAATCTGGAGGCATCACATTACCAGATTTCAAACTATACTATAAGGCTATAGTAATCAAAACAGCAGGATATTGCCACAAACATAAGGAACACAGACCAATGGAATAGAACAGAAAACTCAGGTATAAAACTATCCACATATAGCCAACTGATTTTGACAAAGCAGATAACAATATACACTGTGGAAAAGAAGCCCCATTTAATAAATAGTGCTTGGAAAATTAAAACGCCTCATTCAGAAGAATGACATAGAATCCGTATCTCTCACCACTCCCCCAAATTAATTCAAGATGGATAAAATATTTCAGTGCAAGGCATGAAGCCATAAGAATGCTAGAAGAAAATGTTGGAAAAACTCTTCTAGATATTGACCTAGGCAAAGAATTTATGAAGACCCCCAATGGCAATCACAGCAACAACAAAAATAAATAACTCAGACTTGATTAAATTGAAAAGCTTCTTCACAGCTAAGAAAATAATCAACAGAGCAAATGGACAACCTATAAAATGGGAGAAAATATTCACAAATTATATATCCAATAAAGGGCTAAAAACCAGAATCTACAAAGGACTCAAGCAAATGACCAAGAAAGAAACAAATAGCCCCATAAGAGAGTGGGCAAAAGACATGAACAAAAGCTTTTCAAAAGAAGAGAGACAAATGACCAATAAACTTAAGAAAAAATGATCAACATCGCTAATCATCAGGAAAAATGCAGATTAAAACCACAATGAGATATTACCTTACCCTAGTGAGAATGTTTTTTATTAAAAAAATATAAAATCAATAGATCTGGCATGGATGCAGACAGAAAGGAAGGATTATACACTGTTGGTGGGACTGAAAATTAGAATTTCAGGTCTTAGTAATTTTTCTTTCTTTAGCATCCAATTGTGGTCTACAGTGCAGCAGCATTGACATCACTTGAAACTTAAAAGGAATGCAGAATCTCAGGTTCCACTTAGACCTAGTGAATCAGAATCTTCATTTTAAGATCCCCATGTAATCATGTGTGCATTAAAGTTTCAGAGGCATTGTTCTATACTTAAACACACTAATCTCTTTCATGTTCCATTTCTTTATTAGTAAAATGAAGCAGTTATACTAGGTGGTAACAAAAATCTTGTACATAGTTTGTGATTTATACCAAATGCAAGCTAGAAAATTCCCTTTCTTATATAACGTATCATCCTGAGTATCCTGTGGAGCTTCTAAGCACATCATTTATATATGGAGACTGAAATAAATTGGGTCTTTGCTGCCTCTAAGTTTACTTCTTTATACAAATAAATCAAGCCAAATTTTTCATTTCATCTTATCCAAAATTAGACAAGGGGAAAAGGAGTACTAATATATCAAACCACAATAAACACTTTAAATATATCATTCAATTTAATCCTAACCACAGACCTGAAAGAAAGATTCTATAAAATATGTTATGAATGAGAAAACAGTCTCACAAATTAGGTAACTTGTTCTGGGTCATAAAGCTAAGCAGCAAAAACAGGATTTAAGCTTAAGCTTCTCTCATTTGAAAACTCTTGAATTAGAAGAATTGCTACAATAGAGTGCTGACAAATTTAGGAGTAGTAACTTATTTGGTTAATATGTCATTTTCTGTGTAAACTAAATCATAATGAAAGCATCTAAATCCCAAATAACAAAAATAACATCAAAAATTCAAAATCACTATTGACTTTGCCTACCTTTCTCCTAAACC
>NW_003852405.1:12613855-12620887 GCF_000181295.1 Otolemur garnettii
GGGCCCGGGCTGGATTCGAACCTGCCACCTTAGGTGTATGTGGCTGGTGCCTTAGCCACTTGAGCCACAGGTGCCGAGCCCTAAACCACTCTTTCTAAAGATACACATACATCTGTAAATCTAGATTTTGCATTTATTTTAAATATGCGTTGGATCATCTCTCTTCTTAATTGGTGTATTTAACCATTTACATTTATTGTGATTACTGATTTATTTAGACTAATTTATGCTATTTTCTTCTATATTTTCTCTGTATCATGTTTTTCTGTTCTTCCCTGTGACTCTTTTCCAGGCTGTTTTTTGATAATATGTGTCTGCTCTCTTTCTCTCTCTCTCTTTATTAGTTTAGAAACTATAGTTTGTATTTCATTCTTTTAGTGTAAACATTAAAATTTTTGATTTCCTACTTATTTTCATATTTTTCCAACAAGACCTAAAGTTTTCATTATTTTTCCTCACTCTCAAAATGTTTAGCCTGCTTTAGCTGTTCCTATTTTCTACCATATTAAGATAATTAGTGATTATCAATATTAACTTTAGAATCAATATTTAATTAGGTTGCATTCACATCTCAATAATATCTTCTTCAGGTTCTCTAGCTTGCTGGTTCATTATTTCTTCAGTTAACAATTTTATATGAGGATAAATTCACTTAATCCTAGTACTTGAAAATAGTATTTTGCTATTACTATTGAATGGTAGTTCAGCCAGTTAGAGTTATATGCAGGTAGTTATTTCTCCTTTCTGACAACTTATAACATCTATTGTTGCTTTTTAGAAGTCTGCTGTCTACTTAACTTCACCCCCTTTTACCTAATTTGTCTTTTTTTCCTGTGTTACCATGCAAAATTTTCTATTTATTATTTATTACTTATCATTTTATTTTCCTTCATCCAATTGGATTTATTTTAATTTTTTGTTTCAGCATGCAGAGTCTATTAATGATAATAAAAATAATTTTTGTCTTCAATTTAGAAAAACACTAAGCCTTTATCTCTTGAAATATTACCTTTCTTGTTCTTCTATTTCCTATTTCTGAAACACCTGTTATACATAGGTTGGGGCTTCTCAATCTATCCTCAGTGTCACTTAATTTTACTTACCAACTTTTCTATCACTTTATCTCTCTCTTCTTCTAAATAATGAGTCAAACTCTCAAATCTTTCCATCAATTCTCTGATTCCTTTTTGATTGTTCAGTCTACTGAGTTTATTTTAGTTATATTTTTCATTTCTCAAAATATCTACTTGGTAAAATGTCATCTGCTGAAATTAACTCATAATCATTTATTTTTATTCACAATTACCTTGATCTTGCTTTTTATCTTTCCCATTTTTTTAGAATTTTGAATATACATATTCTACTGTCCTATTTGAAAGTTTATAATTATTTGGGTAATAAACTTTGTCATTTATTAAAGTTGTTCACTATTATAAGTTAGCTTTCATTATGAAATTTCAGTTGCAAAATCAAGTTAACTATCTCCTTCTGGCTTAACTTTTTCTGTTTTTCCTTTTCTTTTCTTTCCTTTTTTTCCCTATTTCTCTCTCCATACTTACTTCTATATGTCTGGTCTTTTTATAGTTGCCTCTATTTGGGTTACCCAAGTCCCCAGTCAGAAACAAGTCTAGCATTGGCAGCTCAGAGTTACCATTCTGGGAGTTGTAACAGATCGAGGGTCCAAGTCAACATATGGCTTGAGCCATATTCAGCTGTCTCTGCTTCCTCCTGCCATGCCACCCAGCAGTGCAATATAGGCTATGGTCCCTGAGAATTATTTTGGCTTTTTTCCTACTCTAACTTCTGACTGGGATATGGAAGGCTTGCGTTCTATTTTCCTACCAAAGAAATTGAGCTCTTAGCAGCCTCTTTGTGTAGCAGATCTCCAGTCTTGGCCTCCCTATAGAGCAGTCAGTCTCCAGCTTTAGCCTAACTTACTTCAGTTTTTTGTTTTTGTTTTTGTTTTTGGTATAAAAGAATTGTATGTATGGAGCAATGATGGCCCCATAAATAATATTTTTAGCTATTATTGCTGTATGTTCAGAGTTGGGGAGCAGCAATTTTGTACATGAACTTATAACCCCATTTTGGACAAAACATTCTCAATCAAGGCTGAGTTTTGAATTTAGGAAGTGAAGTGGCACCAGTTAAAAGCTTTAATTCTCTTTTTTTGTGGTCAAATTGTACCCTCCAAAACAAAGGCATAGAGTTTTAAGAGTATCGCTGATAAAAATGCCTCCCATTCAGCATCTGTTTGTCTATAATAATTATAATTTAAAGCAAACTGGACCAAATTTCAGTCAAATGGGGAGGACAGCAAGGCTGATTCTCTCCTCTGATCAATTTTTTCTGCACTTTCATTCAACGACCATTCACATATCTACCATCGCCCCAGCTCAGATGTCACAAAACTATCACTTTTGCTTTGTGTCTTCTCCTTTGGAAAAATAGAAAAGATTTAATATCAGTCATATGAACTTCTGACTTATTGATAAGGCATCTTTTAATGAGTAAATTCCAGACACTGTGTTATATGAATAGCGAATAGTTCTTGGCTAAGTGGAATCAAAGATTTTGTTTTCTGTTAAGGAATTTTAGTAAGCAAGTTCACTTGAGGTTTGTTCATTTTAAGCTGAAAGCTCTTAATTTCACTATAAACCAATTTGTTGGACAAGCTATGAAAATACAACAGAGCGGAGGGAAAACCAGGAGGCAAGACAGTGATCTCTCTACCTCAGATCAGCAGTCAGCAGATGATGCCATGGACCACATCCAGCCCAATGCCTGATTTTGTACGTAAAGTTTAATCAAACCATTTACATACAGTCTATGGCTGTTTTAACAGCAGAAGATTTGATAATTTTCCACAAAGACAGTATGGCTCACAAAACTGAAAATAATTACTATATGGCTTTTTATAGAAGAAAACACTTCGCTATCCCCTGCCTAAATGGACTCCCTACTTTGTTGAGAAGGAAATTAGCAAGTGGCAACCAAAGGGAAGTCTGAGAGTGTTCCATGAAAGAAGAATCTGTCCATTTTGCACCAGCCTCTCAAAGACACAGGTCTCGCTTCCCTAGTTTGGGTCTCCCAATCTTCCCTTCGCACACATGCATACCCACTTTTCTGCCAAACTTTTTTCTTGTTCCAATCCAGCCTTTCTTTTTCTCGGCACTAAAATCTTACATTCAATTTATTCAACATTTAATCATATTGTACCATGACATCTTTCATCCAACACATCCCTTTGCTTTATGTGTAACCAGCCAGTCTCCCTCTGACGTATCTCGTCCACACTGTATTTCTCTAGCATTCACAGCTTCTTAAATCCATTCATTCCCTCATTCTTTCAACAAAACAGCACATTTGTGCAGCACCTACTCTGTGTAGCTCACATACTGCTGAGTACAGGGAAACAAAAGAGCACGTGGTCCAGAAAGAGAGGAAAACAGATGAACCAGCACATGCAATAAACTGTTTCAATGGAGTTTAATTGGAGACCAAAAAAAGGGGGATGGGATCAATTCTACTTTGGAGTAAATGAGAAAAATTTTAATGAGGCTTCCTGTGCTAATAAAAATATTATTACTATAGGGGTCCTGAAAGTCCTGAGGAAACTAAGATTTTTACAAATTTAGTGTAGTAAGATCCATAAAAAACGTAAGAAAAAAATATTCTAAAATAAGAATGTTTCGCATAGATGCTTGTCTCAAATGCTTAAAGGAGTTATAAAAAACAAGTTAGGCAACATGAAATTAATTAAATATAAATAGCACATGATTGATCTCCTGCCCTTAGGAATTCATTAACTCTAGCTGATTGGATCTGAATAAATCAGAATATAGAGAGTTACCTTCAGTGGAGGTTGTGCTGGAGCACACACTTCAGACAGCAAAATCCCCAGAAGAGACAGTGGGGGAAACAGAGAGGCTAATGGTTGGCTGGGACTTTTGTGTTGGTTTCTGAAGATAACAAAGGGGAAAGGAAGAGGGGAGAGGGAGAGACAAAGAAATATCCTCCCATCCAATCTGGAAAATTTGTTAGAAGATCAGAAAGTTTAAATTTCAGTTCTCTACATGAAAAAGGAGACACTGGCAGCCAAACTGTCTTGATTTGGAAATTGATCAAGGCAACTAGGATTGACCCTTCTAAACCCATTTTTCTACTTGATCGGGAGCCAGGGCAGTCTAGCAACTGTTTTCTCTGGAGAGAAGCTGGCTCTTCCCCTCAGGCAGCTCTAACAGAGCACAGGGATAAAATCTGGTTATCATGGACACTTAAAGGAAAGGATTAAAGCTAAAATTTGGAGATGGGTTGTTTTAAAAAATCAAATTCCCAACCCCGGGAAGTTTTCAAGTAGGACTAAAACTGTTTGGAATGTTGTAGATTGTTTTTTGGTTTTTTTTTGTTTTGTTTTGTTTTGAGGGACTTTTTCGGGGGGGGGGGGCTCTATCTGGAGGGAAGTCTAATTATTTAGATGACCTTTTATCAGGTTTATTATAACTCTGTGGCTTTATGCAATGGCTGCATTGTATGATCCTATAAGCCAGGAGCTAGTGAGAATAAGATACATGGGTCGTTGTGAAAGTTTGGGGATACACAAAAATCCAGAAATGTAAACTCCAAAACTCCATGCAGCCAGAAACAAACGAAGCCCTCATGCCCAACACCAACAAGCCCAGAAAGTTGAAACTTGCACAGGTGAATCAGAAAAGGTGCCATTGACTGTGTTCCTCGCAAGGGAAATAATGGACCATAACACAGTCTGTCTCAAACTTTTGTAGTGACTCATGTATTCCCTATGGGACTGCATGGAGAATGAGGGAAATAATATGGTGTGTGGACAGAAGAAGAAGAGGAATAAGGAGAGAAAAGAAAGACCCAGGTTGTCATTTCAACCAATGGGATCAATGCGGTCTCTATCTACTTTGAAAGAATCTGTCATTTACAACTGTATAACTTTGAGGAAAATTAATCTTTCTCTAAGTATTAATGTCTCATTTGCAAAATGGGGATGATAGTACCTACCTTGTTGGATTATTTTGAGGAATAAGTGAATTATACTTATTCACTCCTACTTCATAGCAGATAATAAACAATGTATATCACTTTTTGACATTCGTATCATTGCTGTCATCAGTATCAAAATGTGGTACATCAAAGCTGTGAACTGAGTCTTATCAACCAGCACCAGAGCTATGTGGCCACCTCTAAGTGAGTCAATGCAAAGGTGTGTCCATCTCGTGATTTTTTTCTGTATTTAACTTTTATAAAAAGAGCCCAAGTCGTATCGCCATCATATTTTCTTATTTCAGACACTCAAAATTATAGGATTTTAAGGCGACACAGAGGTATGAAAACCTGTGTTTCCTTTCATTATTACTGGCATCTGATTGCATTGCAGTCTGCTGGCAACTGAGGAGAGCAGTAGGTCACCACTCACAGGTGCGTGTGGGAAGATTTAAACCACATCCATTTCAAAGTGTGTCTAGAGCAAGGAAATATTGCTTCCTTTAAAAAGACTAATGCAAATCAGATTGAGTTAAACAGGAAAAAAAACTGTAAATGTTACTAAGCTACCAATTAGCTTTTATAGCTATCAGATAAAAAGGGGGTATCTTTTATATTTCAAGGAAGACTTGCAGAGTCAGCATTTATTAAAATAAAGAACAGTCACCTAATAAAAAACCTAACTCCCTGAAAGATGGGTGATCTTTCCAGAGCTCCAAAAGAATGTCAGTTCTGTGACTTTTTTTTTAATTGACAAGTAAAAGTTGTATATATATATTCTGTCCAACAAGATGTTTTTATACATGTGTGCATTGCAGAATGGCTAAATCAAGCAAATTAACATATGCATTATCTCAAGTACTTAACTTTTTTGTGATGAGTACATAACATCTATTCTCTCTGAAATTTTCAAATGTACAGTGTCTTATTAACTACAGTCACCACGCTGTATGATAGAACTCTTGAACTTACACCTCCCATCTAACTGAGATAACGTGTCCCTGGCCAAAGAGCTCCACCATCTTCCTACTCACCCTGGCCCCGGCCTCTGGTGACCACCATTTTACTCTTTGTTGCTGTGGGAGTAAATGTTTGCACATTCCACAGATAAGTTGGAATCATGTAGCATTTGTCTTTCCGTGCCTGGCTTTTTTCACTTAACACGGTAGCCCCTAGGCTCACCCATGTTCTCGCAAACGACAGAATTGTCTTCTTTTTAAAGGCTCAGTCGTATTCCATGGCACACTGGTGTCCGTAAGTTCGTATGCAATTGACAGACTTTATGGACACCCTGCACATACATTTCCTTTCTTTGTTGACAAGAGGTTTCTTCAACTATAATGCTGGAGTGTATTTTCTCAGTTTCTGGAACACCTTCAACATCTCTTTCCCTTTGTCAACAATTAATAGGACAATGTACCATTTTTCTCAAAGATTTTTTAAACATCTGCATTGAAATATATATGTGAGCATTGATGCCCTGATGCCTGTCCCTCACTGGCTGAGGGTTGCCCGAGGCTGTTAACTGCTCCTCCCCCTCAAGATCTGCAGGCTTTTCAGGGCACCATGGACAGAGCAGGGAAGGTGCCAGCGCAAGACTGTGTGTGCCCATGGAGCTCGCAGCACAGCCGTGGTGAATATCAGAGGGGGCGTGCGAGGATGTGACCCTGGGTATCAGAGATGTTTGCTATTGTACCCTATGAAGTAGGGTGATGGGATTATTAGGAATAAGCCACCAAATCTTCCTATACTTAGGGGAAAAATACAGAAATAAATATAGCACCCAACAGAAAGGATTGTGTTTTGCAGACTTACTCAAGGACCATGATGTACCTACCACATCTTATTTAGCTTTGGGGCATGGGGCAAAGAGGGAGATGTGCTCACACAGCTCCTGACCCAATAGAGCCAGAGGGGTGACACGGAGACCTCCCCTCTAAGTGCTTCCTTTCTGGTCTCTCTTCCCCCTTAGCTTTGCCTAATAAAATGCCCTCTGATCCTCCACAGCGCTCAAAGCCCCCC
>NW_003852405.1:12620907-12625206 GCF_000181295.1 Otolemur garnettii
CCCCCCCCCCCCCCCCCCCCCCCCCCCGCCACCACCACCATGACTTCTATTTGTAGGATTTTCTTCTGCTCTTTGAGTGGGTGTTCATTCCAGGAGAATCTCTGGATTCTAACAAGCCTGTACCCTCCTCTTCTTCCACAATTTGAGTCCAAGTCTCTCTTCCTGGCATTTTTTTCTGGTTACATTTGTGTTCAAAGCCTTCCTTATTTTAGTCAGGGTCTGCAAATCTCTCTTCCCAAACCCTTCCATGATGCCTAGAGTTAGATGCACCCTCTACTTGACCGTATTTTCACTTTCTAGTTTACATTATAGTTATTTATGTTCCTATTCTGTCTCCCCTCTTAGGTAATAATCCTCCACAGTAGAATCAAGTCTCACTGAGCCTTATATGCATCAAATCATTTAGCACATGGCATGGCTTGTAGTAGATAGTCAATAAATGTTTATTGACTAAATAAGTATAGAGAGGGAATTGTGTGCTCTCCATGGATAGAAGCTGTGGGAACTTGGCTGTGTGTTCTCAACGTTGCCTTGCAGCATTAGACACGTGGCAGGGCTTCATATGTACTCACCAGCCTCACTTTCCTCTCCACCCCGGCGCACATTTGCACGCTGAGTCATGTATTCCCTGCAGTTAGGCTGAGCCACCTGACACAGAGTTTGGCTTGTGGAATATGAGTGCAAGTGATATGTGCCACTTCTAGAACTGTTTCCCAAACCTACCACAAGACTCCTGTGCTCTCACTCTTTCTTTCTTTCTTTCAGAAAACCTAGCGGAGATCTCCCCTACCCTAGCAGACCAGAAGCCACCAGATGGAACAGAGGTAAGTCCCTGAAAAACTGCATAGCAACAGGCTCCCTTCACCCCTTCCCTGACCCACCTTAGGCAATGCCTAAACCCCTGACAAGCTCCTGAGATGTCGTGATTATTTGTCATGGTACCTAGCCTACTCTGACTAATACAGACACAGATTATTTTTAAACTGATTTTGATGAACTCTAGCAAGAAACAGTAATATCATATTTCTTTGAATTTAAGACACCATCAAATGTAAGACAGACACACCATTATTTTGCATTCCAGAAAACAAAAGGCAGGAATGAATGCTGCCATTCAAGCTGTGACAACCCCTCCCTATTTTAGAGACGTTAAAACGTATGGAAGAGTGAGTCTCAGAATGAGAAAAATACCCTAACAACAATTCATGTGTAAATTAATTCTATAATTTATGAAGTGCTAAGAATTTCACTAAAAATATTCAACCCATTTATACAATGAACATTTATTAGTCACTTCTTTTGTGCTTAGCATTATGCTTGATCCTGGGGACACAAAGAGAATAAGACATAATTCCTGACTATATGGAATTCATAGACTAGTAGGAGGGACTAATCATGAAAAACAATTAAAATTCAGTTCAGCAAGCAATAAGAAGGTAGCTAACTCATAATGTACATACTCTGTGCTAGATACTGTGAATTATACATATTTTAAGGCTTATCCCAATCCCATGGGATCAGTATTACTGTGTCTATTTTGCCACCATGCTGTCCAGTAAGTAAACTAATGGAGGTGAGTCTACATAGTTCAGTAATGGTATTATAAAAGGAATTGCTATGTGCATGATTAGGGTGGGCTGGGGTAGGAGGGGCGATACAGACAGAGTTAAGAGCCATGTGATAGAGAAGATGAGGCTTTCACTGTGTCTTACAACTAAAAAGAAGTGCCCAGAGGCTCAAGGCCAACATGCCAGAGTGCAGGAATAGTGCCTGCAGGACAGTGGTGATGAATAATTGCAAGATGCTGTGTGTACCATCTGAAGGGCTGGGAGGGGGAGGATGATGAGTCTACAGGCCTGAGTGGATAGTTCTCAATAAGCTTCATGGATGATGTTAACGTGTTTGGAATAGTTCATAGGGTGATGGGAGTTTTAGAGCAATCTTAGGAAGGAATGGATATGGGTATAAATGTTACCAAAATAAGAACTCAAATTAGACCTCCCATTTGATCCTGCCATCCCCTTACTGGGCAGCTACCCATAAGGAAAAATAATCCTTTTATCATAAGGACATTTGCACTGCAATGTTTATCAGAATTCAATTTATAATCGCCAAAAAGTGGAAACAACCTGAACGCCCACCAACCCAGGAATGTATTAATGAGCTGTGGTATAAGTATGCCATGGAATACTATTCAGCCATTAAAAAGATGGAGACTTTACATCTTTTGTATTAAACTGGATGGAAGTGTAGCACATTCTTAGTAAAGCATCACAAGAATGGAGAAGCAAAAATCCAATGTATTCAATTCTAATATGAAGCCAGCAGATGATCTAATACACACCCACGTAAGAGAAAAACTCAAATTAATTAAAGGTGGGGGGCGGAGGAATGAGGGCGTGGGGACAGGGTAGAAGGAGGGGTGGATGTGCTCCCACTTAATGGGCACAATGTTAGGATATGTCACACACCTCTTGGGGGTGGGACACAATTATAAGAGGGACTCTAACTAACAAATACAAACATTGTAACCTAATTCTTTGTATCATCAAATTAACCTAAATAATAAAAAAAAAGTTAAAACATGTCCAAAAAAAAAAGAAAGAAAGAACTCTTGAAACTGTCTATCTTTATAGAAACTTAGATCAAAGTAACTAAGAAATAGGATCCTTTATGTCTCAGTACCATTCAGTCAACAAGAATAAAGATAAATAGTGAGATCCATTAAGATGGCAAAAACATCAGGAACGTTTGTTACTGAAATTCATTTGAATTGATTTCATATTACACATGCATAAAAAGATAATTTTCTATTCCTTTCGCAGTTTTTGAGTTATTACCTTAAAAAGAAGACTTTATGGCAATCATTCATAAATCCATTCGGTTAGCTTATTACCTCTAGAATATTTTCTTTTAAAAATATTACTAGGAGCACTTTTAAGCAGCCCAAGTTTCAAGCTTTAAAAGGCCTCTATTTTACATACACAGTAAGTACTTTTCCTGAAAATTTTGTGTTATAGATTCATAATTCACAGTGGGCTACTCCCGTTAATATGCACTCACAGCTGCATGTAGCCCTAGGAACCATTATTATATTAAGAATAATGTAAAGACACTTAAACTTATTCCGTATCATCATGCATATCACCAAGTGTGCGCCATTATGAATAGCAGCCAGGGCACACAGCATAATGGTATGTTAAAGACGGTGTTGTGATGTAAACTAAATGCACATTAGGAATACACAAAACTCGGCTGAATTTTAATCGTTCTTATTCATAGGACACAGCGCTCTAATGATCCTCAAAATGCGTGTGATTTAAATAAGGCAGCTTTATTCCATTCCATTTAAACCCTTGGTGTGAGTTAATCGGCTTTGGTGGGCTCCTTCCCACCGAGGACCGTGAACGAAGCTAAGCTCACACATAGAGAAATACGTGGTACGTGGCGAAGGAATACAGTGAATCATCTCATCTACCTCACCCAACCTCCCTACTCACTTCCAGGCCTAATTATAATGTTATATGAATTTATAAGGGACAGCCTAATTGATCTCCCTTTCCGATCATTTCCAAAGAATTTGCATATTAAAAGAATTACAACGACATAAGAATGTTGCCAAAGGTACTCTCTGAGTGCAAAGGAGAGGCCTTTATTGTAGCTCTGATGCTTAATTTAAGAAATTATACTAACAATAGCTATAACTAACAAAACCCAGTCAGTGGAATTCATCTTAGTTATTTGGGTATCTTTATTTTCTCTGATCTAGTGAGTGTAGCATTGCAGAGGGAAATACCAGGCTCCTTACAGAGAATCTCGTGATTTTTCCCAAATTTCTTCCAAATCTAGTTGTGAGAATCTGAATTTTCAATGAACGGATATGAGGTTTTGTGTTCGGATAAAGTGCAATCATATGAGATCTTCCTCTTTTTCGTTTTAAAAACGTTTGTGACAGACATTTGCGCTTGGTGATTGGCAATAAGAAAACAAGAAAGTGCATGGATACGGTTACTGGGGACAGGCCATTAGACCCCTCAGAAGTACGTAGTCAGAGTGGGCTGTGATGTCTATGCTTGTGTCTGCTCATCTCCCTTTTTCTGGAACCTTCACTCCCTTATTAATCTCACTGACCTGCTTTCACCTGGCCAATAATGGATCCAAATATTGCCCAAATAGCCATGCATCTTGGGTAGGGTGACCAGATTCTAACATCTGTAAGGTGGGATACACGGCGCGGGGGCGGCGCGGGGCCTGGGGGCAGGGGGCGGGGCAGGGGGCGGGGCAGGGCGGGGCCTGACA
>NW_003852405.1:12625246-12669640 GCF_000181295.1 Otolemur garnettii
TTATTACAGTTTAACATTATAAAATTAACAAAAATAATATAAAACTCATATTCTGGCGAAATAGCCATATGGCGACCAAAAAACGTATATTCCCTTCTTGTTCTCCAGCCCATTCCAGCATTCTTTCCAAAAATCCGGACTTTTTTAAAACGCAGCAGGACACGAGACTGTCCCGCCAAAATCGGGATGTCTGGTCACCCTAATCTTGGGGGCCCCGTTATTAATGCAGGGAGAGGAACCTGGACCAAGTAGGGCCAGAAAGTCTTTTCCAAGGGTCTGGGGCTAACAGGAACGACAGCTTGTATCCACTGAGGGGTACAATTGTGACCTATTTCTAGCATCATAGCAAACACAAGGTTTCTAGTTGCCAATCTGCCCACATTATGGACAGGCCTGATTACTACAATAACACCAAATAGAAGTGAGAGGGTAAAATCAAACAGGGTCATACCAATGCCACCTGAGCCTCCGGCTACGACCTTAAATGAAGTCACCTGCATCTTGGGACTTCCCATGCCTGTAAGCCAATGAATGCTCTTTTATCTTTAAGTATTTTGTGAGCTAATGAATGCTCTTTTATCTTTATTTTGACCTAGATTCTTATAAGTTGAAAGAAAGAATTTTAAAGATCCATGACTTTTTTTAGCCGTTCAGTATGGATTCACCCTCTTTCCAATAACACTGTTTCGAATTCCCTCTCAGGAAAAGACACTATTTCCCATTCTTAATCATGGTGCTTTGGGTAAGCTCAACTTTCAACTACAAGCAAGGCCAACTAGAGCACCAAATTCCCTCATCCCATTGTAACTGGCTGAAGAATAGGAAGGTTCCCCACACAGAGCCAATGAGGCAGAATGAGAATTTGGGAAGAGAGACACAATTTCTGTTCCATGGGGTTTAAATAATGGAGAAAGTGAGCCTTGAACTTACAAGGACTAACATGTTGGGCCTAATTAGGAAGCCAGTAAATCAGAAATCAGAGCGCAGAAATAGAGAACAAGTAGATGCTAATGTATCATTTGAGGGCTTGAGTCTATGGATCAGCCCGTATCTGAGGCTTTATCTTGCCTCTAGATTTTTAATCAATGATTTCTATGTTTTACTTAAGCCAGCTTGAGGTTTTGTTTCTAGTTTTGTTTGGATAGGATTTTTTGTTTGTTTGTTTTTTGAGACAGAGTCTCAAGCTGTCGCCCTGGGTGGAGTGTCCTGGCGTCACAGCTCACAGCAACCTCCAACTCATGGTCTTAAGCAATTCTCTTATCTCAGCCTCCTGTGTAGCTGGGACTACAGGTGCCTGCCACAGTGCCTGGCTGGTGTTGTTGTTGTTGTTGCAGTTGTCATTATTGTTTTAGCTCAGCAGTTCTCAACTGGTGGGTCCCAACCCCTTTGGGGGTCGAACAACCCTTTCAAAGGAGTTGCCTAAATACATCCTGCATATCAAATATTTACATTACAATTCATAACAGTAGCAAAATTACAGTTATGAAGTAGCAACGAAAATAATTTTATGGTTGGGGTTCCCCACAACATGGGGAACTGTATTAAAGGGTCACAGCATTAAGAAGATTAAGAACCACTGTTGTAGCTGACCCAGGCCGGGTTCAAACCCCCTGTCATCTTCAGTGTATGTGGTAGGCAGCCTACCCACTGTGCTACAGGCACCACCATGGAGGTGGTTTTTTTTTTTAATTTCTTGGGGGGGAGGGTCATTGTTAATTGATCATTAATCACTCAAGTGCACCAACAATTATATTATAAACCAAAGTAGATTAACAGTAGGCATAATAAATATTTTTAGATTTCACTTAATTTTTGTTACTTTATTATTCTTCCTCCTTACTCCCAGAAACTCCCAGGAATTTGATCCTGCAATTCCTGTAACACTAATGGAATTAGTGGAAATTTAGGTCTATATTTCTACCAGGTTCAAGCAAGGTAAATAATAATCCAGACAAGGTCTACATAGCAGACCAAAAACCTACTCTATTGTTAAGATTATTTATCAAGTGATGAATAACATTTTATGGTGAGAATCAGCTGTACCAGAGAATAAGAATTGGAAATATAATTCTGAGGAGTCTCAGTGACAAGCTACTCATAAAAGCTAACAGAACCCAGAACTGACGGCTGCCCTAGGCTCAGGTTGTCTATGACTACTTACTTTTATTGCGCCCCAAGTGAGGAATGACGGGGACCTCTGCATCTGTGCCTGGAAGTCCTGGAGCTTCCATTCTGACGTTCCATTCACACTGTTATTACATCCAGTAGCCTTTCTTAAAGCCAAGTAAGTAATTCTGGGAAGCTTCTGAGTTGGTCAGCCCACACTCAAGAGTGCTGCTTTCAAGAACAGAGACATGGCAATTACAGAACAGAATTAGCTCCTGTGCTAGGAGGCTAATAAACATTATGAACAGTGACCTTTCTTTGAAAATGTATCACAGAAGCCAAGGAAAAACTTTCCAGTAAAATTTCAGTCTATATACACGCTCGCACACACACAAATGCAGTGTATAAATCGCAGCCAAGTCTGGATTCTGTTGATTATTCCAGGGTTATTTTTTTCCTTTTCCATACTACCCTTCTTTATACAGTGTCCCTTATCTACTAACACCTTTGGTAGAATTTTATCGTATTCAAAATTCTTAACATCTATATATTTTCCTCTGTCGCCTATATTTAGAATTCCAGCCCATGATCCCTCTCAAACCCCAGATAGGTATTTCCACTGTACTTCCTGGATGTCCTTATCAATACCAAAAATTTGACATGTCCTAACTCAACCCCCAAGGAAATGTAGTATAAAAATGTGGTATGCAGTTATTTCGAGCCAAGTAAATCCAGACTTAAACCTTGCTTCTCCCACTTAATACTTATGGGACCTTAAGTTTATTTAACTTCTTTGCACCTCAGTCTTGTTGTCTGTATAATGGAGATACAAATACCTATGTCTCAGGATTATTGCAGGCACTGAAATGAGAATTTTAGTACCAGCGCTAATGCGTATTGACCATTTCCCCATCATTTCTAGAGATATGAATTAATTACGAGGCCTTTTCCTAGAGTGAAATAGAAGTTGGAATGCTGGAACACTTCCACTATCTCTCCACCTTTCTCTGGTTTCTTCTGAAAGAGAGGAGAGATTCTCTGATCAGTTCATCAGGCGCTTCAGCCAGTGCCTTCTAAGTTCTTCTCCCTTTTAGGTCTTCCTCCCTTTAGAAAGACTTTGCTCGGCACCTACTCCCAGCCTGGTGACAAATGCCTATAACTGTCCAGCTGTGCCAAGAGATAAATCCCTTTCATTCAAGCGGGAAATATGAGCAAATCCATTTGGCCAGAGGTCTTAATCTCCATGTGCCTGACTCCTGGGTCCTATCCAAATTAGAGAAAGAAGAAGAACGCTATTTCTTACCCCGACGGTCATGGAAAGTGCCCAGCACATTTTGGCATGCACTAGGATCCCAAACAGTGTCTGTGTTCTCCCTTCACAGACCACCTCTGCCACCTGCATCCCTACTTCAGGTCCTCATGCTGAAGACTTTCTAGTCTACTTTCTCTCCCACATTTTCACACCTAACTGGTCACCAAGCAGGCCTATTCTACCAGACTGTTGTCTAAAATCTATGCTGTTCACACAACCTCACTTCCATTGACTCAGTTCATACGCTAATTATTTCACGCCTAGATTAGCTCTAAAATATGGGAACTGGCCTCACCACCTGCCTCTGTGTGTTCTCCCACCTGTGCCTCCCTCCCGTGCAGCCAGAGTGAGCTAACATAGAATGCAGGCTACAGCCCTTTCCCAAGGAGCGAAGTCTGTTTCAATTGTCCTCTCCAGTTACAAGTTCTGTCACTTCCCAGCACCCAAATACATACACGTGCACACACATATACACACACGTCACTCTATTTACATGCATACACTCCACATCAGAAGACTTGTGCTAGTTCATCACTGTCCATGACCATGGGGGTAAATCTACATAATTCTAGGAATGGTCAGCAGGCTGACACTAAGCTACCAATTTGGTAAGAAAAGTGATAATTTGATTTTCCATCTGCTACTCCATCATCTTTTTTAACAATTTGTTCTAAACCCAGAATAGAAAAGAAAGATGCTACCACTGGCCACTTGAACAAACTCCAAGACCGCATCCCTAAAACGCGTGTCTGTCTTCTACCCTTAACAGTCTCTGTCTTAACTTTCACACCTAATCCAAGTATCCGTGCCTGCGTGAAGCGTGGCCTGACTACAACTAGAGTTGTAGGATGAAAGTTACATATCTTTCTTCCCCTTAGATTCAAATCAACAGGTATTAGACACATGAGTCAAAATAGGGCTCAAAGTATTCATGTTATTAATGATAAAGCTGGATTGGATAATAGAGAGTCTTTGATAACTGAGACACACTTTAGCCAGACGCAAGCAAACACACTCGTCACAGATGAAAAGACAGAAAAGTCAACTCCCTCACACTCACCCTCACCCTCACCCAGAGCTTCGTGCACGGAGAGTCTGACCTTGTGAAAACCGCAGGCAATGCCAATTGTTTTTCAAGACAACAATCCTAGAAATCAAGTGTCGTTGCCATACATTGCAAAAATGTTTCTGTGAATAGAAACACGTTTACCTATGCCAAATATAAAATGGAAGGCCCAGGGAATGTCAGCGGTTTACCAACTTCACCAATGAGTTAATTCAGTTAAGGGAGTGGGAGAGAAGAGACTCCTGGAATACAATTTCATGTCCACTCTACTGACCAGGGGGTGCCCAGATAGCCAGTAAACATCATTTCTGGGTGTACCTGTGATTGTGTTTCTAGAAGAGATTGCCTTTTGCATCAGTAGACTGAGTAAGGAAGCTCTGTCCTCACCAGTTGGACATCATTTAATTCATTGAGAGCAGGAATAAAACAAAGAGGTGGAGGAAAGACAAGCTTGCTTTCTGTCTGCCGACTGGGACAGTCATCATTTCCTGCCTCTGGATCTCAGCACTCCTGCTTCTCAGGCCTTTGGACCAGGATTGAATTGCACACTGGCTTTCCCAGTTCACCAGCAATGACAGATTTGGGGACTTCTTATCCTGCATAATCACATGACACAATACATACTTATATATACAGGGTGGCCATAAAGTTTGTGTGCAGTTTTTAATTGCACACCATTTTAAATTGCATATGAACTTTATGGCCACCCTGTATATACATACATGTGTGTATCTGTTTGAGTATATAGACACATTCTATTAATATGTATATACACATATATATCTGTTATATATAAATATATGTAATTGGTTCTGTTTTTCTGGAGAACCCTAACTAATACATCCTCCTCCCACAACTTCCTTGAGAGACTTTAAACATTCGAGGACAGTCCTCTTTGGATGGGTAAAAACAGGGATTAGAGGAAGAAGAATTATCTCCCCTGATATTCCCAAACTGTATTTTCTTAACTCCAAACTCTCTTTGATGCCCCATTAAGTTCAGACACTCCTCCATTAATATAGTTACCATTTTGCTCTGTGTATGTCCACTCATATATATTCCTAAAATATTGTTTTTTTAAAAAAAAATACAAGTGTTTGTCTGTGTTCCAGTGCCTGGCATATAGTAGATTTTCAATAAATACTTACTGCTAAATGGATGAGGTGAGATCATAGGCTATGGTAAATAGAAGGGGATCTTGGAAGTTATCTACCTTGATTTAACATCTAAAACCAAGAATTCCACATAGAACATCCCGGAGCCCTGACCATCTGCTCATGGTTTGGGCAATGCAGTGAATAGGGACTCCACTTTGGAAGTTATATCTAGATGTAGAGAAGATAAAAACCACCACTGGGTCCTCAGAAAGACATACATTGTTTCTTTAATCTTCTTCCCAAAAAGGTGTAGGTTCATTCCAAGGATAAGAAAGCATTAGACAAACCTAAAGGGAAGGACTTTCTACAGAGTAGCAACCCGTATTCATCAGAGGATCAAAGGTCATGAGAGACAGAGACTGAGGAGCTGTCACAGGTGGTGACGGCTGAGAAGACAGGATAACTAAGTAGAGTGTGGGACCCTCGATAGGATCCTGGACGGGAAAAAACAATGCACGTTAGAAAAATTGGTAAAATAAAAATAAGGTAGTGGAGGGTAGTTAACAGCATTAAATCATAATAATTTTTACTTTTGAAATACTATGGATGCTAATTAATTAAAGTGTCAAAATTGAGAGAAGTGGGATGAGAGGTACACACCTCCTGTATGGACTATCTTTGCAAGTTTTCTATAAATCTAATATGAGTATGGAATAAAAAGTTTTAAAAAATGTCTCTATAACACATACATGGGTTTACAACAGTTGAAAATCTTACTAATCCTTTGGTCTACTAGGCACAGTAGTGACTGACATAAAATGATATCTGGGGCATAATTACACGCAGGTGTCACAACAAATCAGACAGCTATCCATGGCTAAGTGGCGTACAGCCACAAGCATGTCAATAGTTGTCACTAATGAATGTCTCCTTGTATGGATCTGAACTCAAGATTTAAAACAGCTCTCTTATCTTTGGGATTATGTTATGATTGAGAAAAAGCAGGGAGCAGGATTTTACAAACCTCTGAAGTGGGCCCATCAGGGCTTTCCAGCCTCCCTGTCTCCCTCTCTCAAGAGCCCAGGGTTCTCACGTCTTACTCACCTGCCTTCTGCTTGAATTACAGTAAAATTCCCTTGCTTAGAGTCTCTGTGTCACCTGTATCCATTAATAGATCTCATGAAAACAGAATTTATTTCACGTAGAAAATAAGATGACAGCCTCCGTTAGAGTTGTGGGAAGATGGTTAAGGGACACAGGCTCACCCCAGGGGAGTTCAGTGTATGTGGCAGTGGTTCCCTCATTCATACAATATCAGAAATGGAAAAATCTCAGAACATCTGGAAAGTGCTGAGCACTGCTACCTGTTTGGATTGTATTCGACTCTAAAATGATGCTCTATCTAATTAAAAATGATGATGACTTCTCCCAGATGATTTTATCTGATGTTTCTTCAAACCTTCATAGAGAGCCTCATATGTCCCCAGTCGGCCCCTTTGTCCACTATTCCAGATCCTCTGAGCCTCAGTGGTGTCTCAGAAGCCCCTGGTTAGTAAGTGGTTCTACATGGACCCTGCTCAGCTTCGAGGAGTTGTATTTTGATAGCACTCCACCCAGGCTTATGTATGCCCTGGATTCCTGCTCTGAGGTTCTGAGGCTAATGCTGTCGCTTGGAACATTTCAGGAAGCAGGTCAGTGTCCACACGTGTGCCTCCCATGGGTGAATGTTCCCCAGGTTGAAATTTTGACTAATGAGAGATCGTGACTAATGGATGGTAGATGCTGAGATATATTTCATATTGTTTCTCAGACATCCAATCAGATTGCTCACGCAATCAGCATGGTGAAAACCAAATCCATAAGCCATCTCGGAGTGCTCTCCTTCCCTTTTGCTTCAGATCCTGATTCCTGGAATCCTGTTCTAAATAAAGTACACGCTCTAGGCTCTGCTTTCTAGGGAACCCAGGAGAAGACAGTATCTTTGCAAATTGCAATGAAAATGTGCCATCAGGGGGAAAAACTGGCATCAGAGGTATAAAACAAAGCTCCTGAAAGAAAATATGCTAAATTCTGGGAAGATTTTCCACTAAGTCTGTCACTGAGATTTATGCATTAATAAACATATTCTTAGATTACACATTTTCTGTGGGCTGACCAAGAATAATACAGATGACAAAAAGCACTAGGAAAGAAAACCCCACAAGAACCTTGGTTCAGTTGTAATATTAGCCCTTAGGTACGGGAGATATGACAGCCTTTACAGAACCTAAGAAACCATAATAACGCTTCTCTCCCGGCTTCCATCTGCTTGCCGCTTATTACATATTCAGCAACACTGTCAACAAACAGCATCACTTGAAAGAGATGAGAACACTCTATGGTGTGTGGTATCTTGAGAGACAGAGACAACTGAGAAATAGATGTGCTGTGAGAGTCTGTAGGCACCATCAGGGGGCGGTCTTCCTAGTTCTAAACATGTGTCAAGAACTGCAGGGCGGTGCCCATGGCTCAAGGAGTAGGGGTCCGGCCCCATATGCTGGAGGTGGTGGGTTCAAACTCAGCCCTGGCCAAAAACGGCAAAAAAAAAAAAGAACTGCAGTAGGTTCCTCTGTTTCACCAGTTCAGGAAGAATACTGAACAACCACAGAAAAATAACCCATCTCACTCTACTCTGAAAGAAATTGTGCTAGAAACTAAATGTAGACACTACACTTATTACTTTACCCATAAGACCTAAATCTGAGAGGAGAAATTTCTCAACAGCCAGCAGACCCAGAGGGTTGCTAAAAACACATTTCCCAGGACTACAGACAAACACAAGACCTAACGAGTCTTTTCTCCATCCCAGGAAAAATAAACAATAAAAAGCAACACATGAGAAAAGGAGAAGTGTGTTGAAAACTCAGGAAAACACAGGCAGAAAACATAGCGCCATTTTAGAGGAGCGTCTATGTGGTCGTCTCAGAAAGATGCAAAACAACAAAGCCTTCGCGAAGCAGGTGCCAGAGCATAAGGAAAAATACAGTGAGCGAGAGGCAAAGACAAGAATGAAACTAGACGAAGTCAGAAAAGGATTTTAATGAGTCCTGAAATATAATTCAAAATTTAAAAAATCAGGCAACAAAAAGCAAAGCTGACACTGTTAAAAATCAAACATTTGAGGAAATGGCCCAACTGAAGATGTTCCACTAGAATTGAAAAAGAATAAATAGGATACAGGCGTGAATATGAAGATGATATGATTTAGGATAAAGGGCTGAGATCCAAACCAAAACATTCACAGGACTTAAAGAAAAACTTAGAATTCTTAAGGAGATAGTCGTATGTATAAATTGGTGGCTGAGTGCTTAGCATTTAGGGTGAGAAATTTAGAACCCAAACCCTCTGCTATATAGTAGCTATAGCCCTGGGAAAGCTTACTAGCACCCCTGAGTTTCTTGTGCTTCTCTGTAAGAGAAAAGTGATAATAGCTATTGTTGTGATTACATTAGACAATGTATGTAAATTATTTAATATAGGCATTCAATGAATAACTGTTATTAATACCATCATCAT
The DNA here is from genome assembly GCF_000181295.1 of Otolemur garnettii. Taxonomy (NCBI): domain Eukaryota; kingdom Metazoa; phylum Chordata; class Mammalia; order Primates; family Galagidae; genus Otolemur; species Otolemur garnettii. The sequence continues at coordinate 12,634,383 of NW_003852405.1, forward strand.
CATTAAACACAATAATCAAAGATGTGTTCAAAGAAATATTTCCTGAGATCAAAACAAAGCCTGCAGTGTGTAAACTGAAAGAGCTCACCTGGCAGAGATACACACCTGGCAACAGCCTGATTGTTAAAGCTAATTATAAGATAATAAAGAAGAAAAAATTCTACAAATACCGGGGCTCCTTACTCAGAACCACAGTCAGGCTAGCCTCTAACTTTTCCTGCAACACCAACACCTAAAGACAATTCAATGGGGAAGACATTCTCAAATTATGCCACTTACCAAATCTCCCTAGAAAACATTACTCAAAAATCTTGCTTCCTAAAAGGTAATCAAAATTAAGAATTCAAAATTGGAAATTCGTAGCATTAAATTCAACAAAGACAACTTCTGCAAGTACATTTCCAATGTTTGTATGGAAAAATATTATACACAAACGTACACAAAATAACCCTAATTCAGCCTTCCAGTGTCGTACTAGGAGAGTTAGAATGTTACAAATTCCTCAGAACATAAGGAGGGTGTCATTTCTGTTTGGTTCTTGATTTTAATAAATGGAGAAATGAATATTAAGTATTTATTTGATAAATGAAAAGCAATTAAAGGTAGGACTTAATTGGATTATGGAGTTGTGGTGGTTTCTTATATATTTGGGTTACTAACCCCTCATTAGATACCTGGTGTGATCACCTTGTTATCACCTTGTTCAGCTCCAAAACCCTGTTTGTTTCTTTTTAATATTTCCTGTCTTTTTGTTAGTATTCTCATTTTGTTCATGCCTCATTTCCCTAAGCTTGTTAAGTAGCTTTATGACAATTGTTTTAATTTTCTTGTCAGATAATTCATGTACCTCTGTTTTATTAGGGTTGGTTTCTGGAGATTTATTTCATTCCTTGGGGAAGGCCCTGTTTCTTTGTTTCTTCCTGTGCCTTATTACTTTGTACTGGGATCGACACATTTGAAAACAACAGCCAACTCTCTCAAAGTTTACAAACCGGATTCACCCCTAACCAGCCTAGCTAGAGATTCTGGGGCCTCTCCAGCCTTTTCTGCAGATTCATGTTCCCTCAACTTAAGCTGTGTACGTTCTGAGAGATGTTGAAGGCTCCTTCCCTCGGGAGTGTGTCATCTCCTGCTCTTCCTGGTGTCTTTCTGTGCACCTCCGGGTTGCTGTAAGCTCTTTATGTTTTCAGGGGCTCCCAGGTATTCTGATTTTGTCAGTGCTCCCCATCAGGCTAGACAGTAACCAGCCTCTCAGCAGTCCCCTCAAAAGCCAGAGTGTTGAAGGCACACTCCAGTCTTCTTTCTCTCACCCCTACTGGAGGGACAAGCCATCCAGCTCTGCACGCCTGTCTGCTGGTGCATCCTCGGAGCAGCAGCAAGCCGCCCGGTTCCTTTTATTCTCAGCGGGTTCCAGGCAGCTGGAGTTGGCCAGGTCCTGCTAGCAGCTCAAGCCAGAAAAGACATGAACAGGTCCCTTAGCAGGCCGCTCCCAGAAAGGCCAGTGCAGGGAGCACACGTGCCAACGCTTTCTCCTGCTTACTCCTACTCTGCAGTGGGGAAGGGCAGGTGGGTAGGTGCTTGCTCAGATCATCCCCTTTGTTCTTAGAGGCCTCCAGCCCAGCGCCCCCTTCTCTCACAACTCAGATTCAAGCAAGATAGAACGGAGTTCCCGGGGAGCCACCTGAAAGCCCCACAAATGAGACGTATGATCTAGACTTCTCTTTCCCTCCCCTTAGAGAAGCTGAGTCAAAGTTGCCACCTAATCACCAGGCTGTGCCACAGGAGGGGCGCCAGGGCGTGAGTGTCAAGAATTTTCCTACCAACTGTTCCAACTGCTCCGGACAGTTTGGTATTCACCTGAGGGTACAGGAGCCTCTTCAAAGGTCTCCGATTTCTCGCAGGAAAACTGGCCTGTGTGTTGTGGTTGAGGCGGTATCTCCATAAGGGAAGGAGGGCCCGTGCTTCCTATCTACCGTCCTGCTGTTATCACTCCCCTCCACGCACACACCAAGTATAGAAACCCTAACGACTGTTCTCTCCAATAAGGGAAACAGAATCAAAATCTGAATTTAAACCCCCAAATAACTGAATATGCAGTCTATACTGAATGTGACAAGATGCAAATATAGATACATAATTAAATAGTTTTAAAAACCAAAATGAAAACCTTAACATGCAAACACTCCAAAGTATGGGAGACAGCTGAGTCTCTACTAATTTCTTTTTACTAATATCATATTCCTGATGATTTTTAAATCCTTATTTGTTGGTTATCAACTCAAGAAATCAGAATAAACAACATTACAAACAATAAGCCCTGAGGAAAAAATAATACAAGGTAAAAGAAAAATAACATAATACTGTAAATGAATGACTTTGAAAACAGAAAAATAGAATAATATGCACATCAAAAAATTAAGCTCTTAACTCAAGTTAGGAAAAAACACCAAAAATCAACACCAAAGGAAGCAAAAATACTAACAAATACAAATGGAAGTATAAATGAATTACTTTGAAAACGTAACAATTGAATTAATAAACCTGAATGTTTTTCTTTCATAAAATAAATCAGGTAAATCTATTTTTAAAATCTACCTAAGAACAACGGAAGGAAAGAAGTAAAAATGATAACTAAGAAAGGGTAAAGCAAATATAGTTTATTATTATTATTATAAAGTTATGTTAATAAACTGATATATCACAATGGAATAAATAATTCCTGATAAAATATGAGTAGATAACATTATGAGAAAATTGCTAGAGTATTACAGCTAGAAGCACATTGAAGAGGGTTAAATTTTGTATATTTTTAAATTCTGTGATTTAGCAATCCCATGGATTTATCACAAGAAAACAATTAAAAATCCATCAAAACATTGACCCCAAGAATTTTCATTGGTGCAATGTTTATAATGTTCAAAATGTGGAAAAACTTGCAACAACCTAAGTGGGTGAAAATGGAGATGGGTTAAAACGATCAGGTGAAAGAATATTATCTAACCATTTCAAAATTAAACATGAAAAATATGAGGTTTCAAACCAGTAGGTACTCTGTGTGTGTGTATAGCGGAGTAGGGGCCGGGGCAGCAGGAGGTCTATGCATGTGAAAGGGAAATATAATGACTGAGTGAGCCCATTCTATGGTCCACTGATTTTTCAGCCGGTGTTCCATGGCTGAAATCATGGTGTGCCACGAGAGGATCTTAGGTGTGCTGTGAAAATTTTGAAGATCATTAATTAAATTACTTTCCAAAAAAGTTCGAAGCACAGTAAGTATATTTTATTTTTACTCTTCTTTTCAATCGACATAATTTAAGTGTACTGCGGACATTTAGCTATAGGTTTAAGTGTACTGTGAGATTAAAAAACGCTGCCAAAAAATTTGCAAAGCAATGTAGACGTGCTGTCTTTCAAACCTCACACAATAACAAATTCAAAAACAAACAAAAAAATTCTCAATAGGAACAAATAGAATATATAATTTGAAAAATAAGACATTAAATTTAGCAAAGATTTAAGCATGGTATATTTGGGTCCAAAAGTGCAAAAAGAGAGTGAATTCTACTAGCAACAAAACAGCAAAGTGGCCACAGATTCTTTTTTTTTCCTGGGGCTGTGTTTGAACCCACCACCTCCAGCATACGGGGCCGATGCCCTACTCCTTTGAGCCACAGTGGCCACAGATTTTTCTCAAATATTTTGCAGTATTTGTATACATACAACATTTATGAACATATCTACCTAGAGTTTCAAAATGTTGTATATCTTTTGATCCAATGATCATATACTAAGTGACTTTTTAATAAAAGAATGCTTAATACTAGATTTTAAGTAATGTGAAAAAAATTGGGGACTAAAACTAAAAATCAAAGAACAGGAGAATAAGAAAGAAATATCAAGCCAATATTACATAAACATTAAAATCATGTTTCTAAACTGTAAGTAATAATTGGGGAAAATTCTCATAAGATAATATGAAGTGCAAAATGTAAGAGACAAAATTAAATATACAATGTGATTCCACATTTTGACATAGATGTGTATATGCAGATAGATATATTTTTATATGTATGAAAAATATACCAAAATATTAAACTGTTTATGGGTACTATTTTCCTTGTTGCAATTTTTATATTTTTTTATTGTATACACTATTTCTTTTGTGTTCAAAATAGAAGTGATTACATATACAAATTAATATGTATAAGCCTCTTTACTGGATGGAAAGGAATAGAATCCTATATACAGAGGTTGGTATTAGTGACAAAGGCAACCTTCTGATCTCTAGAACACTTACTTTTCAAGTGTTCCCACATCTCTGTCCCCACCCCAAATTTCTCACCAATATGCCCAGAAAGTCAACTTTTGGCAGTTCATACATTAACCATCTTGATTCTGCCTTAGCTCTATTTTAGCCTCCCCTGGAGTCCGTACCAAGAATTTTAAAGAAAGAAAGCTGCTAGGCACGGTGATACATGCCTGTATCCCATCTACTCCAGAGGCTAAGGCGGGAGAATTGCTTTAGTCCAGATATTAAATCCAGCCTGGGCAACAGAGCAAGATCCTACCTCTAAAAAATAAACAAACAAATAAAAGAAAAAGAAAAATTGTACAAAATGTGATAACTAACCTCCCTCCGTTCTGTTGACCAGTGATTATCCTCACTGATGGAGGGCAAATGTTTCCTCCCACAAAACTGCAAGAACAAAAGTCACTAAAATACTTGCAAACGCAGCAGGAAAAGACTCTGATGCGTGAACAGGGTAAATTGGTACGCTCTTTTGCGAGGGCAGTTGACTGCAATGCATTGAAAATGTTTAACGTGCAAAGCCCTTGGAGCAGATGCTGCTAACCACGTGTCAGTATCCATCCTCCAAGCTGACAGAACCCCAGTGCTCTCTCAGTGGCAATGTGCCCAGAATTTAAAAAAAATTACGTCCCCATTGCTGGTAGAATTTGCCTTATGAGACAATTCTGGTCAGTGACACATAAATAGAAATCCATGAGGGATTTTCTAAAAGTTTTGTTTTCCTGATACAGACAGATATGCTTCCCTTTCCTCCTTGTCACCTCCTCCCACTATTTTCCTCTGAAATGGAAATACAATGCCAGAGGTAAGGCAGCCTTTTTGTGACTACACAGAAAAGACTCATGTGCTAAAATGGTGGAAAACGAAGGGAAAAATGAATCTGATTCCTTTAACATCTGCTCCATACTTGGTTATGAGAGGCAAATAAACTTACTTGGATAAATTACAGTTACTTGCTATTTCTTTTACACACAAACTGGATGAGATCCTAAAATACACCTTTAATACACCATTTGTACAATAATCCCCTGTGTAGAAATGTATTTAGTGGAGATGATCACACAGGTACTAGGACATGTTTACACAAGAATATATCCTGAACCATTGTTGATTACAGGAGAAATCTGAACAAAATCTTACTTTTCCTCAGTTAAATAAATTATGAGACATCAGTGTTCATGAACATTATGCAGTCATCAAAAGCATTGCATTCATTGACAGTGAAAGATATCTACAGCCTCCTGTCAAGTGAAAAATCAAGTAATCCAGCGATATGATCCCACTATATAAAGTGAATGAATGTGTGTCTGTACATATGTACCTACAGATATCCTTAAAGATTTGTATCAAAGTGTTAACAATACTTACATTTGGTAATTTTCTTCTGTTTTGTTTCGCAAGTTTTGGTTTCTTTAGTTGAGTATATGTGCTTGTCATGAGCATTACTATTTTAACAATTACAACAAACTATAAAGCTGTTTTCATTTTAAAAATAAAGTGGCAGCCACATGCGCAATCTTTACAAAGGTGGTTTGCATAATTGGGAAATAGAGAATACCCTTGTCATTCCCATTTCCATAGAGAAAGTTCTAATAAAGACTTAGACTTGAAACAGACACTAAAAAAGAAATGAGAAATTAGAACTGTTCCTACCTACTAAGAATAGGAGAAATCCAGAGAAGAGTAGGCCAGCTGAGGAAAAGAACAAAGAGAGAGGAAATAGGAGATACTTCTTTGTGCATTTGTATTGGCAGAAGAGATGCAAGATATCATTTCTGGAAGTCCATTGCCCTAAATGAGACAAATGATTGTGTAGATTAGAGGATTCTACCAGGTTTCTAAGAACTAGTAATTCCTACTTGGTAGAAATGATGTAATACCACAACCTGGAATGCAAATAGATTTTCAGGAGCCCTGCCTCTTAAAACCCTAGCTCCCTAGGGACTCAGTGCAATTCAAGTTGTATTAAATAAGTAGTAGTTTCAATTATTTACTTTCAGAATATATAAAAAAAAGAGTACACTTAATGATTCCTGTGCATTTTACACTTTAATCACAAAGTTTATCAAAATTTCTACTTGCTGAGAAATATTTGAAAAACCCATTTAAAGGGCTTGAATTTTGGAAACTTAAAAATAGATGGAAATAAAACAATATGCTCTTGAATAACCAATGGGTCAATGAAGAAATCAAAAGAGAAATTTAAAAATGTCTTGAAACGAATGAGCATGGAAACACAATATACCAAAACCTATAGAATGTACAAAAAGTAAGTTTTAAGAGGGATGTTTGCAACAATAAATGCTTACATTGAAAAAGAAGAAAGATCTCAAACAACTTAGCATTATAGCTAAATGAACTTGAAAAACAAAAACTAAGCCCCAAATCAATCCAAAATTAATAGAAGGAATAAAATAAAGATCAGAGTGGAAACAAATAAGATAAAGGCAAAAAAATACAAAAAGTCAATAAATCCAAGAGGTGAGTTTTGAAAAGTCAATCAAATTGGAAAAACCTTTATCCAGACTAAGAAAAAAAGACTAAAATATATAAAATCAAAAATGAAAAAGTGAGATGGGATAAAATCCTGTCACTCTTACCCCCCTTTGCCTTCCCTATTTCTTGCTTCACCCCCTTCTTCCCCTTAATTCTTGCTAAACCGGCTTGCTAGATCAGCAAAACATGATCAATAGAGAGGGGGGAGGGAGAGGGCATACAATAGTTTAAGGAAGTTACTAATCCTTAACAATAGTTTAAGAGTAAGTAAAATAGATAACAAAATATAATATATAAAATTATCATTTTATAATAAATGATAAACAGGAAAAAGCATTAGACATTAAGTATGATTTCAAGATAAGTATAAATATGTAAAAAATTATGCTAAACTGTTTACTGTTTAATGAAATGTTAAAAGAGGCAGAAGAGAAAAAGGGAAGTGGAGGTAGAGGCACCAAGAAGTCTCAGCTGCAGAAGCAGACCCTCACTTCTCCTATTTACCCTCTGCAACCTCATCATACTGAGGGGTCCAACAAGCCCAACTAGATCTGATGGTTAGAAAGATATTGTTAGAACAAATGACTAAGCACAATGTGACTGAATATCTGTCTGTGATTATTTTTACTACACACCCTGTAAACGTTTAAAAAATACCTGCTTCAGCAATTTTCTGATCATGCAATATTACATTATTACACTCCAATATTACATTAGCCTACCTTATATAAACTGACCCATACTGGTGGTCTGGGCTGCTCACTATATTGAGGGGACAGCTGGCCGATCATTTTTCTTTTTTAATAAAGGCTTCCTATTGGCACTATATTGATTGGCTTTGGGCCTTAATACCTCGCATCTGTCTTATAACAAAAGGAGACATTAAAACTGATATCACAAAAAATAAAAAGGATCATAAGAGAATACCATGAACAATTACATACCAATAAAATAAATAACCTAGAAGAAATGGAAGAATTCCTGGGCACACACAATATACAAGATTGAATCATGAAAAAATAGAAAATCTGAACAGAACAGTAATGATCAACAAAACTAAATCAGTAATAAAATATCTCCTATCAAAAAAAGCCTGTGACCTGATAGATTAACTCCTAAACTTACCAAGCATTCCAATAAGAACTAATACCAGGTATACTTAAACTATTCCAAAAAATTGAACAGGAGGGCAAGGTCAACAATACCCTGATACCAAAAGCAAAAAGGACACAGCAAAAAAGAAAACTACAAGCCAATTTCCCTAATGAACATATGTGCAAAAATCATAACAAAATATTAGCAAACCAAATTTAATGGTACATTCAAAAGATTACCCACCACAACCAAATGGGAGTTGTCCCAGGAATGCAAGGATGGTTCAACACATGCAAATCAATAACTGTGATCCATCACATCCATAGAATCAAGGACAAAAACCACATGATTATTTCAATAGATGCCAAAAGCATTTGACAAAATTCAATAAATTCAGCAGGTATCTCTTCATGATAAAAACTCTCAAGAAATTAGGTATAGAAGGAATAAAATTCAACACAATAAAGGTAATATATGACAAACCCACGGCTAATTATCATATTGAGTGGGGAAATATCTGTAAAAGAACAAGGGTACCTACTTTCACTGCCTCTATTAAACATAATACTAGAATTCCTAACCTGACCAATTAGTCAAGAGAAGAAATAAAAGGCATCCAAATTGGAAAGGAAGAAGTTGAATTGTCCCTATTTACAGATAACATGATCTTATATACAGAAAACCCTTAAAGTGCAACTAAAAATTGTTTGAATTTATAAATTCAAAAAGTTGCAGGCTATGAAAAAGTAAGTTTTAACATACATTTGAACAACAACAACATATAAAAATCAGTACACTAATTGTGAACTGCTTAAAAAATAAACTTTAAAAAACAGTCTTATTTACAATAGTTATCAAAAAATAAAATGTTCCCAACACCCCACTTTCAGCACTGGACAAATCACTCAGGTAGAAAATCAACTTAGAAACATTGGAGTTAATCTGCACTATAGACCAATGGACCTAAGATCTATTTATAGAACATTTTATCCAAATGTGTATAATACACATTCTCCTCAGCACATGAATCATTCTTAAGGATAGACCATATGGTATATCATAAAATAACTCCTACCCCCTCAAAAAAAATTTAAGTCATATCAAGTATTTCCTGTGACTGCAATGGAATAAGGACTGGAAATCAATAACCAGAGGCACAATGGAAAGTATGCAACACATGAAAATTGAATGGTGTGATCCTGAATGACCAAGGGGCCAATGAAGAGATTAAGAAATTTAAAAGTTTCTTGAAACAAATGAAAATGCAAACACAACATATCAAAACGTATTAGAAGCAACAAAAGCAGTACTAAGAGCAACAGTTATGCCAGTAAATGCCTACATCAACAAAGTGAAAAGCTTCACATAAACAACCTAACTATGCATCTTTAAAAAACTAGAAACACAAGAGTAAACTAAATCCAAAATCAGTAGAATAAATACCAGAGCAGAAATAGATGAACTTAAATCCAAAACCCCCAAAAGATCAAGGGTATTAAAAGTTGTTTTTTAAAAAATAGTCAAAATTGACAAATTTTTAGCTAGACTAAGGAAAAGAGAGAGAAAGAGAGAGAGAGAGAAACCCAAATAAATAAAATCAGAGAAAAAGTAGACATACAACTGATATTACAGAAATTCCAATGATCATTAGAGACTACTATGTGGAACTACATGCCATTAAAAATTGGAACACCTAGAAGAAATTAATAAATTCCTAGACATATACAAGTGTCTAGGAAGACACATACAAGAGCTAGGAAGAAATTTAAAATCTGAGTAAACTAATAAAAAATAATAAGACTGAATCAGTAATAAAAATCCTATCAAAGAAAAGCACAGAACCCAATAGTGTCACTGCTGAATTTTACCAAGAACTCAAAGAGGATCTAGTACCCATCCTACTTAAACTATTCACAAAATTTGAGGAGAAAAGACTACTCCCAAACTCACACTACAAGGCCTGTATCACTCTGATACCAAAATCAGATAAAGGCACACAAAAAAAGAAACTATTGGCCAATATCTCTGATGAACATAGATGCAACAATCTTCAAGAAAATACTACCAAACCTAATTCAATAACTCATGAAAAAATTATTCATTGTGCTCAAGTGGGATTCATCCCAGGGATGCAAGGATGGTTCAACATATACAAATCAATCCATGTCATACAGCATATCAACACAGGACAAAAGTCATATGATCATTTCAACTGGTGCTGAAAAAGCATTTGATGAAATCCAACATCCTTTCATGATATAAACTCACACAATAAAAGCTGTATATGACAGACACATAGCTGTGTTACTGAATAGGGGTATAACTGAAAGCTTTTCCTCTAAGATCTTGAGCAAGACAAGGTTGCCCACTTTCACCAATGTTGTTCAACGTAGTACTAGAAGTTATAGCTAGAGCAGTCAAATAAGAGAAAGAAATAAAGAACATCCACATTGGAAAGAAAGAAATTAAAGTAACCTTATCTGTAGATGTTATAATCCTATATCTAGAGAAAGCTCAAGATGCCGCAAAAAATCTATTAGAACTGATAAGCAAAAATCAATAAAGTTGTAGGATACAAAGTCAACATACAATAATCAGTAGCATTTTTATATGCCAACAAAAACAATCTGAAAAAGAAACTGAAAAGGTAATTCAGTTTACAATAGCTACAAATAAGATAAAATACCTAAGAATAAACTTAACCAAAGAAGTGAAAGATTTCTATAATGAATTATATAAAACATTGATGAAAGAAATTAAAGAAGACACAAAACATGGAAAAATATTTTATGCTCACAGATTAGAAGAATCAATATTGCTAAAATGCCCATACTACCTAAAGTAATGTACACATTCAATGCAATCCTCATCAAAATACTGATAATATTCTTCACAGAAATTGAAAAAATAATTCTAAAATTTATATGGACCCACAAAAGATCCCAAAATAAGCTAAAGACATCCTGGGCAAAGAGATCAAAACTAGAAAAATCACATTACCTGACTTCAAATTATACTACAGAAATGTAGTAAGCAAAACAGCACTTGTAGTAAGCTATAAAAACAGACATGTATGGAACAGAATAGAAAACTGATAAATAAATCCACACATTTGCATTGAACTTGTCTTTAACAAAAGTGCCAAGAACATATAGTGGTGAAAGAACAATTCTTCAGTGTATGTGCTAGGAAAGCTAGATCTCCATATGCAGAAGAATGAAACTTGACCTTTATCTTTCTTCAATTACAAAAATGCAAATCAAAATGGATTAAAGTCTTGAACCTAAGACCTGAAACTACCAAAAGAAAACACTTGAGAAATGTTTCAGGACATTGGTCTGAGCAAAGATTTATTGAATAATACTCTCCAAACATTGGCGATGAAAGAAAAATCAGACAAATGGGATCACATCAAGCTAAAAAATTTCTGCACAGCAAAACAAATGATTTACAAAGTAAGGAGACAATCCACAAAATAGAAGAAAATATTTGGAAACTAAGTATTTGATCAGGAATTGATAATGAATGTATAAAGAGTTCAACATCTCAATAGGAAAAAATTAAATAATCCAATTAAAAATTGGAACAGATCCCAATAGACATTTTTCTAAAGAAGACATATGAAGGACCAACAGGTATATGAAAAAATGTTTAACATCATTAAGTCATCAGAGAAATGCAAATCAAAACTATAATGAGATATCATCTCACCCCAGTTAAAATAACTTGTGTCAAAAATATTGGTAATAGTTAATGTCATCAAGTATGGAGAAAGGGGAAACCTCATACAGTATTGATGGGAATATAAATTAGTATAATCACTATGGAGAACAGTATGGAGGTTGCTCAAAAAACTAAAAATAGAACTACCATAGGATCCAGCCATCCCACTGAATGGCATATATCCCAAAGAAAGGAAATGAGTATATTGAAAAGTTAGCCACACGCTCATGTTTACTGCACTACTATTCCCAGTAGCCATTTGGATTCAATCTAAGTGACCATCAGTAAAAGAATGGATTAAGAAATTATGGTACAGATACAAAATGGAGTATTATATAGCTGTAAAAGCAAATGAAATCTTCCTGTTTGTGACAACACGGCTGGCACTCAAAAACATTATGCTAAATTAAATAAGCCAAGCAAAAAAAAAAAAGTCTCCCCTGTCTCCCATGATCTTGCTCATATGTGTGAACTAAATATGAAAGTAAGAATAGAATAGAAAACTGTGGATACAGAAAGCAGAATTATGGTTACTTATCAGAGGCTACAAACAGCTGGGGGGAAGGGGTGATAATAAGTATAAAAATATAGACAGATAAACAATATTTGATCACACAACAAAGTGACTATAGTCCACAAAAAGTTATATTTTAAAATAACTAAAAGAGCACATATGGATTGTGCCTAAAGAAATGATAAATGTTTTGAGGTGATGAACACTCCAATTACCCTGATTTGATTAACACGCATTGTATGCTGGTATGAAAACATCATATGTATCCTACAAATACATTATGTACCCATAAAAATTAAACATAAAAATTTAAATCAAAGATAAAGTAAAATACTTGGATATTAGTTTAACCAAGGAGGTGATAGACTGAAAAATAACAACACTGAAAACTAGAAAACATTGATGAAAGAGACTGAAGAAGATAAATGGAAAGACATTCCTTGCTCATGGATTAGAAAAATAAATATTGTTGAAATGATCATACCCAAAGCAATCTGCAAAGTCAATGAAATCCTTATGAAAATACCAATGACATTCTTCATAGAAATAGGGAAAAAATCTAATATCTGTAAATAATCACAAAGATCCTGAATAGTCAAAGCAATCACCAAAACAACATGGTATTGACAAAATAGACACATAGATCGATGGACAGAGTGAAGAACACAAAAATAAATCCATGTCCTTATACACAACCATAGTTTGACAACATTGCCAAGAAAGCACAGTGGATAAAGGACAGTCTCTTCAATAAATAGTTCTGGGAAAACTAGATATCCAAAAGCAGAAGAATGAAGCTAGACCCCTCCCTCATCACCATATACCAAATATCAACCCAGAAAGACGTAAGTAAGCCCCCAAATTATAAAATCCACTTGAAAAAAACATAGGTGAAGTGCTTCATGACATTAGTCTGGGCAAGAATTTTTTGGGTAAGAGTCCAAAATCATAGGCAACAAAAGCAAAATTGGATTCCATCAAATCAAAATGCTTCTGCACTGCTAAGTAAATAAATCAACTAAATAAATAGAGTGAAAAAAATAACACAGAGGATGTGAGAAAGTATATGCAAATTGTGCACCTAACAAGGAGTTACTATTCAGAGTTTATATAAGGAACTCAATTCAATTGCAAGATCAAACAATCCTATTTAAAAGTGGACAAAAAAACTTGAATAGACATTTCTCCAAAGACAAATGTCAATGACCAACCAATGACCAATGATACATGAAGAAAAATGCTCAACATCACTAGTCATCAAGGAAATGCAAATCAAATGAGCTACCACCTCATCTCAGTTGGAATGGCTACTAGCAAATAAGTAAATAAATAATGCTTGTATGGATGTGAAGAAACAGTCACTCTTAGGCACTGCTGGTGGGAATGCAAGTCTGTATGCATTGTGAAAAACAAGATGGAGATTCCTTAAAAATTAAAAATAGAAATATCTTATGATCTAGGAAAACCACTACTTGGTATGTATCCAAAAGAAGTAAAACCAGTACATCAAAAAGATTATCTGCACTCCCATGTTTATTGTGGTACTATTCACAATAGCCAAGATATGAAATCACTGAAGTGTCCACCAATGGATGAATGGATGTAAGCAAGTGACATGGATACACAGGTAGTACTATTCAGCCATTAAGAAAAAGTGAAATACTGTCATTTGGTGTCAACATGGGTGAACCAGGAGAACTTTCTGTTAAATATGCCAAACACAGAAGACAAATACTGCGTGATCTCACTTGTATTTGGAAAATATGGAAGTTGATTTCGGAAAAGTAGAGTGTAGAATAGTGGCTACAAAATGCTGGGGGGAGGGGAGGAGTGAGGAGCTGTAGGGAGAGATTGGTCAATGGACACAAAGTTTAGATAATTGGAATAAATTCTGGTGCTCTATCACAGAGTAGGGTGACTATGGTTAACAACGTTGTATTATATAGATCAAAATAGCTAGAAGAGAGAATTGTAAATGTCCTCGCCATGAAGGACTGACAAATGTATGAGGTGATGGGTAGGCTAAGTACCTGATCTGATTTTTACACCACGTATACAGGTATCAAAACACCATACACATACACAACTATGTAAAATTATGATGTCTCCATCACACACAAAATTTTAAAACACAGATATCTTCCCACATGAAATTAGAGAACAAAAAGTTTCTGAAACAGAGGCTATCTCTCCAGATGAACCTGAATTCATCTTTCCAACTTAAAAGATGCTGCAGAGAAATGAAACACATAATCAAACTTGGTTTTGGCTTAAAACAAGTTTCAATATACGCTTCAACAGTGTAGCAACCCACAGCTAATGTTTAAAAAAAACCCAGAAAACAGTAGACACGTATTATGTGACAAAAGAGAAAAACCCAGCAAGCTTTTAACCGGGAAATTAAAAAGGAAACAGCACACAAACTGATATTTGCAATTAACACTGTATATGTGTCTTCAATCCATGACCTATGTGAAATTGATGAAAACTTTCCTCTATGCAGCCTCAATTTCTATGAATCAATCCAGAGTGGGAGAAAGAACAGAAAGAATAAATTCTTCTCTCTGATCATTGGATGTAAATATTACAAAGTCATGAAGTAACAAACAGGAGAAAATAACAAACTGCCTCAAAACATCCCTGTGGAGAGTGCACAAAAGAGAATTAGATTCAGGAGGATTAAGTAATAAGTATATTTAAAAGATTATCTTTCCCCTAGATCATCATCATAATAGCTGTGATTAATTCTTTTTCTTCCAAATAACTTCCTTGCACTCCTACCCCAACATGTAATCCCTGTTGCAGAGGAACAAGATGATTTTTTAAAAAAATGAATCTAGCAAATTCTAGCATTTTTGTTCAATTCTAATTACAGTTGGAAAGGCTCAGGTACCAAGTTATGTCCAAATTATGTACAAAAAATGAGAAGGGCTTACTGAAACAGACTCTCTATAGATGTATGAATTGCATATTCTACTTTTTAAACCAAAATTTCAACCCTGTCACATCATTTGACACTGGGAGGTGAGAGAGGAAAATAATTGAATTTGAAGTTGATTTTTGTGAAGCCTCTTGAAGCTGAGCCAAAACGAAATCAAAACACTTCATATGATAATGCAAGGCAGAAAAATAATCTTGCTTTTAAAACGTTTACCTTAAAAAGAATAAAATATGGGTTTTTCCTCGTATCCACTTGTATTTCTAAAGTAATTCATCATGAAGACTTTTTGGACAGCTAGGAAAAGAATTGTTCTTATATATACGTAAGTGTTGAATGAGAGTAGTCATTCTGTTCCTGCAACTCTTGCACAGCTGGGTGTGAGATTCGAAGTCATTTAGCCCTACCTGCGTGACTGTGACTCCATCCTGTGTGGTTTGCAGCAGAAGCAAACCCTATTGTGAGATGACTATGACAATATAATGTAAACATAATGCCAAAGCAAGGTGGAAATTTTCGATTGTTGTCAAGAGGAAACAGAATCTATGAAAAGGAGAGAGAGGATGTCTGTTAACTCAGAAGAGTTGAAGGAGAGCACGTTCTTTGAGTGGTGCATTGCTCTCCACACCGTCTCTGGCTTAACTCAGACAAGAACAATCCTTGAGAGAACTCTCATGCTCCTTCCTGTTTTCTTGGTAAGATGACCTCCCACCATCACCACCCTTGAACAATTCAATCTTTTTCTTGCTACAAACTGTATCGCTTCCCTTCCATGCCATTCCGACCTGAAATATATTTGTTTTCCCTGGTTACAAATGTTTTTTTTTTTTTTCTGCTTCATTTAAATGTCATTTCTAGTTAACAGTCAACAGCATTTTTCCTTTTTTATGACAACAATCTAAACAAATGCCCTCATTCCTCATCTTCATGCTCATTGTAACCTCATATAATCTGACTCCAGCTCTGCCACCATCACCGGTGACCTCTCCCATGTACTGAACCTCGTGAATTTCTCAGTGTCATTGACCTATCTGAACCATTTGATACTGGAGGCTCTACTAGGAACATTCTCTCCCCCTTTGCTTTTTAACTTTTATTCTCCTCCTCCTTCCCTATAAGTAATCCATCTGTGTGTCCTCTTCTTTTTAATAGGAATAGTTATGATGATGACAAAAATAAAAACTAGCATTTTATTGCATTTTTGTATGAACACTACCTCTACTATAGTTCTTAGTTCAAACTGTCTTCAAAACATTTTTTCTTCAAAGTTCATTTACAGGTTCAAATTTAAAACAGACAACTTAAACTTATTTTCCCTTCTACCCACTGTGCTCTGGCTGCAGGAAGAAGAATAGGGTGGATAGGCAATCATCTTTCTACACATACCACCTCTTCTCCCTCTAAATCTGGAATTTCCAGTGCAGTGATATGATGGTAAAATGATGAAGGAAAATTAGCCAAGGAAAAGCTCCATCTGCTTCTTCCCAATCCATTTTTCTTCATCCTTGCCCCAAGAAAAGGGCCATTAAGCACAGAACAACATGTAATGTGGTTGAACAGGTCCCAAATAGGAGAAATTAATCCCAGGTTTGATCCTCAAAATAAACAAACAAATTAACTCGGTAAACAGTTTGGGAAGAAGGGCTTGAGAGACAGAGATCCTTAGAGCTGGATTTCAACAACTTAAAAT
Organism: Otolemur garnettii; assembly: GCF_000181295.1. Lineage (NCBI taxonomy): Eukaryota > Metazoa > Chordata > Mammalia > Primates > Galagidae > Otolemur > Otolemur garnettii. The sequence continues at coordinate 12,651,148 of NW_003852405.1, forward strand.
GGAGTTTCTAAAGTGAGTAAGAGGTTTCGAGAGGGTTGAAGCATCAGTTAAAACCCCAAGCTTACAGAATAGTGATCTTTGGCCGACTCTGTCTGGCAGGGAGTGTTAATCTAAAAACCAGGACAAAGTACAATGAATACAGGCACCACTAAGAACTGAAATGCTATGACAATTAAGACACATACATAAAAACTTAAAATTATTCTTAGTGCCCTATTAATTAGGGACCTACAGAGAATACCATGCTAGGCAAAAATAAACGTGTTTTAGGCTTAGATTTCCTGCCAAGCAATGTACTCTAATGCCAAGAAAGGAAACTAACACATTATTTCCCATAGATATCCCTTCTCCCTTAATCTATTTCATTATCCTATCCAAAGGACACAGGAAATGATCAGTATATGGTGTTGACCTGAAGGTTCCTACCTTTTCTCCCTTTAGTAAATTGGATTTTTGTTTCAGTTGTTTTGTTTTCTTCTACAAAAGAAATGAATACTAGCTGGGTTAGGTTTGGGTGTAATGCACTTGTATGTGTTCACTGTTTTTTTCGTGCATTTATAATATTTTGTTTTACTTTGCTTTAAAGTTAAAACCTGTCAAAACTGTTTTAATAACACTTTTAATACTTTCCCCCCACTTGTTATAAATGGTAAAGTTTTCCAATTTGCTACATCCTTTTAACTGCTTTGCGGTTTTAGTTGACTTTTTTAAGATTTATTTTTTAGAGTAGTTTTGGGTTCACAGCAAAATTAGGAAGAAGATATAGAGATGTTCCGTATGCCTCCCGCTCCTGTTCACGCACAGCCTCCCACCATCAACATTCTCCACCAGGATGGTACTTCTGTTATAACTGAGGAACCCACCTCGACACATGCATCGGAATCACTCAAAGATCATTGGGGTTCACTCTTGCTTGGATTCTGTGGGTTTGGAAAGGTATAATGACATGTATCCCATCTTTGTTACAAAAAAAAAAAAGCCACTGCATTATTTTTTCTGTGAAAAATGCCATTGGAGTTTTGATAAAATCTGTAGATCACTTTGGGTAGTATAGAAATTTTAACAATATTAATTCTTCCAAATTCCTGGACAAGGATTTGTGTCTTCTTCAATTTCTTTCTATGTTTTATACTGTTTAGTGTATCTATCTTTCAACTCCGTGGCCAAGTTTATTTCTAAGCATATGTAGAATGCTTTTATAATTTTTTTTGAAATTTCCTTTTATGAAATTTCTTTTGTCATTAGTGTGTAGGAATACAATTGATTTTTGTATGTTGATTTTGTATCCTACAACTTTAACTGAATTTATTTTCTAGTCTAACATAAATTGATGGAGTCTTTAAGATTTTCTGTAAATAAGAACATATTTTTTCTTGAGTTCTAATTTGTGTGACTTTTACTTCTTTTGCTAGCCTAATTTCTGTGGCTTGACTTCCAGTACTATAGTAAATAGCAGTCGTGAGAGTAGGCTTTCTTGTTTGGGTCCTGATCTTAAAGGAAGAGCTTTCAGTTTTACACAGTCAAGTATGGTATTAGCTATGGGGTTGGCATACATAACCTTTATTAGATTGAGGTACATTCCTCCTTTACTTAATGTGTTGAAATTTTTATCATGAAAGGTTAAATTTTGCCAAATGCTTTTTCTGCATTTATTGACATAATATTTTTATTATTTATTTTATTATTTATTCTGCTAACATGGTGTATTGCATTTATTGATTTACATGTTGAATCATCCTTTCATCCAGGGATAAATCCCACTTGATCATGGTGTATGGTTCTTTTAATGTGCTATTGAGATTCAGGTTGCTGGTATTTTGTTGAGTATTTTTGCATCTATGTTCTTCAGAAATATTGCCCTGTAATATCGTCTTTGTTGTGTTGTGTCCCTGTCTGGCTTTAGTATCAGGGTAATATTAGTAAACTGATATTCATCAGGTCCTACCAAACATTTAAAGAATCCTTTTCAAACTTTTCCAAACACTGGAAGGAAAAAACTTCCAAACTCATTTGTGAGGCCAGAATGATCTTAATAATTCTTTGTTGTGAGGTTTTGATTACTGATTCAATCATTTTGCTTATTATTAGTCTGTTCAGGTTTCCTATTTCTTTAGTCCATGGTTCAGTCTTGGTAAGTCTTATGCTTCTAGGAATTTATCCATTTCTCCTAGGTTATCAAATTTGTTGACATATAATTGTTCTTAGTAGTATCTTATGATTCTTTATATTTCTGCAGTCTCAGTTGTAATGTTTTCTCTTTCAAAAATGTTTTATTTGGCTCGGCACCTGTGGCTCAAGTGGCTAAGGCGCCAGCCACATACACCTTAGGTGGCAGGTTCGAATCCAGCCCAGGCCTATCAAACAACAATGATGGATGCAACCAAAAAAAAAAAAAAAAAAAAAATAGCCAGGCATTGTGGTGGGCGCCTGTGGTCCCAGCTACTTGGGAGGCGGAGGTAGGAGACTCTCTTGAGCTCAGGAGTTGGAGGTTGCTGTGAGCTGTGATGCCACAGCACTCTACCCAGGGGGGACAGTTTGAGGCTCTGTCTCAAAGAAAAAAGAAAAAAAAATGTTTTATTTATAGTATTTGAGTTCTTTCTTTCTTTCTCTTATTCTAACTAAAGATTTGTCATTATTTTTTGTCTTTTCACAAAAGCAACTCTTAGCTTCATTGATATTTTCTATTGTTTTTCTAATTTATATTTATTTCTGCTTTGATCCTTGTTATTTTCTTCCTTCCCCTAACTCTTGGCTTAGTTTGCTATTTTTTTCTTATTTCCTTGAGATATGATGTTAGATTTTTATTTAAGCCTTTTCTTTGTTCTTAATGAGATGAGGGGTATATTATCACCGTATATATACTCTTACCTCTTAGAACTGCTTTTGCTGCATCCCATAACTTTTGTATGATTGTCTACATTTGCCTTTATCTTAAGATTTGTTTGATCTCTATTTCAATTTCTCCTTTTACTGATTGGCTTTTCAGAAATATGTTGTTTAATTTTCACAGATTTGCAAATTTTCCTGTTTTCTTCCTGTTACTGATTTCTAGTTTCACATCATTGTTGTTGGAAAAGATAGTTGATATGATTTCAACTTTCTTAAATTTAAGACTTACTTATTATGTGGCCTATACAGAATATTCTCTGTGTGCTTGAAAAAAATGTGTATTCTGTTGCTGATGCTGCATATGTTTGTTAGGTTCATTTGGGTCTACAATGTTGTTCAAGTCTACTCTTTTCTTTTTGATTATCTAACCAGATAATCTATTCATTGTACTGAAGTCTCCTACTATTATTGTATAACTGCCTTTCTCCCTTCATATCTGCTAATATTTGCTTTATGTATTTAAGTTTTCCTCATAATCTGTATTCTTAATCAAAGTTACTCAAATAGGAAAATCTGACTACAGTTTCTGGGAAACGGAACAATTTCTATCTAACCTCCTCTTTAAAATGAAATGTCCTGCAGTGATAGAGCTAGTTTCTAGTTTCACAGCATTCCACAAATGTTTCTAGTTCACTGCATTATATATATGATAGCTAATCTCAAAAAAGTATTTTTTTTCCTGCCCTTAAAGAAAACTACTTTCCAAGGGTTTTCAAAAAAGAAAAAAGTACTAATCTGAACTGAGTTCTGTATTAAGGCAATCAGAGTATCTAGAGAAAAGTCCTGTGAGTGAGAAATGCCACAGACCATGCCTATTTTCTGGCTTGGGCTGGAAAGTTCTGTGTAGGCCACCACTTCAGTTTAAATATTAGGTCAAGCAGCAGGATCCAAAGTAACGAGACAACTTCCAGGAAGGCTCCTTTCTATTTAAGAGTCTCTTTACAGAGATGATTTTCCTGGCCCTCCTACAACTTTTATACACACAGTAGTGTTTTCTTCTTTACTCAATCTCTATAATAGCTGTAATCTGTAATAGGCATAGCAGTGCAATCAGTGGGTGACAAACTCCCTAGAAAAAACATCTCTTTTAAAGCAAAGTAAGCGGAGGCTATTAGCTTGGGGTTGTTTCTGTAACTGGAACCCTGATGCAAGCAAACAAACTTAATTCAGAGCTTTCCTTGTGGCTGATTAATTTTGCAGCAATCTCCAGTTAATCACAGACAGCCAACCAGCTGGCTGGTTGGATCTCCCATCACACAAGGACCATATAAAGCAAACATCCAACTGTAGCTATTCAGTATTTTCTTCATTTTGCTTCCATGTTTAACCTGTAAAATTTCACCAGTCATACTGTTCAAGAAGATCTCTTAGTATCTTTTCTAGTTTTAAGGGCTACCCAATTCATGAATCATTCATCACTCAAATAAAATCTGTCAAATGAATTTTACCTAATGTTTTCTTTTAACACCTCCCAATATTGTTGGGAAATAGTAAGAAATTTATGCCTTTTGTATACATAAGTTTCTAGACAATAGAAGACATTCAACATAAGGAGAGTACATCATGCAAGCCTCAAAATAAACTAACTAATAATAAATTAAGTGACCATAACTATAGTCCAGAAAGTAGAAGGGAAAAAGAGAGAGAGGGGAGGGAAGGTGGATATGGGAGAAAGGAGGGTATTTGGGGGGACCTCACTTAATGTGCTTGATGCAATGGTACATTTCAAAAATATTAAGAAATGAGTATAATTGTGATGGATGTGTTAGTTATTTCAATGTAAACATTTCACATTGTATATCAAAGCAGTACTGTGAACCCCATAAATGCATCAATGTACAAAGTTATGATTTAATAAAAAATAATTAATTAAAAAATAAAATAAATGCAAAAAAATAAAAAATGATAATAATGCAAATAATAAATAAAACTACAGAAGCACAAAAAAATCAATTAAGTGATCAAACATAATATCACTGATAATAGGACAAACTGACATCAGGTGCTTCTTAATGTCAGACACAGAGAACAAAGAATTATCCACATGGTACTACTGATCACAAAGTAAAGAATGTAAACCCAACTCTAATTATAAAGAAACAGACCAATACAAATTGAACATCTTACAAAAAAACTGGCCTGAACTCAAAAAATGCCTATGTTATGAAAGATGAAAATAAATGGATATAGATAAATACATAATTAAATAATGATTGGAGAACTTCCAGACTAAAAGAGACTAAGAAAAACTGACAACTAAATGCAGTATGTGATGCTTTATTTGATCCTAAGTTTTTTAACAAACGGTGAAATCTGAATATGGACTGTATGTTAGATAACAGTGCTATATCAGACCTCAATTTCCTAAACATGATAACCAAAATTTATTCATGCAACAGAATGTTCTATTCTTAGGAGATAAATGAAGCACACTGTCAATAACTAACTCTCAGATGGGGTGTTTGATGGGTATGAGTGTGTGTGTATATACATATATATTTATTTATATGAATTGTATGTATGTAAGTTGGAGGAAATAAGACAAAGAACAAGTTTATTTACTTGAAGTAGAGTAGTTGAAGCTTTAATCTTAATGAAAAAAAATGAGCAGTCCTCATCAGATGTGTTGAAATAATGTGTTTTGTTCAACTAATTTAATAAATTGTTATTGAGTGTCCATCATATATCAAGTGATATGCCAGACTGAAAATACAATGATCAATAGGTATTAACCCTTCCCTCAAGGAGCTCACACACAGTGTAATGGAGACATTACTTTCTACTTTACTTTATAGAACATCAGTCTTTGACACCATGCTTCTTTATAGTATGTTATGTTGCAATATTAAACGATCACATTTTTTTCATAATGATACAAAATTCTAAGGATTAAAGAATGTGTTGGCTGTGGTCAAATAGGTGCTCAGCATTTATTTCTTTTCATTTTCCTTTTTATAAGCTTTCCCCTAGAGGAAGGAAAACTACAATCTTCATTGCTCAGATTTCCTTGTAGCTAGAGCTATAAATGCAAATTAATTTCTGCCAATTAGTTGCGCTCTCTGGGGTCTTGAAGGTGGAAATTAGACAGCAATTTCCTGTTAAAAGGTGCTGGTGATCACGGCTATGGAGATCATAGCATTTGTGGAAGCTTGACTCAGCTTCCCGGTGTCTGGTCTTTGGCTTTATGTGGGTCAGGTGGCAGTTACTGTGACAGCATTTGTTGCAGTGGTGAGGACTGGGACACCAGCATCTTCCTAATTGCTGGACTGCAGCCATGGTGATGTGTCCTTTAATTCATTAATTTAGTAGTCACTCCTGACTCCCACTCCTCAACAATTTTACACGTTCTTAAAGCCCTGTGTTACACCTCTTACTGTTTTTAATATATAGAGAAGTATTCTAATCTACTCTGCACTAAGCTTTGATTGAAAAACATTTGTTTCTAGGTATTGCCCTGATCAATGATTTCTTGGCTTTCTGAATTTTATCTTAAAACAGAGTTTTGAGCCTTTTTTTAATTTAAGAAATTAGATTGAATGAGCTAATTTGATCTTCTTGTATCATCCACCAACTTCCAAAACATTTGGATTAAAAGCATAGGAGGATTTGGTATTTCAAAGCCACTTTAAATATGAACATGGTTTTATTAAGTATATATGTTATTTATAACTTACATTTAACTTATAAGATGCTATTTTTCTATCAACTATCTTTTCAAAATTGGCAAGCTTTATTCTCAACGAAGAAAAAATGGAATCAGCCCATCTGATGATACAGAAAATTCTAAAAATCACACATTGGAAAAGTAGATATAGTGATAAAATATTAACACCATCTGAAATAAATCACAAAAATTAACTACAGATGTAACCACTTTAAACAACATAGCAGAAGAGCTTTACTAGCACTGTCAGATTTATACAAAGAAAAAACAGCCTACTGTTATCGGTAAGGATTTGTGATGCTTGCATGGAGATCTCCAGATCCAGATAAATAAGATAAAATTTCCCTTACTAGGAACCCAACACCATAGAACCATCAAACAGGATCCACAATGCCATACGCGGTCTAGGGTTCATTTACCTGTCTGTTTCATCTCCTGTGGCTCCCACGCACAAACTCTTACCTTTTGTACCTATATAAAATATACTATATAAAAGTATATAGTATATAATATAAAAATACTATGCACATGTATTTCTCATGCCTTGTTACATTTGCACTTTGGTTTCTCTTACTTAGAATGTCCTTTGCCTGCTTGTTCACTAATTCCTAATTGCTCTTTTAACTCTGAGCCCAAATGTGACACCTTCTTCAAGTAACTTCAGAGGCGTCAACTGGCCGTTGGCCGGACTGCTATTGCCCACATACCTCTCTCCATTCTGCCAATGAGCACAGTATGTCACAATTGATGTTTACCTATCTCCCCACTGAGCATAAGCTTCCTGAAGGCAGGAATTGTGCCTATTCTTTTTATTAATTCCTCAACCTATTGACCTCATAGTGTGTAACAACCAAAAATATAAGATTAAGGTGCCCAAAGGTCATACAACTATAATTACTGGCCACAATTAGAGCCCAATGCTTAGGTTACACTGTCTCTTTCAAACAGTCAAAAGAATAAATGAATGAAATTAGCATAATACAAGAAGAGAAAATGGAATAATGAAAAAGTTAGAGGTAGAAGGATAGGTCAGAATATGAGTAATTTTGAGCATTAAATTCATTAAAGAAAAACACAAAAACACTGGAGGTACACAAGAGTTTCTCATTTAACTCGAATGTAAAGTTATGTATCATCTAATTTTATAATATTCACTTGTTCTAAAGAAAACTGTTTAATAAATAAAAGGGATTTTTTTCTATTGTTATTTCTTAGTTTTTTAAAATAAGCTCATTGGCTATAATTTGCATACCATTAAAAGAACTCGTTTTAACTATACAATTTGATGAATTTTGACAAAGGTATACCCATAACTAACCACAACAATTAAAATGTAAACTATTGCCCCCTTTTGTAATCAACCTTCTAGCCAGTCACGGTCGCTCACACCTATTATCCTAATTGTTTGAGCTCAGGAGTTCAAGACCAGCCTGAGCAAGAGTAAAACCCCATCTCTACTAAAAATAGAAAAATTAGCCAGGCATCATGGTGGGCACTTGTAGTTCCAGCTACTTGGGAGGCTGACGTAGGAGGATCACTTGAGCTCAAGAGTTTGAGGTTACTGTGAGGTGGGCAGACACCATGGCACTCTAACCCGGGCAACAAAGTAAGACTCTGTCTCAAAAATAATGGTATTAAATAAATAAATAAATAAATAAAAACGTCTAATCTACTTTCTGTTGATGTTGATTAGTTTTGTCTGTTCCAAACTTTCATACAAATGGAATTTGTCTCTAGCGTGTTTCAGGCAAAATAATGCTTTGGAGACTTACATGTATTGTTGCCTGTTTGAGTAGTTCATGCCTTCAGCCCTGAATAGAATCACTGTAAGGATATAACACAATTTGTTTATCTTTCAACAGTTGCTCTACCTCTGGTTTATTTCTTAGACATCGTCACGATGAACATTGTTCTAAATAAAGAATATCTATTTGTGTTAAAAATCTTTGTGAAGCAAGTGTTTTTCTTTATTTCAGGCAAATAATGAAGAACAAAATTTCTGAGTCACATGGTAAATATTTATTAAATTTAACCTTATAAGTTACTGCTAAAAATTTTTCAAAGTGGTTGTACCATTTTATAGTCACACTCACAATATACAAGCATTCCAGTTCTTTGCACTGTTATGTAGGGGACGCCAAGAGCCAGATGACATCTGAGCAAGATGATCTGCAGCTGAGAGGCGGACCCTGGGGCCATTTGTCCCCAGGAGCTCCTTATGGAGAAAAAGCCCATGCCTTCAGCAGGCAGTCATTGTTAATTACTTCCCTCACCTGTATTAGTCTGTCTCAGTAAAAGGCTGATGCAGAGGTTGCCGGGGCTACTCTGCAAGTTAGGGCTAGCCCGGCTCCCACAAGCTGGTACTTCTAATCCGTGTCATGCCTGGTTTCCTCTTGTGGGGATGGAGACCTGGGCCATAGGGGCCCGACTGGTCACGACACTGTTATACATTTGCTTTCCCAAATGCTACAAATCCCACAAAACATATTAGTCCTGCTCTAGTCAATTATGGTTTTTTAAAAAATTAAGAAAAAAGAAAATGAATTTTTTGTTTTCTCCAATATTTACCATTTTTTACAGATCCATATTGCTATTCTATCATGTATCTCCCACTTGAAAACCTTCACAATTTTTATAGTTCAGATCTGTTAGTAATTAAATTCTTGTAGATTTTGTTTATCTGAAATATCATTATTTCATCTTCATTTCTGACATACATTTTTACTGTAAGCAGAATCGTAAGTCTCTAAGTCTTTTTCTTTTGGAACTTTGGAATTATCATTCAATTGTCTTCTAGTTTGCATTACTTTTAATGAAAAGTCAAGATCCACTAATGGAATATGGAATTTTTGTTCCATTATATTATATGTGTTGTGATATATGTGTATTATGTATGCACTGTTTAACAATATTTTCTTTTTATTGCTGGACTTCAGTAATTTTATCATGATGTCTTGGTGCATATTTCTTTGTAATTATCTTGCTTGGTATTCTTTGAACCTTCTTGAGTCTGCAAATGTACAGTTTTTATCACATTTGTAAACTTCAATGTCATTATTTATTTATTTATTTTTTTTTTTTTTTGCTCACTTCCACTTCTCTCTGGGATTACATTTCACATATGTTTAATGTCCCAACAGCCTCTCAGTGTTCACTACTCTGTTTGAAATTTTTCAGTCTTTGCTTTTCCTCTGTATGCTTGGATTTCTATAGTTTTTACTTCTATATAATCAAGTTCACTGATCTTTTCCTCTACAATTCTTAAATATTTTTTAAGTCCATCAAGTGATTTTTCAAAAAAACTAATTTATTGGGCAGCACCTGTGGCTCAAAGGAGTAGGGCACTGGCCCCATATACCAGAGGTGGCAGGTTCAAACCTGGCCCCGGGCAAAAACTGCAAAAACAAAAAAATTTCTTGCATCTAGAATTTCCTGTTTTAAAATTTTCCCTTTTTTCCCATCATGTTCACATTTTTCCTTAAATCTGGGAGAATATTGATAATAGCTACTTCAGAGTTTTTGTTAATTAATTGCAACATCTTTGTCCCTTCTGAATCAGGTTCAATTCACTGAATTTTCTTACAGCTATGAGGCATATTTTTGTGCTTCTTTGTATGGCATGTAAGTTTTGATTGGATGCTAGACATCGTAAATGTTATTTTGTTAACATGTCTGGATTTTGTTCCTTCTTTGTAAGAGTGTTGAATCGCTAGTGTTTAATAGACAGCCCACTTGAATGGCTCAACCTGATCTTTTTTGCTTTTTAAGTTTTATTAGCATAGGTCTAGGGCAGCACTGCTGTAGGTCTGGTTTATTCCCACTACTAAGGAATAATCCTTTAAGGTTTTATACTGACTCTTTCAGGTGTTCAAAGAGATCTCTCTACTAGTCAGAGTTTGAATATTTCTCAGCCCTGTTTGAGGTCTGAGACTTTCATTTGTCTTGTGGTTCCTATAGTCTTTGTTTATTCTTGTGTAATATCATCATATGCATGTATAGTTTAGTATTCAATAATAGAGTGGATTCCTCTGTAAATTTCTGGAGCTCTTACTCTGGGCAACTCTTTATCTCCAGGACTATGCTCTCCAAATTCGAACTGACTCAGCCTCCCTGAACTCTGATCTCTGATTCCATAATTCAGTGAAACCTCTGTGCTCTGTCTGGGTTCACCTTTCTCTTGCCATGCTATGGAAAGTGCTTCCTACATAGAAATCTAGGACAAGTGTAGGGATAATCTCATTTGTTTTCTTTGCCTAGGAGTCATGGTCCTGCTCTGCCTGTTTTCCAATGTCTGAAAGCAGTTGTTCAATATACTTTGTCCATTGTTCTAGTTTTCTTTGTGGGGATCAAGGGTTGGTGTGGGTAGCACTTCAAGTACCAGTAATTCTGTCATGGCCAGATATAGAAATAACTGAAATTTTTAAAGAGAACATTTTAGGAATTTTTCAAATAAAAATGCTTTTTTTTTTTTTTTTTTTTTTGAGACAGAGCCTCAAGCTGTCCCCCTGGGTAGAGTGCTGTGGCATCACAGCTCACAGCAACCTCCAACTCCTGGGCTCAAGTGAGTCTCCTGCCTCAGCCTCCCAAGTAACTGGGACTACAGGCGCCCGCCACAACACCCGGCTATTTTTTGGTTTCAGCCGTCATTGTTGTTTCACAGGCCTAGGCTGGATTTGAACCCGCCACCTTAGGTGTATATGGCTACCGCCTTAGCCACTTGAGCCACAGGCACCAAGCCAATAAAAACCCTTTTGGAATTAGCTTCATTAAGTCCAGTTTCTTTCACCTTATGGAACTCAATGAGAATTTATCTTCAGAATGATGATCCAAAGGCGTTATAATATTCTAAATTATCAAATAATCTATATTAGGAGTATTACAGTTATTCTTAAAAATGAGGAAAATTACATTAATAAAATTTTGTGAGGCTGAAATAATCACTTTTTGGTTGTTTCATTTCACTTGAAAATTATATTCATATGCCCATTTCATTACCTGGGTATTCTAGTAAATTAAGTATTAATATTTTATTACACTACATTTTTATTAAAATGTGGCCCATTTTGTACACATGGATATTTAATTTTACTTTTACACAGGACTATGTGTGAATGTTAAAGTATATTTTTCATGTCTTTAGTAAGTTGTTTTTGGGATAAATTCTGATTTATCTTTCTGCATAGCAGGGCAAGAAGCACCATTAAAAAGAGTCTCATTTATTTCCCCAAGTAGATAATTGTCCATAGTGAGTTTCCTGAAAAAGAGTTGTACCTGGACAGGAGAAAGAAGAAAGCTCAAAGCATGCCAAAATGAAAAATTGAATTGTGCCTGAGTAGGCTAAAATGGCCTTCTCAGACCTCAATACAGCACTTGGCCTACTTTTTTCTTAAGATTTTGTTCCTGGCTCCCAGTTTGTCATTTCTGTAATGGGCTTTTAAATGACTTTTTTCTTCAGAAAGGTAGCATTTATCATGGTGTGGGAGAAAGAGCCCTGCTATGGGACTTGGGAGAACTGGGTTATGGCCTGGCTGATTCCACACCGCTCTGAGCTGTGTGATTTGGGGAAAATTATTTACCTTGTCTGAGGTTTGGAAGAGAACAGGAATTTCTTTCATTCTGTTTTTCTTTTGCTTGTTTTAGCGACGGCTTGTAAGCTGGAGACTACTGTATCTAAAACAATATTCAGTCAAAGTGCAATGTCCAAAAGATGAGCGTGGATCTCTGTGGGCCATGGGAAAGCGAGAAGGCTCTCCATGGCATCCCTCCCTCCCGGGTCCTGAGGGTGCCTAAAGGAGGCACTCTTTTCTCCCATGAAAAGAGCAAAAAACCATGGGATGACAGGAACCACCTTCCACTTCCAGTTACAGCCCTGGATTTCAGATTTCTGTGCCATCTGCTCTACTCCACACCTTTCAAGCACAGTAGTCCAGAGGACAGTGCTCCTCTCTCTCAAAGAATATTTTCTGATACTGGAGTCATGGCATTATCATAGTAGAAAAAAATAAAATATTTGTCTTGCCTTTACATAGATGATCTTGGACCAGAAAGTTTACCTCTCTGAACCTCAATTTCCTATCTGCAAAATGGGGATATGGATGACATTCCCTTCATAATTAAAATATCACACCAACAGGCTTGGTGAATCATCAAACGCCATGCAGGGTTGGCTCTTATTAACCAGTAGGAGAGTAGATGATGAGACAAAGGGAGAAAAGGATGAGAAGATGATCGGGAGGATTAACTGTGGAGCTAGGGATTGTCAAGTGGAGAAAATCTTTGGGATACTTCTGGAAAGACACTAGGAACACCCACACACATTGGGGACTTAACCTCAACTCATAGGCTGAGTCTGACTGGTTTGAGCTCAGTCCCATCCCATTGATTGATTTGCGAACAGGCATGTGAACCAAATCTAACAAATGAGACAAAAGGAAAGGTGCACTAGTATCTTCAGAAATAGTTTCCCCTTTCTCTAAAAAAAGAGCCAACTCTTTGGCCCACGGAGGTTCCACTGCTCCTGGTAGCTACTGAGCTGCCGTATTGAGAAGCTACATCAGTGTGAGAACATTTTATTTTACTTGTGGACAAAAGTGAACTAACAAATACAAAGTACATTACACAGAACTCTCGGTGTCCTTCAGGTTACTAGATTCTTACAGTAAAAAAGATTCTGAAAGAGAAAGCAGTATGCTATATTGAAATGTCAGAGTAGTCAGACAAACTTGGATGTGGGTCTCGATGCCATCACTGACAAACTCTGTGACTTTGGGCACATTACTAAACATCTCTGTTTCCTCATCTACAAGTTATTAACCCTGTCTACTTCAAAGGAAGATTAAGTGTGATTTACCAAAAACCAAGAATTCTTATGAAAGGAGAAATGCAGAGTAATGCAGAAAAAAAATTTACCTTTTGATGCTTTTCCTAGAAAGAGTTATTCCGGCCCCTATTTTCAAACAGAAGCACCCAGAAGTTCCTGAAAATATCTGTACCCCATGCACTACCTTAAATGTTTTTCTAGCAGAACCAAAGTGTGTGAAGGGGCAAGGTGACTTTGAATGCTGTGATGAAGGGACATTACTGTCTCAATTACATAGTATGAGAAAGTAAAGGATATTTCAGACAAAATAAATCATATTGGTACATTTCAATCTCACTCTATAATTAACATTCAAGGGAACTTCATTAAGTGATTATGTTATCCTGGTGAAATATTACTTGGTTTGAAATATAATTCTGAAACTGCAATATACAACCTGAATGCTTTGGACAAGTGGAATTACTATCCTTTAGTACTCCAAGGTACTTGGCAAACATCTATTCACTTCTGCTTTGCCTCTGTGGGTCAGTTCAGGATTTTTGTTTTATGCATGAAAAAATTAAGACCTGTGAGATATTGGGGAGATTTGGCTGTGAAAGTCCATGTTATTTTTAGTGCCAAAAGGGGCAAGACCATCCAAAGTTACTCCTCATCAGTTTCTTCCCAATACATCTTCCTGTGCTCAGCGTGTTACAGAATTAGGTACAACAAGATGCCTTTTGAAAGTATCTGAGTTTGGATCCTGTTATAAGTTTAATTATGTACCCCTAAAATTCACTGTTAAAGTCCTAACTCCAAGAATTCATGAATATGACGATTTGGGGATTGGGCCTTTAAAGAGGCAATTCAGATAAAATTGGGTAAGTATAGTGGGTCCTCGTCTAATATGACTGGCGTCCTTAGAGATTAGGACACAAAGATGTACGGAGTGAAGATGCGTGATGACACAGGCAGAGGGAAGACAGCCAAACACAAAGTCCGGGGAAGAAACCAACCCTCCTGACAGCTTGATCTCTGAGTCCTAGTTTCCAGAACTGTAAGGAAATAAATCTCTTGTGTTTCAGCTATCCAGTCGGTGGTACTTTGTTTAGCCAGCCCTAGCAAAGTCCTAGCAAGAATATGATGATTTGGGGATTGGGTCTTTAAAGAGGCAATTCAAATAAAATTAGGTAAGAACTATAAGGAAATAAATCTCTTGTGTTTAAGCTTGGCTCCTAGACCAGAACAATTTAAATAGAGCCTCTGTAGTTGACCACTCAAGGGACTTAGGAAACTGGTCGACATGAGGAACGGGGCCTACTGTACTGATATGCACATGTGAGCATGTCCAGTCTATGAAAATCAGGTCAACAGAAGGAGGTGGCAATGCTAGGAGGTGGTCAACTAGGGAGGTTCTACTGTAAAAACTGCAAATCCTGCCTCATCCCTGGATTCTCATCATCTAAGGGAGTAGTTCTGAAATCCTCCCCACTGCTATGACTCAGAGAGAAGGCCAGAATACTCCATCTCCTTTTCTAGAGCTCAGTAAGAACTAAAGTTCTAAATTCACCAAATCTGACTCAGGTCAAATCCTGCCATCCTGTCTCCAGCACCACCTTAGGCCTGGCTGCCCTTTGTGACTCGCAATTGTAGGAAGCCCCAGAGACCTGGGTTCTAACACAGGACATGTCATTAATGAAATAATGATGAGGGCAAGGCAGTTCACCAGTGGGCTGTTTCTTTATCTGGACAAGGAGTGAGATAGCTTCACAGGACAGAGCTAGCTTAAGGTCCACTCTGTCTCTTCAACTTTTATTCTAGTCCTAATGGAATAATCATTTAAATGCAAAAGAAAATTAGCAAAATATAGTCCATGATCCAAATCCAGCCACTGCCTCCTTTGTACATCCAATGACCTAAGGACAGTTTTATATTTTTATTTAGATTTTTTTAAAAAAATCAAGAGAAGAATAATACTTACATTGAGTGCTTTACAATGCGTTATGCATTCTTCTAAATATGTGCATTTATTAACTCATTTAATCTTTACAGCACTCTGTAAAATAGATATTGCAATTCATTTTTATAGGTGAACAAAGTGAAGTGAGCCACGATCACACAGCTAGTGAATTTGGGTTATGCTGAGATGTGTACCCAGGAGTCTTACCGCAGAGTCTGTGCTCACAATCTGCCTCCCCAAGTTGAAAAGAATCCAACACTATCAGGGCAGTAAAGAAGTGCCGAAAGAGAGGCTCAGATCACAAATTCCGGTGTTTTCCTGGGGCCTGGGATGGGGAGGGATCAGGTTTCAGAGAAGCAAAGGAAGGCAGTGTAGGATCCTATTTCTACCATGATGACAAGAGAACACCAGTTTGAACCACAATTGAGTGAGATATTATTCCCTCCAAAAGGAGCCCATTCTTCTCAGTAATAGTCTTATCTTCCCAAAGAGAAAATATAATTGTACCCAATTGTTATTATATTAAGTTATGTTGATCAATAATATTTAATTATTATTACAGGACTTTAAACACTGGTGGGCATTTGTTCCTCTCTCTTTTTTTTTTGGCCGGGGTGGGGCTTGAACCTACCACCTCCAGCATATGGGGCCAGCACCCCCTGTTCTTCTCTTTTATATAAATATCTGCATTTTTGCCTGTTGGCCCACAAAACCTAACATACTTACTATTTGCTCCTTTATAGAGAAAGTCTGCTGACCCTTGCTCAAATATTAAAGTGTAAAAATAAATTTGGATGATTAGAGGGATGGTTGTAATCAGTAATATTAACCTCTGTCTCCTTTATTAGAAAGTTATTGCCAGTGAAATTGGACACACTTCAGTTATTATTGTGCTAACTGTATTTTAAATTTTAGTGCATTGTTTTAAGTTTAAGAAGCAATAATTGAATGACAGAAATAAAAATGGCTTTTGAATGAAGATAAAATAGATTAGATGAATGTGCAAAGAAGAATGATACAGTGACTGTTTTAATCACATATTCATATTTTGTTCTGTAGTTATAGGCAATGCACTGACAATTGATAACATTCCACAGGCATGAAAGTTAAGAAAAACAAGATACATTTTAATGCAAGATGGCACAGACCCAAGGTGGACATGCTGGTCACCTTCTCTCTTTAGATTCCTTATTGTTTTGCTTATTTGTCTTTCTGGATACCACAGTGAAAACCTCCTCATCACACATATGCTTGATTCTCAGAAAGGAAAAAAAAATGGGAAAGACAGGTTCAAGATGATGGGTTAAAGACATGGAATACTGGCCCTCTCCAGAAAGGAGAACAAAAACTGAGAAAAGGTGATCACACCTTAACTAAGACACCTAAGAGAGAGTACTGGAGCTCAACAGAGAAGTCATGGGAAACACGAGGCATAGAAGGAGAGGGAAGCCAGGGGCCAGCTCTGCTGAGATTGATGGAGAGTCCCAAGAAACAGTAAGAAAGAGGCCTCTGCAGTCCAGAGAGCCACAGTGGCACAGCACTAGCTGGACCCAAGATGGCGAGGGGTGCCCAGGACTCTAGCCCATATGGAGCACTACTCCCCCGGAACAGGACAGTACGGCACACCAAGGTGACAGCCCCTGTGATGAAAGACATCAAAGTGCATGCTTTCCAGAGCCCGGGAGCTCCTGTGTGGGGCTGTGAGATGCGACCCTGCCCCAGCACCAGACTCCGTGCTCAGGGTCGCAGTCAGGAATTGGGACCCCATCCACTTCCTCCCCTGCACTCACCATGGTGCCTGGTGCCACTGGCAGCCTAGCTGGACTCCTGAGAGCCGACTAAGCTTGGGAGCACAGCCCCTGCTCCCACTGGTGGCAGCCTCTGTGCTGGGATGTGCACAGAGAGCAAGTCCCGTCCCCCTGAGTCCTGTACACTGCCACAGGCTAGATGGGGGCTGCCTATCTGGGGCTGTCAGTGGTGACCTTGCCAGAACCAGCAGCCTGGTCTCTGTGCTCAGGCCTGCACAGAGAGGGCAGGATCCCCACTACCCCACAATACTGAAGTCACTTCGGCCACCAGGAGCTAAAGCAAGTGCCACCCAGAACCCAAGAGCTCCCTGTTCTGGGCTGCAGGTGCCCCCCCCCCCACACACAAGGAGCGTCCATCTGATCTGTGTGCATCTGGAATGCAGGCTCCCCTGCACAACACAGAGGTCATTGCTTCTGTCAGAGATGAAGTGTGCACTCCCCAGAGCTGCAGTGCTGTCTGCAGGGGACTGCCACTAGACTAGCAGCCCTACAGGCCCAACAGCAGGACCACTGCAGGTCACCCCATCCTGCTGCTACAGCTTTAGCTCCTGCACACCACCAGGGGCTGAGGTAAGACCCACTAGGCCTGGTACCATATCCTCAGAGCCTGAGCATGAGCATGCCACCTGAGGATCTGGGGGGCTACTCCACCCATTCCACCACCATATCTGTGCTCCCCCCATACACCAGGGACCTGAAGACAGGCTAACCCAGACTGTCATGAACCCTACCAATAACACCCAACTGCATGTCTGACCTAGGAGCCTGGGGATCAGCCTGCCCAGCCTATAGCAGCTACCACCAACATCATGCACCACTTGGGACCCAGAGGTTCATCCCACCACTGGGACTGCCATTGTCATGCCAGCTGCCCAGGGGCACAAGAACCTTTCCACCTCCTCGGCCCACCATGGCCCCTGGTGGCATTCGAGCAAGCCACCTGTAGGTACACGAACAGACCCACCTGGACCCATAATGCCAGTGTCCTGGGTCCTAAGGCACAAACAGCCCACCCTTACCACTGCTAGGGCCAACACTGGCACACCCCCTTGTCCCTGTCCCCAGAAAAACTTCACCACCACCTCCACTAACAGCCTTACTCTAAACCATCAAGGAAATCACAGATACTACTGACACTATTTATAGCCAAATAAATCATGCTGAGATTACACTACAGTACATATGTAGAATCAAACCCCCAATACCCTACTCAACCAACATCATAGATACATCTTCAGGAAAAAGTCCTCCCCTATGAGAGCAAATTCAAGAAACTGGAATAAACAACTATACACCAGCTACACAGATATCAATGTAACAATAAACAACTATACACCAGCTACACAGATATCAATGTAACAATAAACAACTAT
>NW_003852405.1:12669786-12691986 GCF_000181295.1 Otolemur garnettii
ATCAATGTAACAATAAACAACTATACAGCAGCTACACAGATATCAATGTAACAATAAACAACTATACACCAGCTACACAGATATCAATGTAACAACTGGAAACATGAAAAGCAAAGAAACGTGACACTTTCAAAGGAACACAGTAATTCTCCCATCAAAAAGAAATTTCTGGAATCCCAGAAAAAGAATTTAAAATAGAGATTTCAAAGAAGCTTTGAATATTGATTTCAAAGTGAGATATAAGAGAATTCTGAAAAATAATACAAAGAAATTAGATAAACAATTCAGGATATGAAGGGGAAATTGACCAACGAGATAGATTTCATAAACAGGAATCAAGGAGAAATTCCAGAACTAATGAATTCAACAACTGAGCCACAAAATACATTTGAAAGCTTCAACAATCGACTAAATCGAGCCGAAGAAGGAATCTCAGTTTCCTCTTCCCCTTCCTTCCAGCTCCCTTTTTGTCCTTAACTCAAGCCTGGTGCCTATCCACCTACTAGTGCTTTTGCTGTGGCCCTCAGCCATGCTGACGTGCAGAAGCAGATGGCTTTCAATGAACAAGAAGCCAAAGAAAAAGCTGAAGGAATAGAGGCAAACCCAGAGACTGAAGGTTACGGAACACTGTGAGAAGAATGAGAAGCAGATTGAGCAGCAGAAGAAAATTCATCTGTCCAATTTGATCAATTAAACAAGGCTCAAAGTGCTAAGAGCAAGAGATGACCTTCTCATAGACCTACTAAATGAAGCAAAACAGAGATTCAGCAAGATGGTAAAAGATACAACCAGATCCAAGTGCTGCTGGATGGACTGGTCCTCCAAGGTTTGTGCCAGTTGCTGGAGCCCGTAATGATTGTTCATTGCAGGAAACAAGATTTACCTCTGGTAAAGGCTGCAGTGCAAAAGGCAATCCCTATGTACAAAATTGCCACTAAAAACAATGTTGATGCCCAAATGGATCAGGAGTCCTACCTGCCTGAGGAAATAGCTGGTGGTGTTGAGATCTATAATGGGGATTGTAAAATAAAGGTTTCCAATACCCTAGAAAGCCAGCTGGTCCTCACAGCCCAGCAGATGATGCCAGAAGTACAGGGAGCCTTGTTTGGTGCAAATGCCAACAGAAGTTTTTAGTCTAGGCCTTTGGGAGGGAGAGTCCATCCACTGCGCTACTGCTATGATATGGAAGCTTCTGATATTTGAAGAAACAAGAGTGTCGGTGTTGCTTCCTCTTTGCTGTCCTAACATTGCTCTGGATTTATCAGTGGAAACCCTTCTGTGTCTAATGCCCTTGGCCTAATTGTTAACGGTGGGAGAATATTTCATTTGGTCTGAACAGGAACCCACCCTGGTTCATCTCAAAGTCACACAGAGCTCAGCTGGCCCTACATTGTTAGGGGGTGGCTGCAGGAACTTCCCCGAGCCTCCTACTCTCTTCTCCCCTCCCTGTTATGGAGTCTAGAGGGTGATGTTTATGGTGTTCTCAGCCCTGAGGTCTCTGCTCTTTAGGTTCCAAATGCACGTGGCACATGCATTCCTCTGAGCAGTAGGAGCTTCTCTGTTACCTACGGAGCCTAGAAGTTTTCCTCATCCGTAAAAGTCACTTGAAACCTAAGCCACAAATATGCTTTATTTATTAAAGTAAAAGATTTATGTAGAAAAAAAAAGAATCTCACAACTTGAAGGAGAGTCTTTTGAAATAACTCAGACAAAAATAAAGAAAAAAATAATTTAAAAGAATGAACAAAACCTTCATGGTATATGGGACATTATGAAGTAACCAAACATACAAACTGTCAATATTCCAGAAGGTGAAGAAAGATCTATTTAACAAAATAATAGATGGAAACTTCCCAAATCCAGCAAGAGATTTAGACATCCAGATACAAGAAGCCCTGTACAATACAAAAAAATAATCCTCTCCAGAACACATTATAGTTAAACTGTCTAAAGTCAAAGACAAAGAGAGAATTATAAAAACAAGAGAAAAGCATCTAGTCTCTGTCAGACTGACAGTGGAGTTCTCAGCAGAAACAGGAGAGATTGACGTAATACATTCAAAGTGGTGAAAGAAAAAAATAAAAACCCTGTCACCCATGAATACTATGCCCAGCAAATTATCCTCTATAATTGAAGGTGAAATAAACTCTTTCTCAAATGAGCAAAAGCTGAGGAAATTTCATTACCCTAAAACCAGCTGTACAGGAAATGTTCAAGGGAATCCTGAACATGGAAGCAAAAAGACGATAGTTACCAATGTGAAAACACACGAAAGTATAAAACTCACTGGTAAAGCACACACACGAAAGAGGATGAGAAAACCGTCAATGGTATCACAGAAAACTACCAAAGAATAGGGATAAACAAGAGAAAAAGAAAGAAGAAAGAATGTATAGAACAACCAGAAAAAAAATAACAATATGAAAGGAACGAAACTTCGCAGATCATTAGATTAATAACGTGAATATAAACAGATTAAAGTTTACATGTAAAAGATAGAAGCTGGCTGAATAGATCACATGATCCAACTATGTGCTCCCTGTAGGAAACATCCTTTACCATGGAGACACGTACAAAAAGGATATTCCATGCAAATACAAACCAAAGTGAAAACTGGATTTAGAATCTTTATAAGACAAAATCTTCTCTTGCCATATTCAGCAGTGGGCATGAAACAAAGGAAGAGAGAATTTCCGCCCAAGTTAAAAGCCATGGTGTTCTGTCATCTCTTCTAACCCAGAATGGGAATGACCCAGTTCTGGCACCTTGCCAGACTAACAACTCTTCCTCCTCTCCTATGTATTTCTAAAATCAGTACCCAAATCCTCTCCAGATATAAAACCTCCTGGTCTTGCCCTCACCAACTAATTAGTCAACTAAAGTCATGCACATTTATACTAGACCTGCTGTAGTTTTTAACTTCTAACTGCTTCTCACTTCTCACTTGTTACATTGTTATATCTAATTCTTGTAGCAATCTTGCAAAGTGTTAAAATTTAGTTGATAAAAAGAAATTGTAGTCTCAGAGAGATTAAATAAATTACATGTATGTATCTATTAAGTGCTAGAGTCCAGACTGAAATTGAGTGCGCCTGATTCCAACACTTTCATCTTCCCAAGTATTGCTGATTTTTCCTTCACAGAAAACCTTGTATTGTTTTGTTCCTTTCTGTCCCCAACACACCCACTACACTAGCTCAGGTGCCATCATCCACGCTGTCACCAGCCTTTTGAGTCCCAGTTGCTCCCCATTCAACCCTCTGCCCACTCCCACCTTAGTTATCTTTCAAGAGTGTGAATGGGAGAGTGTGCTCTTTGAAGAGGTCTCTAATTGGCTCATAGGACAAGACTGTTTCTTCACACTTTATAACATATCCTCTCTGTAAACTAATTTTGATCTTGCCATGTTTATGCTTGTTGTTTAACAATCTCTCTTCTTACTAGAGCCAAAGATTTTAGCAGGCAGGCATTTAGACCCAATAAATATTGCTAAATACATATATTCTAATTTTATTCTATTTTAATTCTATTCTAATTTTTCTGCCACCTAAGAGTATTTATATGGCTTTTGCCTTCTTTTCTTCCTAAGTAGTTATTTTCCCCTTCCTGAAAGTCAAAAAGGTATTAAAGAAAATATAATAGCAGGAGGACCTTATCATGAGAAAACTTTTTTTTTTTTATAAATGTGTTTGCCTGGCATCAGAAGACAATTCTGCTTCTCCTAGGGAGACCGTGCATCATGTTGAATAGCATTCAAACGACTATCTTTGCTAAATCTCCCATCTTATTCGGTCTTTGTTAAAGTCAGGGCACCAGGGAGTTCAAGGTGAGATTTTACAGACATGGTATAAAGCAACACTCCATCCCCTCTTGTATTTTCAAAGATCGCTTTATATTGTCTCTACATCTCAAAATAGCACTGCCCTTCTTTGCCGGGGCATTGCACTATGAACTCCTATTCAATTTGTTATCCGCCATCCTCCCCAAATCTCACTCAGCGTGACACCTTCCTGAGTAATACCCCCATAATTTGAATCTGTGCTGAGAGTTATTTTCTCTCAGGTGCATATATTATCTTGCATAGCTTTTTATTAAACCTCATCTCCCTTTTGTTCAACCAGTGCCCTGAATTATCTATCTCCCGCTGGGTTTGTAATATGTCATCTTCTTTATCTCCCCGACCTGCAAGCTTTGTGCTATTTGCAAATTTGGTCAATATCACATTAACCTTCTTTTCAAGGCAAAAAGGTTTGTCCGGTAACGGTGGGCTGGGGCCCTACCCTGACAGCACATGGGACCCACATCCCAGTCCTGTACTACCCCAGTGATAACTGCTCTGTATCTGCAGTGGAAGCCATCCTGGTTTAGCCCCCAATTCTCATTATTCTCCAGATAAGCCATCTCTATTTTCTCAGTGAGCGAAGTTCAAGTGTCTTGGGAAAAATAGAAAAAAATCAGGACTCTTGTAAGGAAGAGAGTAGAAAAGGGCAAAGTGGAATACAATGTCCATACTTTTTTCTAACATCTCAAATGCAGGTATTGTAACCACACACGCCATCAGTTAAGAGCTGAAGGCTGCTTTACCCACCACCCCTTCCAGTGTTGGGTGTTCTCACCCTATTCTGCATTTGTCATCCAACGTCTGTTCTTTCTTCACTTAAAACCCATCATGGGATCTACTTGCAGCCAATTGCTTATTTACATGTCATTCCCCAAACGTGTGCCCCTGTCTGATTTCACCACTTATGTCAGATTTATTTCAAATCGTTTGTTAGATTTTCAAATCCAGTTCCAATGCTCTTCCCCTGTGTGTTTGGACTCCAGGAAAGCAGCAGCTGATGTGCAGTTCTGAATTCTTTGGGTGGGAAGCAGCTTTCGTTGTGGAGCAATGACTGGGTGGGTGAACAGCAATGGGTTCTGAGTGGGTATTGCTGTGGCCTCATTTCATGCCACCCACAAAATGTTGGCCAACTGCAGTGAAACTGCTCTTATTTTCATCTTTCTTCTTTATCTCCCCTTTAACATCTACCTCTTTAACATCTCCACACACACCCTTTTTGCTTAGGCATTGTAGAGAAGTGCTTCACCCAGAGTGGGTGAGGAATTTCTCAGCATGGGGTATAAACTTTCAGTTCATTCGACTCTAGAGCTTGGAGCAACCTGGAATGGTTGCCAGTTTATGATGAAGAAAACTTCTCTCCTTTAGACCCCAGAAACCACAGGGTTAAACACATTAGTGAGCATCAAGTTAGTCTACACTTTAATGCAGTGGTTCTTAAGCAGGATTGATTGTGACCCCAGGGAAGATTTAGCAATGTCTGGGGACATTTTTGGTTGTCACCACTCAGGAGCATACTACCTGCATCTAGTAGGTAGAGGTCAGGGATGCTTCTGAATATCCCACGTGTCTACGAGAGCCCTTTAGCCCCAAGTGTCAGTAACGCCAGGCTTTGCACCACTCACACACACCAGGAAGCAGCCCCTGAGCTACTGAAGTGACTGTATCTGGGCTTCATGGGTCTCAGTGCCTCTCAGAAAACTTGAGCCCTTCCCCCAGTACTTCTGTCTCCTGCCTAGCCCAGTGTGGCTACTAACCCCCATTCTGAGCACAGGGGAAGAAAACAGATGCTGCCACCCTATAACCTCACAAGTCTTAGCACTAAAGCCTGGGAAGGGTCCCGCAATTTCCATGTCTCTGGATGTAGGACCTTTTATCAAAAATAATTTCTATTCGTTTTCTCCCTTCTGGCTCCCCCCATTGAAGGTTTGTGCTTTCTACGTCTTTTTTTTTTTTTTTTTTAGGTCTTAAACATATGTTTTTATATATTTTTCTTAATTTAAATTTTTTTTAATTAAATGATAGCTGTGTACATTAATGCAGTCATGGGGTACAGTGTGGTGTTTTTTACTGGGAAAAAAATTCTTGCTTCTGTGGCTGCCCAAGCTGTTCAAGTGATAGAAGTCTAGGAAGGATGAGGAGGATGAATGGAAGGGGAGGGGAAGGAGAGGAGGAGAAGGAAGGGTGAGGGGGAAGGGAAAGGAAAGGACTCTGGATACCAGAGAACCTTTTATTTCATTCTTATCTGGCAATTAATTTACAGAATTTCTTTTTTTTTTTCCAGCCAAGCACAGCACATACCACGTCCCCCCTCTTGGTTTTCTCACACCTTCATGATGGGTCTGTGCTCCAATTAACTTTCTACCTCATGCAGGTTATCTGATTAGTGATTCTCGTGTCACCTCCTCAATGCTGCCAAGCAGTCACAGCCACAGACATCTCCAAGGAGTCCACATCCCGCACTGTGGTGTGACGCCCCGCAGCATGCCTAGATGTGGGGTGGCCTGGGATTCCCAGCCAGGAGGGGTGCTGTTTCCGGCTCTCTCCTGCTGTGGTCTACAGGCTCCCCTTTCCTCTCTCCTGCTCAAAGACAACTTTTACCTCCCGTCATCTCCTAACAGCCTCCAACGTGTCCCCCTGTGTGTGGCCCTGCACCGCCTCCTAGCCTCTCCATTACTTTCAAATTTAACCAAATACCATAAGGCAATGCATTTTCCAGGAGTTTGGCTCCATGTGTGGGCAGACGAGCACTGAAGGCCACTGTACCTTCTTTAAGCTGGCGTCAGAGGCAAAATTGTCAATGGTGCAGGAGATGGGAGATAATTTTTCTCATATTCCAGAGAAGGTTATTTGATTTCTTTCAAGCAGACTTTTTTTTTCTCCCCTGTGGTTCAGATTTTTTTGAAGACTTGGAGCCTGCTCTGGCATGGCTCAGTCATAGCTCACTGCAGCCTCAAACTTTTGGGCTCCCAAGTAGCTGGGAAAACTGCAGGTACAGCCACCACACCCAGCTAATTGTTTTTTTTTTTTTTCTTTACAGACAGGTCTATGTATGTTGCCTAGACTGTTCTCAAAACCATAGCCTCCCACCTTAGCCTCCCAGGTAGCTGGGATTGCAGGAATACCTACCACACCCTGCCCCTGGGGTGCAGATTTTGGTAAGCTAAACTATTAACAAAAGCGATCTCCTCCTCCTGTACTGCATTCACTCCCATAGAGGATGTACTACTCTCTACAAATATGTAGAAAATGCTGCATAACTTACAAATATCCCTATTTTACACGATCTTGTCTTTTCTGTCAACTAAATTATAGATCATGGGTTTATTTATTTTTATTTTGAGATAGAGGCTTACTCCATTGTCTAGACTAGAGTGCTGTGGAGGCATTAAAGCTCACAGCAAACTCAGGCTCTTAGACTCAAGGATCTTCCTCCCTCAGCCTCCCTAGTAGCTGGGACTACAGGCGTCCACCACAACACCCAGCTGATTTTTTTCCATTTTTAGTAGAGATAGTTTCTCGCTCTTGCTCAGGCTGGTCTCAAATTCTAGAGCTCAAGCAATCTGCCCACCTAGGCCTCCCGTAGTGCTAGGATTATAGGCATGAGCCACCTCGCCTGGCAGATCATGACACAATTTAGTAAACATGTGTGAGTCTATGCTTTGTGCCAGGCACACTGCAAACAAAGGTGAGCAATACAGACTGTGTAAAAATCCGTAAGTGTGGGATGGAAGGCTTTCTATGAATCAGGCACTGCGCTGAGTCTGTTACAAACATGCTCCATTCATCTTTATATTAGCATTGTGAGGAAGGAAGGGTTTCCTCTTTTTTAAAGAGAGGGAACCCCTAATTTTCTCAAGGAGGATTATCAGAAGGTCCATAAGGATGAGGTCTGAGCTGAGTCTTAAAGACTTGTTGGAATTTCAGTCTCTAAGTCCTGATGTGCAGTACATTGAATTTTTTTAAATTCAACTTAATTTCTACCTTGTGTGCCCCGTCTGCCAGGTGATGGAATATGTACCTCAGTCAGTTTGGGGTTGCATCCAAATTCTGGGGGTGGTCACAGTGCCTGGTGTGGTGTATGTGGTGGCCTGAGGGAGTGCTGGGTGGCACCTAAAAGCACATCCATCATTCCACCTGCTCCTCGGGTGGGTCACACCTGGGTTATCCTTCACATTCAGCAAAAGGCCAATTCAAATCTAGCAACTCCCTTCAACAACTTCCTTGCTGCTGCTGCTGCACATTGGGAAACTATGGTGAAAATCCCATGGACTTGCATTCACGCTACCACTCTGAGGCAGCCCAGCCCCCTGAACTGGGGCTCTGGGGAATGTCAGGGCCTGTCTGCCTGGATGGACCACACAGCCTTTCCCCCTCCAGGCTGCTCCCTCAAGGGGAGACACGGTGTCCTGTGCTCTGGAAACACACACAGTTATAATCTAGAGCTCTGCCTCTCCTGCCCCTGCCCTCCCCATGGCTCCCTCATTCCTCATGTCTCCTCATCCTTCTTCCAGCTCCTCCTTTCTTAACCTAGTGGCAAATTTATCTCTGGTGCTTTCATCTGTGGGTAGGAAAAGAGTGCTTTTATGCCTCATTATTTGCTCAAATCCATGGCTTCTCTTTCCCTGAGGGTCTAAGGCTTTTAAAAATCAAAAGTCAAGGATGGACTTCTTTGCCTTCTGCTTTCTGCTTCTCCTGGGACAATAAACAGAAAATAAATGCTCCAGTTGATGGGAGTGAAGGAAAGCCACAGGCTACAATGCAGGAGAGGGAATAGGCTATATTAGCTATTGTTAAAAGAGCAAGAATTATTCAGGTAGACAAATTAAGAAAGGGATTTCAGCCCATGTAACATAACATATGAAATCAGAAAACATATGGCAAGTGGTTTGGAATAGATGAGTCAACCTGTAGGGTGAGCAAGGAGAGATGTGGGAGCAGAGGTTTCTAATTCAAGGTGGGAATGCTTTAAAGGGCTTTTTGTGAGGAAGTTGTCATGAACTGAATGTTTATGTCCCTCCAAAGTCCATATGTTGAAGTCCTAATTCCTAGTGTGAGTGTTAGGAGGGAGCCTGTAGGAGATGATTAGGGTTACTGGAGGTCAGGAGGGTGAAGCCCTCTTGGCTGCAATTAGTGCCCTTCCTTGTGTGAGAGAAGGAAGAGGCATGAGAGCTCCCTCTACCTGCCATGTGAGGGTGTAGCCAGCAGACTGGTGTCTGCAAGATAGGAAGTAAGCAATGGATCCCTCCATTGTGGCTCCTCAACCTCTGACTTCCAGCATCAGGAAACTGAGAAATAAATGTCTGTTGCTTAAGCCATCTGGCCTCTGGTAATTTATTTGTAGTGGCCCGAGCTGGCTGGAAGAGCAGCAGTGAATAAATTTGTGTTTGGGGGAAGCTCATATTGGCACCATGAAAAGAGAAACCATCCTGGCAACCTCTTCTGAGTTCCCTACAATCTCCAAGCTGAAGCACAGAGAAGGTATTTAGTAACTAGATTAAAGACAAAGGGGTTTCACAGATTAGAAATGCTGCCAGTAAAACAATCCTGTTATTTACTTTAACTTGATTCTTCAGAAGTAGCGCTGGCCTGCAGGCTTGAGTAGCACTCCAGAAGGGAAACTTTGATGCTTACTCCCTCAGATTCCACATTGTATCTCCTTCCATGCAAATGCCTGTGGTATTTTTTAGATGCTTTTATTTTAAATAGTGATTATTATCCCCTATTTGACTTTTCAATTGAAATGTAACAAATACATAATCAACAGTATGGTTTGTTTTAAATAGAATTTAAATGCCTGAGCACTTAGATTACTCAATGGGTGATTTTTTTCACCCAGTACTGAGTCTGAATTTTTAATTAAAAAACAAAACCCTGATTAGTTGCCTACTGCATGTACTTAAGTAACTCAGAAAGGCTATAGATAGAATTATAAAAGAAATACTGAGGAGGGATTCTATGACTATGAATGGGTTACGGCTGGTATAAAGCCTTGATTTTCTTTTTTTCCCTTTCTCTTTGGCCACTAGTTTTATTATCATATTTATCTTACTGATCTGAAAGAGTTAGTTTATGATAATCAGCAGAATCACACTGCTTTTCCTAAAAGAAGGGCAATTTTAAATTTTTAAATTTTTAAATTTTAGTGAAATGGGCCCTTTACAGGACTGCTCCAGCAGTGGAGAGGAATCCCTGATCTCGCCAGTGAACTCTCAAAGCATCAGTAGAGGAGACTGTAAATCCACAATGCCTTCTTTTCCAATTGCCTTTTTCTAATTTCAGAAAGAGGAAATTCTTCTTAGCAGCAGATTTCAGCATCAAAGTGTCTGGTTTTAGGGAAGGTACTTAGAATCAAATATGTTGGTTAGAAATACTTTTAACTCTAAAATATGCAAACAATACACCTTTTCTGGAAATGCAAAGTCCATTGACTTAAATTGATACCATGGTGTAAATGACTGATGCCAGACTTTTTAATGAGTACAGACTTTGAAAGGAAAATGAAAAGGGGAACAAAAATATTGGTTAAAGTAAGGAAAGTCTACTGACAAAGGGTTTTTGGTTTTGTTTTAGTTTGAGAAACATTTAGCCAACACTTGAAGACAAAGACACCTTTTCCACTAATCTGCCTGAAATATGCTCAATTAGCAGAAGCACAATCTGTGTTTTCCCCTAGTACAATAAATAATTTGTGTTCAAATGTTAAGGTATTTGGCTACATCAGGATTACCTAGTCTAATTTTTATACAGAAGTCACAACCCACCAGTACTGTACAATCACTTTGAGATGTTATTAAGTAACTTTTCACTACTAATAAATTCTAAGCTATAGGGACAAAGGAATTTTCCATAAAATTTCTCATTGGCTGTAATCAAGATTATGTCACTGTCATAACATGAATGTCATTTACAACTCAGTATGTTTCCTGGAGTGATAAAGGAAAATGTGGATTTAAGAGCTAATCTGCCAATAATTGCAGGTAAATTGCCCCAGTCTGATCCTTGCCACACCCTATAATCTAAGGAGAGCCATGAAAGTGTGGGCAGATATAAAGGCCATCTGCAGTCTGAGTCAGAGCCAAAAATTGGAAAGCCATCGATCTAGTGTCAACAAAATAAAAAGTAATCTATAATCTGTTTTATTCAAGGTAGCCAGGCTGGAATCAAGGTCAAATGGAGACCCCCAGGGGCCCAGGTCCACTATTTGGCCTAGTTAATAAATCTGGAGGCAAAGCAAAAGGTTACATTACACTTGAAACGTGAAAGACTGCTTGGGTTTTCCTCTGGCTTTGATGAATTACATAGATATTTTCCTTAATCAAGTCCCAGGACCTGAGAAAGCAACGTAAAGCAAACAGAGTCTGAAGACAGGCTAACCGATTAATGGAAAGGTTGAAGAGTTAAGAGGGTATAGCATGAGATAAAGCACATAAATAACTGAAATGTAACCGTGGAGCTCTCTCTAATAGCCTCCTGGGCTTTTAGTTGATTGGGCATGAGGACATTGCAAATACATGGGAATTTAATTACACCTAAAAGTAAAAGCTAAAATGCTGTGTTCTTAGAATTTGTAGTGCTCTTGAATATTTTGTACCATCGTAGCTCTGAGACTAGGTGTGGTGCCCCCAGATAAATTGGATACACAAGGTCGACGGTGTGGTCGTGATGTGCCAGTGTAGTGGCCATATCAAAGAGGGAAGCAGGGGGAGTCTGGCAAGATTTACCCTTCATTAACAAGGCTGATTCGTATTAATTGTGATGCCTTGCTTATATAAGTGAATCCAGTCTAGAACATTTCTCTGCATGTCATCAAGTTCATCTGCTTGTAGTTTCAAAAAAAAAAAAAAAAAAACATGGATGCATCTCTTTTATTTTTCTCAAAAACCTGGATTAGCAACTTCACCTCTGGGCTACCTCTCCAGGACTTTCCATTCCCTCAAAAATCACTAAGTACCAGTTGTCAGTTGTATCTGTAACTTCTGAGAGTAACCTGGGATGAACTTCATCCACACCAGGACAGTTGAATGTCTCCCTCTCTCAGGTCTTAAATCCCCCTTACTAATGTCTAATACAGTATCTCTAGAAAAGATAATTTTCTTTGAAAGGAAAATAAAATGTGAGTTCGATGAGCCCTCCTTGTAGGTCTCTCGCAAACAGACAGAAAGCGTGGGTTTCTCAGATTGCTTTCTTAACCTTTTGAGTGAGAAAACTACCAATAGAACGAGTCAAGAATTTATGTTGTAATGTTTTCTTTATGTATATGTTTCTTCTTCTAGACCATAAGCCTAGAAGGTTGAGACTGTATCTAATAGTTTCTCTTTCTGTCTCTGACTCATGGCACTTAACAATGCTGAGTGCAGAAAAGGCAACACCTGTTAAATTTCTCTGTCTTAAAGACTTGAGTGTCAGCAGGAGAAAATGCCAAGGAGGGCTGTCCTTGACATTCAGGCTGTGATTCCAGTTCTCCCAGACCTTGTCCAGAAGAACTTAAAAAAAAAAAAAAAAAAAACAGGGTACTGAGGATTTGTGACTCAGAGAATGGAGGGGGAGAAGAGTTTCTTTATCCCAGATGTTGTCTATTCTCAATGTGGGTTGGTAAATATGCATCTACTGGAGTCTTATTCATGTATGAATGAGGTAGCCTTAGAATTAGTGCAGGGAAGACCCACCCTTACTAGCATTCTGTGTCGGGACAGCAGAAGTCCTTCTTTGGTCTATTTCATTCTTCATATAGCAGCCAACTGTGGTACTTGTTTTTTCTAGTTGTACCCAAAACTTGCTGCTGAGGTTAGACAAAACCCCAAGAAAAGGCTTGGTGCCTGTAGCACAGTGGTTATAGTGCCAGCCACATGCACCAAGCGGGTTCAAACCCAGCCCAGGCCAGCTAAACAATGACAACTGCAACAAAAAGTAGCCAGGCATTGTGGCAGACGCCTGCAATCCCAGCTACTTGGGAGGCTGAGGGGAAAGAACACTTAAGTCCAAGTGTTTGAGGTTGCTGTGAGCTGTGATGCCATGGCACTCTACCAAGGGTGACATAGTGAGACTCTGTCTCAAACAAAACCAAAACAAAACAAGAAAGGCTAGTTCTCTAAGGATGCTTCCAGTGCTAAAAGTCTAAATATCCATAATGAACTTAGAAAAGTTTCTGCGACTCAAAAATGCTAAGGCTCCCTTCTCTCCACATTCACGCCAATAGGATTTCAAACTAATACAGCCTCTTAGGAAAGAAATATGGAGAATCTTCAAAGACCTAAAAGTAGACCTTCCATTTGACCCTGCAATCCCGTTCCTAGGTATCTTTCCAGAAGAAAAAATAATTGTTTAGCCACAAGAACATCTGCACTAAAATATTTATCACAGCTCAATTCACAGTTGTCAAGGTGTGGAAACAACCCAAGCGTTCATCAACTCACAAAGGGATAAATAAACTGTGGTATATGTATACTATGGACTACTATTCAACCATAAAAATGATGGATACTTTACATCTTTTGTATTTACCTGGATGGATCTGGAGAACATCCTACTAAGTAAAACATCATAAGAATGGGAAAACAAATATTAAATAACATGAAACCAGCAGATGGACAGCTGCACACCCATGCAAGAGAAAAACACAGCTGCATCCAGTAGAGTGGGAAGGGGGAGAAGGTAAGGGGAACGGAGAAGGGGTGGGGTCTTGGTAAGCGCTCACCTAATGACCAGACCAAGACGACTCCATCTTGCATACTCACACACCCCTTACGGGCCACTCAAAATGGCCCATACCCTTCCGGGGGAAAAACCGGAGAACCCCACACACCTGACCCTTCCCAGTCAGGCCAGGTAGAGTGAGCCAATCAACTAAAAACACACAGCTTGAACTGGAAAGTGCCTAACTGTAGGAGGTGCTAATTGCAGGGACTTCAGCTCCAACCAATCCTGTCGGGGATTGAGTTTTTGACCAACCTCCGATGAGATCAATCCAATGGCCAATCCCCGACCAGATCCAAAAATGGACCAATCATCCATTTACCACACTGCCTAAAATGTATAAAACTACTCTCACCTTTGTAACGAGGTACCCCCCTGTGCAGCTACGCTGTCTGGTGGAGCGGCCCAGCATATGCTTGAATAAAAGACACTCCTTTGTTTTAAATGCGTGTACCGTGGTCTCTCAGCGGCGAGTCTGGTCCTTACACTAACAGGCAAAACGTAGGAGAATATGGGATACCTCCTGGTGAAGGCCTCAACTACAACTTGGGCTTTGCCTCACAAGTGCAAACAATGTAACCTAATCATTCATACATTAAAATGAATACATTTTATTCGATACATTACATTTTACAATGTAAAATGAATGATACATTTATCATTCATATATTAATCTGAAATTAAAAGTAATGCTAAAGCTCCCTGCTAATTGGAAATTGCCCTGCAAGAGCCTGGCAATGTGTCCCTTGCCTTGGGTCGGCAGATGAGTGTGTGACTCACATCAGCAAAAAGAACATCATCTTCATCTGGATGACCCTCAAGCACCTCAAAGGCAGCACGTCCAAAGTCAAACTCAGTTCCTCCCTAACAGACTCAGTCCCCTTCCTGCATTTCTGTCTCAGTGGTTGGCATCTCCATCCACCAGGACACTCAAAAGAGAAATCTGTTACCTGGTTCTAGTTTTTCCATCTTTCTCACTACCAACGCCACTGACTCTCCGAGCTGATGAATCTCCAAGTCCCGTATATCCCTTCTACTTAGTTACTATGATTTGTCTACTTAGATTACCATCTCACCCAACAACTGTCACAGCCCAGTCATCTACCCTTCCCCTTGACCCTTCACAACTTAAACTTTAGCTTCCCCCATGCAGGCTTCCTTAACCCACCAGTCAAACTTTGGTGCCCTTAGATAAGTCTTATATGCATACATTTGTCAGGGTCCTTCTCTCCCGGGGTTGAACACTGATTCCCTCAGGTCTCCTCCATTATCTCACGAATTCCTTTAGAGCAGATGTCATGGCTCTGTAATTCCAAAACCCCTGAGAGTATTTTCAGACTGAATGAATAAGGTGTTTCTTGTTCTAAGATTCTTCTTACGATAAATTCTTGCTGGGAACTGAAAGTTTTCTGGTAGAAAATCTCCCGTTTTTAATGACAGGAGTCCGTGGCCTCAGGAGATGCTAGGAAGCCAGGCTATAAATCCACTGTGGTGAGAAAACTAGGGGCCTTCCACCCACCAAATACAGACCTACATTGTCAGAGGCAAAGACAAAGCCACAGACAAGGGGCTCTAGTGAAAAAATAAATAAATAAACAAATAAAGAGAGAGAGAGAACAAGCACATGTGTTCAAAATTGGGGAAGAGCTTGGCCAACAGAACAGGCCCTCATGCCTTGCTGTCCCCAAGAGTTGCCTTAGGAGACAAGGAAGAGGTACTGACTGGGGAGGGGAGGAGAGCGCAGAACACAAAGGTCATTATTAACTTATTGGAATGCAAAGAAAAGGACAGGAAACTGCAAGAACCCAGCCTGCCTCTGTGCTTAAGGAAGGAGATGAAGCCAGCCCCCAACTTGGCAGAGAAAGAACTTGCTGGACGAAAGGAGGAAGACACGTAACACTGACCCCCTCCCTGACTCACCTGCATGGGCACATGCCCATACCAGCTCAAGCTCACCTGGAATCTTGTGCCTACGGTTCCTGGGGCCGGATAAGTAAGGAGCACAACACTGCCTGTAGCTGTAGGCACCTCATGTATTGAAGCAGGGAGCAGAGAGGGCCCTTCGTTCAAGAAATAGTAGAAGCAGTTATCAGCAGGTGCCGGGCATCTCCAGTTCACACCTGACACCCAGAGAGTTGCTGGTTTTGACTACAAATCCTTTCTCAGAGTCCTGCTGCCCCCAGATAAGCATCTACTCCCTCGCAGCCATGTGATGAGTATCTCCTGGCAAAGTTGATCCCTCCCGGGACAAATCTTTTTGATCAGAAATTTTGTTTTGTTTCAGCTCATGGAGACAGAACACAGCGAGGCATCTGAGACTCACGAAGAAAATGTTAATAGATTTACTCTTGCTGGGGAGGCCAGTACCAGTGTTTTAATCATCTTGTGGCTGCTTAATTAACATTTGTCGGCATTATTTCTGCTACTGTTAGCAAAATGTAAATATTTAAATGGCATGTATTTTTCATGAAGCCAGAGAACTGTAAGCACAGAACTTGAGGCAAAGATCTGGCCCCCTCTTAATCTCAGCTCTCACAAAATACCTTCCTCCCTTTTGGCAAGTGCCTTCACGTCCTGACTTTTCTATCTCAATTTCTTCACCCCTAAAAGAAGAAAAGATGAAAACAGTTCTAAAGAGGGTTAGCAAGATTAATCACCAACTGTCCAGGCAAGTCCTTTGGAGATGAGAATGGGCAAATTTAGTACTCCTCCCTGTAAGCAAAAGCACTCAGCAGAGAGCGAGCGGGAAGAGGTGTGGAACTGTATCCTGACATAATTCTTCGTACTTTGCACTCACTCTGTTTTAGCGACTTGGGGTGCTGCTTATTGTAAAGTACATGGACGCACAGGCCATGGTGAGAAACAGAATATTCAAGAGAATCAACTAGACGACTCTAAAAATAAAGCTGCTCGCTGAGAAGCTGTTAATTTCGAACTGTGGCTAATGCCCAGATGGATCTTATTAAATAGATCCCATCTTGGGTTTTTGCTTTGACTTTTAGCAAGTCAGGAAAAGAGGAACTGCAGAAATCAAGGATTTTAAGTGTCAGAGAGCAAGAAGTTCTCAAGGGAAAATATTATCGCTCGTGTTCGGTCTATGAGAGGGGAGTTTTCAAATATTTTGACAAACCGCATGGAGATTGGTCTTCAAGTGATTTCGGGCCCTCACTTGAGCTCACTGAGTAAGGCAGGAGCTTATGTGAGCCTGGACCCATTACCACAGGCTGTGGGAAGATGAACCAGGGTAGACGGGGACTCTGGAACTTCTTTAGACTATCTTTAATAGTGAAAGACAATCTTTATTCTAAGTCCATTGCTATCCCTTCCTTTAAGCTAAGTAAGTTGAACTTCCTGTGACTTCCATTTTGAGTTTAGATAAAAAGACCCCTCTGCAGGTTCACAGGGAGGTTTAAGGAGGTGGGTGAACTAACTTTGGGTTATACTTCTAGCTCCACCTTTGAACAGTAATATTGAAACCACTGTTTCCACACCCATAAAATAGGGCAATGCTAGGGCAATGATTTTCAACTGGTGTGCCACAAGAGTATCTCAGGTGTGTCATGGAAATAAATTAAATTATGATCATGAATCAAATTATTTTCAAAAGAAGTTCAAAGCACAGCAGGTATATTCTTTTTTTACCTTTATTTTTCTGATCAACATAATTTAAGTGTGCCATGGAAGTTCAACTATAGGTTGAAGTGTGCTGTAAGATTAAAAAAAGGTTGAAGAACACTGCTCTAGGGGCATAGCAGTGGTTCTCAACCTTCCTAATGCCTCCTAATGCCATGACCCTTTAATACAGTTCCTCATGTTGTGGTGACCCCCCCCCAACCATAAGATTATTTTTGTTGCTACTTCATAAGTGTAATTTTTGCTACTGTTATGAATCATAATGTAAATATCTAATATTAGGCAACCCCTGTGAAAGGGTCATTTGACCCCCCAAAGGGGTCGTGACTCACAGGTTGAGATCGGCTGGCTCAGAGTGATGAATGCCCAGGCTCCAGATCAGACCATCTGGGTTTAATTCTTGACTCAATCACCTACATCTAACACACTTGGGACGAGTTACTGAACTCATCGGTTTCCTAACCAGTAAAGGAGGAAGAGTAATCACAGCACACATTGTGAGGGTGAAATGACAACATATGTAAAGCACTGGGAACTAACAGGGGTTCTTATTTAGTGATTAATAATGCTTAGCTGCGATCCTTGTCATCATCATCATCACCCTCCGCATTGTCTGGACCACCTATGAGTTTAGCATAAAACCCAGATGAATGTAGAAACGCACTGCAAACTTCAAACAGCTGCAGAATGAGTGTGGGTTATAATTACATTAAATAAACACTATAGACTTATGAGTCTGAGATATCCCAGGCAATGTAAAATCTTATATTCCATACATGGCGTGGGATAGGGTTCTTGGTTCAATAGATCGGAAGTAGGTATCAGGAAAGTTCAGCTGCATCTCAGAGCCCTGAGGTTGTGTTCTAGGGAAATTCTTTCACCAAACTACTCTCAGTCTTCCACAAAACTCCTCTCTAGAGTGCCTTGGCTTCCCCAGGCTCCCTTGGTGGTCTGCACAGGCTGGTGGGGGGGGGGGAGGGGGACCTACATTTGTCCTGGAGAAGAGAAGAATTTCCTGCATAGCAAGGCGTGGGGGAAACTCAGGAAGTGGAAGAGGAGAGAGAAGCCGAGTGGAATGCAGAAGAGAGACTCAGAGATCTGCAAGTCCAAATGCTTTCCCTACAGCTGACCTGGGAGGAGACGTGTGTATACTCAGAAGAAAGATCAACAGTGGAGAGGAATATGGGCAGGCTGCCTATTATATTGGTAGGGCAGGGACAAATTTCGGTGTCAGATGGGAAGGAAATATGTTTTTCTCTGACTAAACTAATAATTGTGGAGCCCTTATTTCTAAAGCGGTTGAGAAATCCTCAGGCAATTCCTATCCCAGTCTCTGTGGCTCTCTCACATAATACTGGTTAATATTTCTTTATCCTGTGGTCCCAGCAACTTGGAGGCTGAGGCAGGAGGATCTCCTTTAAGCCACAGGGTTCAAGGCCAGTCTGGGCAACATAGCAAGACTCTGTCCCTAAAATATACATATATGTGTATTTAAATCCCTTATTAACAAAGCCTCCCTAATCACCCCTCAGTGCAATTTCAATCTCTTTCCACCTTGTTCTTTTTGTTTTGTTTTTGTCCACTGCACTTGTTACTATTTGGGACCATAAATGTAGATGGATCATAGATTTAGATATGTAGATTTGGGTATAATTTGTTTATTGTTTGACATTCTGACTGGAATGGAAGCTCCATGAGGACTTTTATATGTACTGAGAACAATTGTGTTAACGTGACTTAGATGGCAGAAGACCCCAATGTCAGCATGAACTGTTTGTTCCAGAAAACATTTTCCTGGAAAGGGCAAGGCTGTAAGCCAACAAATAACTTCACTGTTTTCTTCAGGAAATCTCCTGAGAACAATTTATCAGCGACGAAGAACTGCTCACCTCAACACACAGTTTGTTCATCAACCACGCTTACTCACCACGACCCACCAAGCCCCTCACCTGCCTGTGTTTGCCAGTCCTAAAAGATTTCCATCACAATTTTTGTTCAATTCCGTTCAGTTGCCCACTTTGAAAGAGCTACCTAAACTACTTGAAATCAAGCTCCAAAGTCACTAAACATTTGACTTCTCCGTTCTGAGACACTCTAAAGACTCTGTCAAAGGGATGTCCTCTTCTATCACAGTAAGTTCTGATAAATTTGCCTTTGTTTTGTTAACAGAATGTCTGGAGATATTTTTGGTTCAATTTCATATAAACTTCTTATGCTATCTGCAACAGTGAAAACAATTAAGAAAAAATGTTTTTGTTTAATGCTGTGTTTCCCATTCCTAGACCAATGCTAGGAAGTTAACAAATGCTCTATGCATGTCAGTTGAATGGGAGGATGGATAAATGAAAGGGTATGGGGTCTGCACTCTTGTCCCTGGAGTTTGTTGGAGGGAGTTGTGCATTGACGTGGCAAGTGGGGAGCATCTGGTCTGTGGCGTGGCCTCTTAGGCAGACTGCTATCTGTTAAGACATCAATCATCCCATAGGTTTCTGGCCATTGGCTCACAGGAATTCCTTGTTCTTGCCTGCACCAGCTCCTGATGTCAGCCCTGATGTCATTCTTGGTCATTTTTGTACAGTCATCATTCTGCTGTTTCTGAGCCATACAAAAGCTGTAAAAATCTCACCAGGCTGTCTCAAGCTTTTCTCCATCTTTTTGCCACTTTGAGTGCATTAGAAATCACTTGACTATACTGGTTTCTCAAGCCTGTCTACCTAAGCACAGGAGCTTTTTTCCTACTGTTATATCCTGCCTGCTTGGAGAACTGGAATTTGCCGATGAACCTAGGCCAGGTGTTGGCAAACGTTTGTATAAGGGGCTAGATAGTATGACTCGGTGCCTGTGGCTCAAGTGGCTAAGGCGCCAGCCACACACTGGGCTGGAGGGTTCGAATCCAGCCTGGGCCCACCAAACAACAATGATGGATGCAACCAAAAAATAGCCAGGTGTTGTGGTGGGCACACACACATTAGAAATCACTTGACTATACTGGTTTCTCAAGCCTGTCTACCTAAGCACAGGAGCTTTTTTCCTACTGTTATATCCTGCCTGCTTGGAGAACTGGAATTTGCCGATGAACCTAGGCCAGGTGTTGGCAAACGTTTGTATAAGGGGCTAGATAGTATGACTCGGTGCCTGTGGCTCAAGTGGCTAAGGCGCCAGCCACACACTGAGCTGGAGGGTTCGAATCCAGCCTGGGCCCACCAAACAACAATGATGGATGCAACCAAAAAATAGCCAGGTGTTGTGGTGGGCACCTGTAGTCCCAGCTACTTGAGAGGCAGAGGCAGGAGAATCGCTTGAGCCCAGGAATTGGAGGTTGCTGTGAGCTGTGATGGTACAGCACTCTACCCAGGATGACAGCCTGAGGCTCTGTCTCAAAAAAAAAAGGGGGGGGGGAGCTAGATAGTAAACATTTTAACATTTTAGGCTATGCAAGCAAACCATAAGGTGTCTGTTGCAACTATTCAGCTATGCCGTTATAATGTAAAAGCAGCTTTAGACAATGCATGAATAAATGAGCATGTACTTAGAAGAAGGAGCAGCTAGTGTTTGAAAACACCCGCCCTAAGCAGTTTCAGGGAATGAAAGAGTAAAAGACAGATCTTCTCTTTGGATCCACAAGTTTCTTGGGGTTTGTTCACTTTCCCCACAAGACTCCACTGTCCCCACTTTTGGGGAAAGGACGTACAACTCCTTCTCAGCCCTTCCAACATTCTGATCTCTTTGCTTTTTCCTTTAACCATTTCTTTCTCCCCATATAAAGTCTTGGAGACAAGAAAACGCTGTTTTTGACTAAGGACTTTCTCTTTCACATCTATTATTTTATTCTTGTACTTTAGCTTTAAGAAATGCTGAGAATTTCACTCTTTTTTTTTCTGCTTGGGGAAAAATGCCTCATTTGTGCAACTGGAAGAAAGTGAAGAAATAAAAAAAAGGATGTTCCAGAAGGAAATACAAGCAAATGTTTCAAAATATTATTGACATTTACATAGTATTATAACGTGGCTCCTGGAATGAAGGACGATAGGAAAAGAGAACACACAGGCAGTCCCTCCGTGGCTCAGAGCGGGCTGCACAGAGACCTGCTGGGGCTCTGCTGAGTGGGATCAGGAGCGCTGCTAACCCAAGTCCGTGAGCCTTTTCTCACCAACTCAGTAAAGTTGGGGTCACCAGGTAGGTTTCCTGCCAGTTAAACTGAAGGAAGCACTGAGATGTGAGCTTTAGACCTGCAGAGAAATTTGTTCTGTGGGTACCTCAGAAGAAAGGGGGCAGGTAGGCGTTTTGAGCTGACAACCCCTAGATGCTATACCTTCTGCTGGTTTTCTTCAAGACTGAAAGTTGGGTAGTGATAGACTAATAGTTCAATAAAATCAGCATCACATGGTTTGGCTTGGAAAAATAGTCATGTGCATAGAGGAAGGAGTCTTGCTATGCTTCTCAGAAAGGTACAACCAAAGATATGTTAAACCTGTGGCTAAAGATAGTGTATGAGTTTAATGTTACGTATCCCAGAGAGCGGATCCCATTAGAAAATAGTCAAAACAGCACCTCCTCTTAAAATGACCGGGGTAAAGAACCCACTCTGCATCTCCATAGTGTGTTACCATTGCCAGGGTGCTTCTGTATCTACAGCCATCGTGCAAAAGTATCTTGTAATAGGTGAGACATACACATCAAAGGGCAAAAGGTCTGCGATTAAAGAAAAAAGAAAGAAAAAAATATTAAACTGGGTCATATGTTCCCAAATAAATGTTCCAGAAGTCACTTGGAAGGGTGGGGTCTACTGTAAGAAGAGAAAGCTGAAAAGGGGAAAATTTGAAGCAATCAATGGGATAATCAGAGAAGAAATTAATATAAGTTTATATCAAGATGGGGCTTTGCATTTGTATGCATGAGGATTTATGTATGAAAATTAGGAACTGGAGATGTATGTTAGGAACTGGAGACATATGTTAGGAACTGGAGACATAAGTTAGGAACTGGAGACGTATGTTAGGAACTGGAGACGTAAGTTAGGAACTGGAGACGTA
>NW_003852405.1:12692325-12721100 GCF_000181295.1 Otolemur garnettii
GTTAGGAACTGGAGACGTATGTTAGGAACTGGAGACGTATGTTAGGAACTGGAGATGTAAGTTAGGAACTGGAGACGTATGTTAGGAACTGGAGATGTATATTAGGAACTGGAGATGTATGTTAGGAATGGAGATGTAAATTAGGAACTGGAGATGTAAGTTAGGAACTGGAGATGTATACACGGACAACACGGCCTCTCCTCCTGCTTCTACTTCATTTTGGTTTGACTTCCCTCCACTTTTACTTATGCTATCTTTTATTGGTATATATCCTTATTCACTACCTTTAAACCTTTCTGGAACAAGATGTAGTAAAAATAAACAAACACAATGTGTTTTTTTCTGATGATAACCTAAACTACATAGTTTATTTGCCTCAAATCCTTTTGGAAATGGGTATGATGAAAATCAGTGTTTCCCACCCTGTGTCCTACAGAGTTCTGAGGGTTATTACCACGGACCTGAAAACATTGAGCTTTGTCCAAAGTTAGACAACTGGAGACACTGCTTGCTGGACCATCCCAGCTGGAAGGCAGGATATCGGGTAGAGGTGAGGGGAGAGGAGTTGTGGCTCAAGTGTGGATCACAGAGAGAGGCAACAGAGACTGCTGGGGACATCACAGAGAAAAAAATGAGAAGCTGAGAAGAAAGAAAATAAAGAAGAG
Organism: Otolemur garnettii; assembly: GCF_000181295.1. Lineage (NCBI taxonomy): Eukaryota > Metazoa > Chordata > Mammalia > Primates > Galagidae > Otolemur > Otolemur garnettii. The sequence goes on from NW_003852405.1 coordinate 12,692,991, forward strand.
AAGACTTCAGCAATGATTAAACCCAGAGGCTCAGAACCCAGTGAAAGGGATGCTCCTTGCTGTTCCATGTGCCTTTGGTGAACAGCAAACCACCAAGTTTATTGAAGGCTTTTCTACCCTCCCTGAGCCCAGGCATGAATAGTGAGGTGAACTGGTGTGTTCCCTGAGTTTGGGCAGTCCATGAGGGGCTTCACATGGGAGAGCACCATGAGAGGCCACAGTGGTAACTTTCCATCCAAATGCTTCTTCCCCTGCCCCTCTCCTATCCACTGCAACAGAGAAATCAGTCTGAGTTGGGCTGACCAGGAGCTGCAGTCCCTTCCCCACCCATCACAGTCCTGGGAGAGGCTCAAGCCCAGACTGAGTCTAGACATTCATGGATGGCCACTTCTCTTCTGGCAGGTGCATACTCCAGGCTTAAGTCTTCACAGGGAGAGGGGCCCCCAACCCTTCCCTAGAGGACATGTGGTGGAACTGGGGTACACAGTTTGGGAACACCTTGCCTGCCAGCATTTCATGGGGTCACATGCCATCAACTAAGAAAAGCAAGCCTGCCTGGTGCCCTGCAAATTTAAGAGGCGTGCAGGGGACACAGGAGAAGTGAGCTGCTCTTGGGTGGCAAAGAGGCCCATATAGACATATCTGACAGTGAAGTGTGGTGAAGAGCTGAGGAGCTGGGACCAGAGAGTGTGCCCAGCCCCACAATGGGAGAACTACCATATTGGATATGGGTATGGCAATGGGAGAGGCCTAGCCCAGCCCCTGGTTCTGTGGCAACTGACTATCTCTCACTCAGGTGTGCCAGATGACCAGATGCTGTGCCCCCACAATCCATTCCAACAAAAAGAGCAGTTTGAGCCAAGAAGCTCCCCAGCAACTGCTTTTCTCTGGTGGAGGCATGCTCGGGCAAAGGTCCCTACAGATTGTGGGCTCCACACCTCTTCCTTTGAGAGCTGTGGTGGAACAGGGGTACACATTCTGGGAACTCCCTGCCTTCCAGCATTTCACAGAGATGGATGCTAGCAGATCAGACACACAGCCTGGGGGGAGGTTTGAGGGCTGAAGTTGGGTGGTGAGGGAACCTATGAGAACTGAACAGAAGGGAGTGAGAAACAGAGGTCCCAGAAGTGGTGGGTGATATTGAAGAGTGCCCACCGCTCCCTGCAGAAAAGCTGCTGTACTAGATAAGGGCAGAAACATCCCAGCCCGCGGCCTTAGCAATTAAGCACTTAGGCCCCTGCCCCAAACATGGTCTTTACCAAATGGAAAAAAAACATATGCTCAGGGATCAGCAGAATCAACATTGTTAAAATGTCCATGCAACCCAAAGTGATTTACAGATTCAATGCAATCTTTATCAAAATACCAATGTCATTCATTTGTCACAGATCTGGAAAAAATAATTCTATACTTTATCTGGAACCAAAAAACAAAAACAAAATAAAACAAACTTTAAGAAAAGGAACAAATCTGGAGGCATCACTTTACCAGACTTCTAAGCAATAACACAAAGCTATAGTAACCCAAACAGCATGTCCTGTCACAAAAAATCAACATAGACCAATGGAACAGAACAGAGAACCCAGATATAAAACCAGCCACAGACAGCCGACTGATCTGTGATGAAGGAGACGACAATATACACTGGGGAAGAGAAGCCCAGTCAGTATCTGATGGTGGGAACATTGGATAGCCACATGAGGAAGAGAGAAACAGGACCCATATCTCTCGTCACGCCCCCAAATCAATTTGAAATAAATAACAGACTTAAATCTAAGGTGTAAGACCATAATAATTCCAGAAAAAAATGTTGGAAGAACTCTTCTAGATATCAGCCTAGGCAAAGAATTTATGAACAAGACCCCAAGGGCAATCAAAGCAACAACCAAAATTAATAAACGGGACTTGATTAAATTAAAAAGGTTCCGCACAGCCAAGGAAACAATCCACAGAGCAGATAGACAACCTACAGAATGGGATAAATATCCTCATGCTCTATATCTGATAACCAGAATCTACAAAGAACTCAAGCAGTTCAGCAAGAAAATACCAAACAATCCCATTAAAAAATGGGCAAAAGATATGAGCAGAAGCTTTTCAAAAGAAGATGGCCCAATAGCAAATAAACATAGGAAAAATTTCTCATTCTCATTAATCATCAGGGAAATGCAAGTCAAAATCACAATGAGATATCACCTAGTCCCAGTGAGAGTGGCTTTTATCAAAAGTTCCAAAACAATGGATCCTGGCATGGATGCAGAGAGAAAGGAATACTTACACATTGTTGGTGAAACTGAGAACTAGTACAATCTCCATGAAAAACGATATGGAGATTCCTCAAAGAACTAAACACAGACCTACTGTTTGATCTAATAATCCTGCTACTGTGTATTTATGCAAAATACATAGGAAAAGAGGCTATTTTATCAAAAACACACTTGCATGCAAATGCTTACTGCAGCAGAATTCACAATTGCAAAGATGTGGGATCAACCCAACGCCCAAAAATTATTGAATGGATTAATAAAACGTGGTACCTACAATTAAGTTCACAAGCTCTTCCTAGAAAAGGTGCTCCATACCTCATTGCTGAATATCACTGTGGTCACCTTCAAGGTACTCATTTTGGGAAGCTATGCATTAATGCCAGGGCCTAATCCACTCTTCAAAGCAATTTTGGAACTCTTTTTCTGGAATGGCTATCAGAGCTGTCATTGTACAAGTTCTGACAACTCACCCTACAAAAAATGCTATGTACCTCATTTCTGGTTATCACTATGTTCAGCTTTAAAGTAGTGATATCCAGCGATGAGGTCTGTAGCACTTTTTCTATGATGAGTTTGTGAACTTCATTGTCCGACCGATATATACCATGGAATACTACTCAGATATGAAGAAAGATCCCTTAATCCTTTTTGCAACAATCTGGATGGGACTGGAGACCAATATCCTAAGAGAAGTATCTGAAAAATGGAAAAACAAACACCACACATACTCACTATTAAATTGGTACTAATGGATCAGAACTCACACGCACAGATGGAAGTAAAACTCAGAGAAAATAAAGCAGATGGAGGGGAGGAGAGGAGTAAAACTACACCTAATGGGTACAGTAAACACTATCTGGACGACGGCCACACTTACAAGTCTGACTCAAGCAGTACAAAAGCAATCCACGAAACCAAGAACATTTGTACCCCTATAGTATTCTGAAGTTAAAAAGAAATAAATTTAAAAAAGAGTGTATAATCACTGCCTGAAGACATACTGAAATGTTCTTAATTCTATTTAATTCACAAAGTAGCAGATCTATTTTAAATCATAGTTCTTCACTGTTATTTACCCTCAATCAAAAGTACTAAAAAGTAGGAGTTTTTATGAAATCATTAAACTATGAAATGATTGTCTTTGACATAATGAAAGGTCCTCAAACTCAAAAAGATTAGAAAAAATTGTAGGAATGTATTGTCCCGTCAGAAGAGCAAAGCTTTGTTTCTACTGAAGGATATTTAGATAATAACTATTGAAATAGGATAGATTAGTATATTGAAGTTTCTGTTAGAATTTTCTAAAGGGAATTAGTTGAGAACATTAACTTAGTGCTCACTCCTTAATGTAGACACAGGATTCAGGATATACAAGGAATGGCAAAGGTATCAGTTTTAGCAGGATCCCCTATAAAAGGAGAAAGGATTTAAAAGCTGATCCAGTAACAACGGGGCCCATGAAGTGAGAACTGCTGTATAGAAAATGCTATGTGTATTAGTGAAGACTGCTAGACAGCTGGAGCAAATACATCCTGAAATTTCAGTGTTTCAGTACAAAAGTTTTTTTTCTTTACGAAAATCCTATATGGGGTGGTGATTTGGGGAGCAGACAGCCTGCTTCCTGTTAGAACGCCAAGGTGTACAAACATTGTTTTAAGGGTTAAACAGGGAGGTTCCTGTGGCTCAAGGAGTAGGCTGTTGGCCCCATATACCAGGGGTGGCAGGTTCAAGCCCAGCCCCGGCCAAAATTGCAAAAAGCTTGAACAGACACATGCTGTTTTTAATAGCTACATAGTATTCTATTATATTATGATATGTAGCATACCTGAATCAGTCTCTTGTTGAAGGACATTTGTTTCAATTTTTAGTATCACAACCCACGATGTAATAAATATCCCTGTACATATATTCACATGAATTTCTGGGTCTAAGACCATGCCTAATCAAATCATCAGAGCCAAAAAGAGGTTCTAATTCTAACAGCCCTTTATGTGTGAATTTCACAAGAAGTCTGTGGAGACTGACCTCTGCTATCATTTTAATTGCCATATGAAAGAGAGTAAGATAAGCAGAATAAAACAGGGTATGCTAACAATGATATGTATAAAGTAGGGGGATGTATGTAAGAAACAAGAAGCACAGGTCAACCAGCAAAGTCATAAACAGGCAGTTGTGATGCATCCTCTGCTTCTTTGCAGACAGTGGTAATCATGTTTCTCACAATGAGCCCACAGGTTCCTTTCCAACACATCATTCCTTATGCCTTCTCCACAGCAGGAGGATATAAGATCGATCGACTAGACCAATGGAATTCAAGTATGCCAACCTGCTCCCAGGGAATCGAACATGGATTACCCTAAGGAAATCAGACTCCAGATCCTCAGCTTCCATCGTATTCTTTGAAAACCTGTTTTGCCTGAGCACCTGCCTGGGTTTACATTAGACCTTCAGGCCTTTCCCAAATAAGGCCTATCTCTCCCACATAGTCATCTTACTGTGATGTATTGATGGAGGTTTGGAATCCTCCATATTGCCAAAATGGGGGAATACGCTTTTCAATAATCAATCAAAATGGCATAGACCCACAACATTTTTGTGTTTTCCCATCATTTATATATTCTTATTAAAGATAAAGCTTGTATTAGAAATGTGGGATTTTGGCCCATGTTGGAACTTTTCAAATCCAGATATAAGCTATTTTTATTCCCTGATTATTGACATAGAAAGGGGAAAGGACCCAAGGAAACAGCAAAAAAGAGCATTGGTAAGAAACAGTGAAATGCTGATGGTGGCAAACAGAACCTAAGCTGGCACTCCGTGACTTTGTTCCTCCTGATATCCACATCTTTGTCTAATTCCCATCCCTTGCATGTGGGCACAACCTGTGACTTGCTTCAAGCACAGGTGATCCATGTTGCTCCCATGACTATGTTCTCCTTAGTTGACTGTAGGGAGAGACACTCTCTGCTGACTTGATAAAATAAGCAGCCGTATTCAGGAAGCACAGATGGCAATGAACTGTGGGCAGCTTGTAGAGAGTGTGGGGAGCAAATAGGACCTGCAAGGGCCCCTAGCCACAAACCAGCAGGAGGCTGGGACTTTTAGGCACCTAGCTACAAGGAACAGACTTCTGCCAACAGTCTGGATAAACCTGGACACAGATTCTTACTCTGTTGAGCCTTAAGATGAGAACATGTTTTGGCCCATACCTTACTTGAATCCTTGTGAGACTCAAGGCAGAGAACCTAACTAAGCCATGCCGGGACTCACAGCTCATGGAAACCGAGAAATAGTAAATATGTATTGTTTTAAGCTGCTAAGCTTGTGGTAATTTCTTACATCACAAAAGAAAAGTTGATATTTCAATTGTCATAAACATTTTCATTGCATGTGAGGGTAAGCAATAAAAAACACATGATTATTTGGACAAGAGGAATGAAAATTCAAGGTGAAGAATTAAAGGGAAGTGTAAAATTTTTAATGCCATGGAAAAATTTTTTACAGAAGAGATATTAAATGGAAGATGGTAGCCTACTATCATATAAAAGGAATAAACAGTTCTATGCTAAAAATATTTCTAATACTCTGCAGATTAAATAATTTATAATTCAAATTAATAATAATAGATTTTGTATGTAAGCTTAATATACATTAAGGGATACATACTTTTAAAAAATTCTTTCAGGAGGTACACGAACAAAAAATACTGAAGACTATATTTATCCGCTATTAAGTTCTTTTCTAATAATGGTGACGTATACGGTACTCCTAGGACCTAGAGCAATGCCTAAGACATAGAATAAGTTTAATACTTATATGGAGTTAAGGTAAACTTGTTTTTACAGAAAATCTGCTACCATGAAAGGAGAAAAAGTAGCTTCTCGGTTAAAATAAAAAATCTTAACAGATATAAAGGTGGTGGAAAGGATTTCCTTTGTGGGAAGAAGGTACTTTGTGGGAAGTACCTTTTCCCTATTAGTTTCTGTGTTTAGAGCTCCAGAAGTGGGGTGAGGATGTAATATTGGGTGATCAAGCATCAAATTCTTGGCTACTGTGATGGATTCAGAGCAGACACATAATCCACACCTAAACAAGAAGGGAATTTCTATCCTGGACCATGGTGGTAACAATAAGAATTAGCACATACCTATGGGGGTACATGTGAGTCTTTCTAAATGTAGAATATAAATGTCTTAACACAATAACTAAGAAAATGACATGAAGGCTATGTTACCCAGTTGGATGAAAGTATTTCAAACGGTATATAGAAACAACATACTGTACCCCATGATAGTATTAATATACACAGCTATGATTTAATTAAAAAAAAAAAAACAACAACAGAATTAGCACATAAGTGAAGCTGTCCCCAACAGGGCTGACTTGTAGGATGTGAAGAGTTACAAGGAAGTGAAGTTCTTCATCTGCAATCCTAGGATAAGAATAGGATGTTAGAGGATTAAGTACAGTGATACTTGTAAACCACTTGCATCGTTAATTTGGTAATTAGGTCATTAATAATTTGGTGAGAACAACTTCTGTGATCAAGTTGTATTTAACAAGGTATTCTAAGGCTATGATGACCTTAAACTATAGATGTCAGATTTTAAAAGTCCTATAGAGATCTTCCAGGCCAACCACAATTTTCAAGGGAAAAGCGGCAGTGTTCAGAGTCCTTAAGCTAGTTAAGTATAGAGCCTATTTAGGAACTTAGCTCTTGTAGTCTACAACAGAGTTTTTCCAAATATATTGTGATTTTTTTTCTTCCACTGGAGATCAAAGCTTCACTCAATTTAAAATTGAAAACATTATTTGTTGTCAGTATTTGTTTACAATGTGCATTTCCTATGGAAATGGATATTTCTCCTATATAGAAAGATATTTTGGTATCTTTAAAATTACATCAATTAATTATAGTAAATCTATTCATGAGAAAATGTTATCTAGTAAATGGTTAAACAATTTATTTCAGGTCAGTCTGAATACTGGCTCACTCTCCTGGACTTTTTAATGTGTTTCCTTATATAAGTTTTAGTTTTTAATTTAAACAAAGAATTTTTCATGATAAAGTGAATATATTTTAAATAGGAAAATATAATTGCACTAAATCAATTTAGTGGATCACAGGCAACAAAAAGTCTTTAGGTTGTAGAAATAGGCCTCACTATAAGCAAAACAAACTTTTCTTTTTAACTTTTTTGTTTTGCAGTTTTTGGCCAGGGCTGGGTTTGAACCCACCATCTCCGACATATGGGGCCAGCACCCTACTCCTTTGAGCCACAGGCGCCACCCACAAATAAACTTTTAAGAAGTATTTATTTACTTTTATGTTCCAATTAAGCATTTTTTGACCTACATCTTATCTAATCAATTGAAATAAAAAAGAAAGCTTAGCTTAATAGAATTATCTGGGGGAAAAAAAGATGCTCTAAGTTTTTACTCTAGGTAGAATTCTTTTAGTTTGTCCTTTTACTCCTACTGACATCAGAAATAAAATGTTCATTTTAAATTGTAAAACTGTATTACTTCAAACAACTGGCCTATTTGGGCTTCAGAAATCCTTGCCAAATCAAACATAGATGGAATAAAACTAACCTATCCATCACAATGAAGGGTATAGTATTTAATAAATAAAACTGATACGTGTCTCTAAGTACAAAACAACATTTAGATGAATACACAAAGAGAAATCATTTTATCTCCTATTGTGTAGTTTCTATCAACATCTGATTTTTGAAACATCTTAGATTCCTTTAAGAATAAGAAATTAAGGCCAGCACAGTGGCTCACACCTGTAATCTTAGCACTCTGGGAGGCTGAGGTGAGTGGATCGCTTGAGCTCAGGAGTTTGAGAGCAGCCTGAGCAAGAGCAAGATCCCTGTTTTTACTAAAAATGAAAAACTGAGGTAAGACAATCCCTTGAGCCAAGAGTGCGAGGTTTGCTGTGAACTACGATGCCAAGGCACTCAACCCAGGGCAAAAGAGTGAAACTCTGTCTCAAAAAAATAAATAAGAAATTACTTTAAAAGTACATGTAATTTTTGCAAGCACACACATTGTATATGGAACTATACTTTTTGTTAGAAAAGTAATTTTGAGAATCTAATGAAAATTAAGGGTTTTTGTTTTCATAAAAGGATATTTTTAGAACAACACATAAGATGTTGAACTACTAGTGAACATTTAAAAATCATTTTATATATGTTTTTATTTTAGTAAATTATTTGTCCTAACATTTTCATGAATAAAGCAAATATTAAACTTGGTTTAATTATCGTGGTTGTTATGATAATAATAACTGCCAAAATAACTTCTCAGTCATGTTAATTTCAAATTGGAAAATATTCTTACATATCTCTAATCTCTGTTAAATAGATGCCTGAAAATTAGTCATAGCCATGGATTTTTTGAATTAATACGTATTGTACTTAAATCTTACTATGACTACACAGCCAAATTCTGTGATGTGTAGAATAGGGCAAACTTCTGAATGTCTCTATAGTTAAATAAGGATACATGATAAAAGTAGCAATATGCAGAATACTTACCCTTAGAGAATACTAAATTGAAATGTATATTAAAAATAAATATAATAGGCAATAAAATTTCTGTGATTGACTGATAGGCATTTCTCAGGAGTTATATGAGTAAGTTTGAACTCCTGAGTCAAAGCAGTATTTTAGCCCTGACTGATTTCCTATGATAAAATAGGTTTCTTGAGATTTAACTTGAGAATAAATGAAATTTCTAGCAGCTTAATTACAGCAATAAGACAACTTTAAGACAGTGCTTCTTGAAATTATAATCATGTTTGTGAATTTCAAGCAAAGCTCAAGTTCAAAATGCTTCAAGGTCATGACTGTATCTTTTCTTTATTATTTCTTAAAGAATGAATGAAAGTCCAAAAGTTTGTGACCTGAATGTTATTTTGATGCCATAATCTATATTTAAAAATAGAACACTCTAGGACAAGCATGGTGCTGAGCAGGACCACTGCAAAGCCTTTAAATATTTATAAATCAGATCACTGACAAAACCAATGAAGCACTAAAGGTGAGAGGTCAATAGCTATAAGAAATGTATAGTTATTCACTCTCCATTCCTGGCTGGAAAAGTATGGGGTAACTAATGACGTGAAATGTTTACTATAGAGATTTGATAGTTTTACAGCTATATATTAAGATCTGGCACTAAAATGATAAACTGAACCATAGAAAAGAAGCAATTACTTTTTGGAAGCAATTACTAATCAGGAAAAGATTCTAATAAATCAATCAGCATTAAGGTTGCTCTTCATCAGCTAGATTCATGGTATTGCAAATTATTTACATTTTTAAATGGCTCACCTGGCTTAGCAATGATATTCAAATCATTTCCGTAATGTAGCCTGACAAGGACACCTTAGAAAATTGCTTATTTAACTTTGATATTTTAAAGGGAACAAGGAAAGTGTGTGGGGAAAAAAGAAAAGGGGGTGGGGGAACCTCACTAAGCCAGACAGAGAAAAAAACAAATAAAAAATGCTCATATAAAAGACTAAAATTTTAACAAGTGTCTACACATAGTCAGCCTATTGACATACTGTATCTATACACCTAGAATTGTGTAATTTCTCCATGATTATATATCTGTAAGTGATTTATATCCTTATAGAATAAGCAGAGATATTCTAAGCCCCTTTTCATATACTCAGTGAAAATTGTACAGTGCCCTATTTATACGTTCTATCCTTTAGATTAGCATATATTTAAGCTTCAAAGCAGAACAAAAGACATCATTTCCCCCCTCCCCAAAGTGACCTTTCTATGTTCTTTAAAATTCTCTAAGGTAAACAAACAAAAACCTGTATTTAGAGTTACAAAGTAAGTTCCACAAAGCTTTCAAATTTTTCCCTGTGGTGGAATTTCATTATATTATGCACCTTGCCAGAAATTACTTTCTAAATTATTCTCTGTGCTGAACTGGAGAGTGCACAGGCAAAGAAAGAAAAGTGCTTTAAACATAAAAGAGCAAAGAGGGGAAAACACTTTCTAAGCAAATGCATGTTGAAAGTATCATTTTCTGCTGCTGCGCTTTTACAGGGATACAATATTGGACTCAATCCCAACCCTCAATGAGCACACAGTCTAGTTGGGCAGAGGACTAACAGAACATGAAACAGATAAAAATAGAAATGCCATAGGTGATCTTATTCACTCTCACTGCTGAAACTATTACTTATGTGCAATAGCCAAGGACTCCAAATATTATCTCCACTCCCATCTCTTTTCTGTGACTCATATATGCTTTTACAACCCAACTGGATGTTTCAACATTTTTTTTTAAACTGAGGTATAATTCACTATCTTCCCTACTCTTTCATCATACAACTATTTTTCTTAATTTTTTTCCGAATAGAAATAATAATTCTCTGGTCATCAACTCTTCCTTCTTCACGCGCTCTCCTTTAGCCCATCTCCCAGACTGTCCATGAGATTCTCCATATTCTCACCAGTCCTACTGCCTGAGCTCATAGCATCATCTGTGGCCTACCACACTCTGAGAGTGTCTCTGACTGATGTCAATTATTCCGCCCTCTTCACTGCATCACCATTCCTACTGGTTACCTTTCCAACACAAATCTGATCAAAGTCCTTATTTAACTATAGGGGAGACTAAAATCTCCTAATGGCACACCAGACCTCTCAACTTCTCCATTCTTATCGATAGCCATTCCCCATGAGCTGGACATATTCAGCCTCTGGGTATTTCTCACTGTATCTAAGCTGTGTTCCTCACCCATTTCTCCTTCTGGCATATGTTCACTTAGCCTTTAATACCCTAGTCAGATGTCATTTCCTCCGTGCCATTAATCATCCTTCCCATGTGTTCTCATAGAACAAATATATACAGAGGGTGCTCCAAAATTGTACACACATTTTAAGAGATGTTACCTACATGTTACTTTTCAAAGTTGAATTAAAGGTACCATGACTGGTCAAGTGTACCAGACACACTACGCACATCCATTTACCTGCAATTCATCCACTTTTGAGGAATGACAGATTCTGATTCCAACAAGATCTCTTACAATATGGATACATTTTTTGGCACCTCTGGCATATATGTCCACACATATATATTATATGTATATTATATATTTATATTATATCCATAATGATTGTTTTCTTTGCTAGATTGTAGGTCATTTTTCAATCATTGCTTAAACAAATTCGGCAAGTGCAGTGTTAAAGGTCAATAGAGTTTATTAGCACAGTACAATTTGCCAAATCTAGACTGAGAAATCAGGGAAGGATTCAAGTAACACAATTCAGTCTTAGGGGGTAACTATACATCAGTCAGTGAGGAGAAGAGGAAAAAAAATTCCAGGCAGAAAGACGGACATGTATAGAAAATTTATGTTTAGTGATCTGCAAGTATTTGCTAGTGGTAAAGCTGGAGATATGTATATACAGGCAAAAATAGGAAAAATTGAATTTGATCTTTAAAATAATTAAAGATGTTGCTAAAAACTCAGGTAAATTGAACTAACATATAATGACATTAGATTTTAAGTGTACTTGAAAATTCAAGCAAAGAATATAGATTTTGATACTGATCTGGGTTGGAATTTGCTGGGCAGATATGGCACACACAAGTAAGTACAAGGAAAATGAAGATTTTTAGTAAGTAGTTCAGATGGCCAGTTCTTGGTTCCATACTACAGAGAGGAGGGATACAGGCTGTGTTTTAAGGAACAGGATATACTGGGACTGAGAAATGAAAAGCTCTAATTCATGCATATAATATGCATTTTGAAAACATTTACCATGTACAAAATACTGTTTTAGGAATAGTAAAGATACACTAAAGAGAAAAAAGGACAAAAATCCTCAAGATGTTTGTTGATGTTCAAGTTTTCAGAGGAAAAGCAGTTGTAGAAAATACAAAGACCATAAGCTGCTGTGGGAAGAAATGACTGGAGTGTTGCAGAGGTTGGAGATTAGGAGAACGTGTTCCACAAAGATATGTGTAAGTCACAAACAGGAAATCCATCCGGACTTGTATGATAAGAAAAATACAACACAGGTGCATTCTTTAATGAATGTAGAGTGAACAGGAAGTTACTAGATTTAGGGGTGAAAACGGGTTTAGAAGTGGGCATAGAGTCAGATCCAAGTCTTTTTGAAGCACTACTTTTTACTTGAAAATAGAGGATAGAAGCAGAGTTAAGACAAAAAGGTACGCACTGCTTACTGATCCTGTGAAATGCACGTCAAATAAGAATGAGGTTTGAGTTAAGGCAAGACAGTGGGAAAGGCAGGACGTGAACTCTGAGGATACGGAGGACTTCCTTTACCACAGGGTGAGGAATGATGGTTCCAAGGCCCAGTGAAAGGTCAGGGAGAGCGGCAGTGGCAAGTTGCTTCTGAAGAAAGCAAGACAGAAAAGTGTGGGGGTGAGTGTAAGGTACATGATAAACTTGAGGAACTTACTTTGTGGAGAGTGATCTGTTTTGGACTTACCTGTTTCATGAATTACAAGAATAGTGCAGCAGATGAGAGCAGGTTCTACAGACAGACAGGTTTCCAGCTTTACCACTGTGCTGGGAGACTTCGAAAACTGTATTAAGTACTTTCTGTAGGGCGTACACAGCGATTCTTAGATATTAGCTATTACTCATGTGCTAACATCCAAGGAAGAGCTGAAAGTTGACAGGAGGTAATCACTGGAGGCCTCCTTTATAAACTGAACCAATGTAGGCAAAGCCCTGGGATATCAAAGGTCTGTCAAAGTACCAAAAAAAAGCGGTTCCTGGTGGAAATGGAGGCCAGCACATTGAAAAACTCAGTGTGGTCTCACTACATTGAGGCAAATAGTAAGGTGATCAAAGGCCAATGGCCAGCACAGCCAAAGCTAAAGGGATAAACAGTGGCCTTGTTTCTCAGGTCAGTAGTTCTCCAACTTGAGTGTCCATCAGACATCCTGAGGGTTTGCTAAGGAACAGATTGCTGGGGCCCCATGCCTGCTAGTTTCTAATTCAGTAAATCTGGGGTATATCTGGAGAATAAGCATTTACACCAAGTTCTCAAGTAATGTTAATGCTGGTCCATGAGCCACACACAATTAAGAGCATCATACATGTAGGCCCTAATTACAGATGCACTCCCAGCAATCAGAGGTCTGTTATAAGAGGTCTGTTTTGAATGAATAAAGTGATCAACTAAATTGTACTATTTACAATCCAGACATCTCTAAACATGAGAGGATAAGGAGGCGATTTTAATGACAGTAAAAAGATACATAGACACCAGAGAGCTAGAAGAAAGGTGAGGGGACAGAGAAACAAAAACAAAAACTTAACTCCCCAACTAGAAAGTGAACTAGCTTTGTGTTTATTTAACCATCACTCTGTCCTGAACCTTAGAGCAGGTTAATGAGACAAGATAAATCAGGGGTCCTCAAACTTTTTAAACAGGGGGCCAGTTCACTATCCCTCAGACCACTGGAGGGCTGGACCGCGGGGCCCGGATGAGTTGGCTGCTAAGCAGGACAGGCAGTGGTGGCAAAAACACCCAGCAGGCCAGATAAATGTCCTAGGTGGGCTGCATGTGGCCCACGGGCCATAGTTTGAGGATGCCTGAGATAAATAATGTGTCAAAAGAAAATCAGGCATATTCATGGAGGCATATGATTATTATTGGTAAAAGTCTGTTGGCTGGGAGCACAGACTAGTGTTTAAAACATGGGCTCAAGCTTTACTATTATCCAGCCTTGTGGTAACACTTACTGGGCTTTGTTTTCTCTAATATCGAACTGTGTGTCTCACAATGTTGCCACAAGAATTAAAGCAGCAAATGCATATAGAGCATAGTATAGTAAGCATTGCTAGAAAATGTTAGGTTTTAGCTATTACTTCCTACAGGATTACACCCATAAAACTAGACCTACTGGACATCAAATTTGTTTTTCTGTTGCTACTACTCCAAACAAAAGTGTGTCATTTCCTGAAATCTTATTAAATCCTCATTATCTGAAACAGAATAAGACATGCTCTCATGCTCATACTACAGGACAAACAATGGGGGGCAGATGAAAGTTCTGGCACTTTAGTACAAAAATGCATTTACATCTTGTGATAAAAATGTGTAAAGTTTACTCTGAAGGACAGAAGAAATGTTAATGTAAAATTGTGTCAAAGATATGACTTGTATAGAGAAGGGATCAATGGTCAAGAAGATTTAAGAACATTCTTTTCTTCATCTCCCTTTCACTGAAGGGCTCCCAGATGGATGGTTTGCTTTTGTACTGCAAATCTAACAAAGGTAGATCAGGTCCATGGGCAGGGACAGCATAATTGATTTTAGTCATATTTTTATCACAGCAAATAAAACAGTATAAATTTCACTTCTCATGTGGAATCTCAAATTTTCAAGAAATTGTCAAGTATCTGCTTACTGTGGACTAAAAAGTAATTTTTTTTTTTTTGACAGGAAACAAGAGTTCACACTGATTCCAGACCCCAATGCAAGTGTTGCCTGCTGAGTCTAATGTAAACACTAGAGGAAACGGATACATCTAGCAGTGTTTGTGTTCCTTCAGAAACCTTGTTACATGTTAAATAACACTGCTTTCTTGTAACTTGTTTGATAATCTGAATTGTTTCCTAACATTTGTTTCAACTAATCTATAAGGAATCACTTACTTCAGCTGTCCAATGTTTCCACAGAAAACATTCTAACCTCTCCTGAAAAACATAAATAGCAAACTCTTGTGTATTTGTATAATTATTTTTGTAGTTTGGAAAGAATTTAGTGAAAAGAATGAGATGACATATGAAAACAAAATTTGAGCTAATTTTGCCACTGATTTTATACTTATTAGGGCCATGTCTTAGCTAAGAATAGTCTGAGGTTTATGTAGTAAATACATTAAATATAGAATGAACAAAATGAGTTCCCTGATCTTCTCGGACAGGCCAAACAGTATTAAACTAATAATTACAATTAAGTTGCATTTACTCAACAATTCATTTAAAGTACGTGTCAAAATTTGAGTCTTCCTAGATTTCTGGGTCAAGTGTAGTGTTTCAGTGATTAGAAAAGAAAATAAAGGCTAACAAATATTTTTGGAAAACCTGTTTACATTTATGTATTGTCAAACTCAATATTCCCATTCTGTCCATTTGATTCAAATTAATCTCAATTACATGTGACTTATGTACTGAATGATAAGCTAAGGCAGATAGCAAGTGGAGAGGCACAGGTAGGAAAGTTGTGTTGAGTTTTCAATCACTAAACTGGTTTTGTATGTGGTTAGAAACTCAAGAATACATTGATGTATAATTCTACTTGAATTATCTAAACAACAGATAACCATTATAAGGGATAACAGGTAATAGTTGGCAGGTGCTTTTTTTAATCTACTGTGAGGAGACAATTTAAATGGCAAAACATTTTAAAAGTGTTTTTGCTCATCTACATTAATTCTTTTAACTTGATAAATCATTAATGTTTCAGATTTAAAATGTTTATGTCACTTAGTGATTCTCAGCAAGAGCAGCAGCATGGCAGAGTGAACTAGTATTCCTGGTAAGCCTTGAAGCATAGCCTAAAGTGGCCCTAAAAGCAGAGGCTGAAATAGCTTTGAAATTTCATATTAAATCTTCTAACTAACAAGCCTTATGTTTGCAGTCTTCTTGTATCTGTTTTAATGGAAAAAAAAAAAAAAAAACCTTTAAATTACCAGAAAAAAGATAATACAAAGTACATTATGCTTGTTCCATGGCTTTAATTCTTGTTTCACAGGAGCATGGTCAAAGGGTTTTAATTATCAGAGAGCAATACAGGCTTACTAAGTAGGGTTGGTCCTTTCAATAATATTCAGGGAGATTCTTTTGGAAGTCTTAATTTTGTATTTTTAAAAAAGAATATCAAGTTTTGTTTGCAGTTTTTTAAATGGATAGGTTTAAATTTATTTTGTTCATATGATTTTTTGGTAATAGAAAAAAGAAACACAAAACCTAAACCAAATGAAAAGGGACAATGAATATGGTAAATTTACCAGTCTTTTCAAGTAAACCCTGTCTCTTCTTCTAAATCCACTTTACCAATAATTGTGTTTAAAAACTATAGTTTGGATAGATATCTACTGGTTTTAAAATAGAAGCCAAATGCCTTAGCATGACCTTTAATCTGACATGTTCTGAACTCTTTCTATCCAAACACTTCTCTATTTTTCCCTTGTCTCATAATTTATGACTTAGCTGTGCCAAACTCTGGTTTCTCCAGGGTGCAATATCCTTGATTTTGATTTTAAAACAACAAACCTGTTTTGTTTGCAACACGTGTACTTCCTACCCTTCCCTCCAACCCAGGTAACCACCGCCAAAAACCCTTTCCTAACTGCTAATGGTTGCGCATACTGTAACAGAACCCAGTGATTTCTCCATAAAATGGATCAAGCCATGTAGTTCTTTGTTTACTTATCTACACCACACTGAAAGCCCCATGACAGGAAGAAATTGTATTCTAATTGCTGTTTCATCCATAGCACCGAAGATGGCACACAGAGCTCTAGTAATGAGTATTTGTTGAATGAAAGATTCTCAAGAGATTAAAAGTAGATGTTAGCAAATAAAGATTAAAATCTGGTTTCACGGTTATGACTTATGTTGCTAGCTAGCTGGCTGAAACCTGTATTTTTAGGGGCTCTTTCATTTGAAAGCATAATACTGGATGTTTTACACTGACACACAACTTTAAAGCTGAAAGTGGCCTCTCCTGATGCCCTTCTGCAGTAATTTTACAAATAGATACAAATAACCAAATTCAAACAAAATTGTAAAGTCTAAGTAATAAATTAATCACAACTCGTAACTTGTACACCATATTATTCCTTATGGTATATAGAGAAAAAGAGGTATGGTTTTTGAGGTCAAAAAATATCTTTATTTGCTTGGAAAAATGTTTTATAAAAATCATCTCACCTTGAAATTTGTCCAAAAGGTGATTTTTATACCACTACAATCCCAACTCAGTATTTCTACAACATCTGATGTTTAATAAACTGCTTGCATAAATTATCTTGTTTGGAACTAAAAATAACCCTTTAAAAGAAAGAAAGGACATAGATTATCAGCTCCATTTTACAGATGAGAAAATGGGCTTAGATATCTGCAGAATCTTGTTTAAGCCACCTTGATTATTATATGGCATGCCCAGCCCATTTCCCCACGTCCAGTGCTGCATTATTTTGCTAAGCTGCATACTGTCATAATGTGACTCAGACTAAACCAGAAGCTGAAAAGTAGAAAGTCAGTTCTACTGTAACAT
This sequence comes from Otolemur garnettii, assembly GCF_000181295.1. Classification (NCBI taxonomy): domain Eukaryota; kingdom Metazoa; phylum Chordata; class Mammalia; order Primates; family Galagidae; genus Otolemur; species Otolemur garnettii. The sequence goes on from NW_003852405.1 coordinate 12,710,572, forward strand.
AAACATTTCCCCAAATTGCCACACTATGGAAAATTGCACAGTACAGACCACAGGACTTATGAGAAAAATGGTTAAAAGTAGGAGCACAACATTTGAAATCATCATCAGTGATACAAAAAACATTAATAAGAAATCACTGCAGCAGTCCTACATATATTAAAAGGTTAAGGAATACGGGTACTACTATAAATGACACTTTGTCCTTGAAAAAGGTTGAGAGGAAGAGGGTGTTGGTAGGGTTTTGCAACTCTTGAGTTACTGTCAAGTGCTGGAAAAGGATTATCTGAAATCAGATGGAAAGTTCTTAACAGCAGACGTGGATGAGTGTGCCTCTTAGTATGTGCAGAACTGAGGGAGCTAATGACGGTCTCAGGTGTGCACAGGTGTGACATGGCCCAGTTCAGCTGGGTGCAGTTTTCTGTTGTCATCTAGTTTTTCTCCTAATGAAATCTCAAGTAAATAAACATGAAATTCATATTACATGTGTATTTTTTCTCTAATATATCAAATACCCTGAAACAAATTTAATTTCCGCAGTGTGATAGAACTGACTATACTGTGGTTTTATCTTTGTATTCCTTACAATGCACATAGCAAGTGTCCAATGACTGTTTTCTGGATACTTAAAAGAGGTCAGAATTAGTTTTTAGGGGAAAAAGCTTTCTGCCAACGTAAGGGGAAGAATTTTTCTCCTCTAGCAGACACCAAGAAAAATTACCAATGGAATAGAATTGTACTTCGCATAATCCTAAGTGAACATATGAAATAGATTATTTCCATTTACAGATGAGAAAATTATGGCTTTTAAAGGTCTCACAGCTACTTGGTAGAATAGGATTTAAACATAAATTTAGGCTTATGCCAACGTCTATGCTTTTTCCATAGTAAAAATGTATTTATAATTAAGTATGTATTTTATGTCACAAAATTCACAACTTAAAGAAAAAGCATGTTCTTTCTGCAAGCTAATTTCTAGGAATCATGACTGTATAAATTGGAATCACAATTAAGAATTCTACAGGTCCTCTTAAAGGAGCTCTCTACACAATTTTTTGACCAAACTCCCCTCTATTAGATTTGAATATATTCGTGATAAATACATGAATGCTTCAAGTTTCTGGAGACTCCTAATGATTTCAACCATCTGGAACCATTATAATCAGAAGTTAAAAAAGCAAACAACGCAAAAGAAAAAGCTGTGGTGGTGGTGTCTGGGGTGGGGTGGAGGCGGGTGGTGTTAAGCTGAACCAGACGAAAATAGCCGAACACCTGAGTATTTCATACAATGTGTTAACATTTGTCAATTCATTAAGCAGAGATAAAAGGCAATAATCTAAATGGTTTGGTACAGCTATAAAAATGAGTCACAGGAGCAAAAAAACGTAATTACAAAGAAATAAAAATTGATGAAAGAAAAAACAGAGAAATAAACAGCCTAAGTAATGAACAGCTACAGTAACAGTAAGGTTTAGAGATAGAGATGGGGGTGGCAAACAGGAAATGCTGTGGTCAGACATTATAAAGAGAAAATTGCTAGCCATAATAGAAAGAAACTGTGCTAAAGTTACGGGAAATCGCCTCTGAAGGCATACTACTGTATAGGTAAGTACAGTATGTATTTGTAGTACAGCTGTAAGTAACTCTGAGAGACAGTATCAGAGTCATCTCTCAGTAAGGCTTAGGCATTTTAACTAGAAGACTGTGATATCCAACTGGAGTGGGGAAAAAGATTGAATAAGCATTAAGTGAATAGAAAAGCTGTCTATTTACTAAAATGACCCAAGGGTATTATTATATTATACCACAAGATATAATAAATGAGTCAGGGCTTAAGAGTGTTAATTTGCAGTCATTTAAAAAAATCAATTTACACAGAAATTCCTTCCCTGTCAGGCTAAATTTGACAGTTAGTACTAAATAAAAACTCATATTGATTTCTAGCATTAGCTATTAACTTGTATGTAACAGTTTCAATTTATGAATAACTAGTGGCTGGCCTCTATTTCCTTTAATCACTATAATACACTGGAAGACTGGACTAGAAACTCAGGGATTTGTTTTCTAATTACAGGTAAGTTACTGTAACTATGCTGCTAAACAATTCATATGACCACTCTAGAAGTGTTTATTTTTAAAATAACATTAGAACTAGTTATCAGGGCTCTTTTACAATTCTATAATTATTCCTTAGTATTATTAACTATATTTATCTCTGAGTAACTTACAATTACCAATGAAATACAACCATTTTCACACTCAAGGGTAAAAACACTGATAGGCTGATTTTCATAGAACTAGGAACACACGTTCTACTCGTCTCAAACTTTTATGTCACAGTGGATCACCTGCCAATCTTGTAAAAGTGTAGACTCAGCATGTCAGGTATAGGGCCAACTGAGTTTCTAATAAGCTCCCAGGTGATACTAGTTGCCACTGGTCTGCCGTCATGAGCATTTTTAGTGGTTAGGTTCTAGGAGCTGAATACATGCAATATTGACAAGCCAGATATTAAGAAATAAAACTATGACCAGGTATAAAACATTATAAGGAAAATATACCACCAAGTTTCAGGATGAAATGTCTAGGATTTGCATTAATACAGCAAACAAGAAGTGGGTGGAGGAAGCACAAAAGGTGTCTTGGTAACTAAAGCTAAGTAATAGGGAGAGTTTATTATCTTCCTTTTATATGTTTGAAATTTCTCATGATAAAGTTAAAATTTCTTGGCTCAAAACCTTATACAACACACTAACACCAAGTTAAGTGAATGATCATAGAAATGCCAAACACTCTTTCTGCCCACTGAAATTGGAAATGTGGCAGAAAGCAAGGAAAAGGACTAAGGAAAACAAGTTGCCAGGAAGGTACCTATGCCAGGCTAGGAAGGCTGTATTTGTGTTTAAAGATGTTGCACACAATCTGTTTTTAAAATAGCAACAATTGCCCTTTGTTTACTTTTTGTATAATTCAGAAAAATTTGAGACAGCATTTATTCAACAGCAGGTTTTAAAAACTTCCTTTTCAAAACTGGTTAAATGTCATGAGATTTGATAAGGGAAGTATCAGTGTCAAAACATTCTAACATATTCTTACTAAAGTATCTCAAGAATGGAACAAAAGTATGCAATGTACTCAACACTATTATGAAATCAATATATAATCACCTACACATTCATATGAATGGCAAAACATAACTACAGTCCAGAAAGTAGAAGGGAAGAAGAGAAAGGGAGGGGAAAAAAGAGGGTATATGGGAGGAAGACATTTGGGGGGACCTCACCTAATGTGCATGATGCAATGGTACATTTCAAAACTATTAAGAAATGAGTGTAATCGTGATGCATGTGTTATACTTAGTTCAACGTAAACATTTCACATTGTATATCAAAGCAGTGAACCCCATAAATACATCAATATACAAAGACATGATTTAATAAAAAATAAAAAAAAACCCCAAGAATTGTGAAGTGTGTGTTGGACCAAAAAAAAAAAAAATGTGCTATTTAAGCATCATGAATGTTATAGTATTTGCAGTATTTTTTAACTAGGCAGAAAAAGAAATTTAGGCTATAGAATATATAACAAATTCCCCTTTGAAAAGCAACTGCTGAATATTAAAATATTAAATTCAAAGTAACTAATAACCTTTATAAAAATATTCTCTACATGTTGGCCACATCTTTGTAAATATTTATATTGACTATTTTATAAATAAAGGTACATTTACCTACAATTTCCCATTTTCCTTATGCAAGGAGATTTTAGGAGCAAATTTTGAGGCACCCTGTAAGAAAAAGATAATCAAGAATATATTCAAAATAAAAACTATAAAATCAAGATTTTTTTTTAAAATAGGGACAGTCTCACTTTGTCACCTTCGGTAGAGTGGCATCACAGCTCATAGCAACCTCCAGCTCTTGTCTCAGCCTCCCAAGTAGCTTGGACTACAGGCACCTGCCACAACCCCCAGCTATTTTTTTTGTTGCAATTTGGGTGGGGCCGGGTTCGAACCCTTAGTATGTGGGGCTGGCACCCTACTCACTGAGTCACAGGTGCTACCCTAAAATCAAGGTTTCTGATAATCAGTCAAAGGTGTGGCTTAAAATTAAGATTTTCTACTGAATTCTTACCATCAGATTTCAAGAAACCACTATTTGACTTAAGAGAAATCTACATATAGTATTTAATTTCACCTAACAATTCTGTACCCTCTCCTCTTCTCCCGAATGAAGAAATGTTTTCAGATTTTTAGTCCATTTTAATATATTAAGGCAGCCAGAAAATCTTGTTTGAAGTCCTGTGCTATTCAGAATATCTTTCCTTTAAATGTTAGAATTGCCTCCAAAGTTTCACAAAAAAGAAACTTTCAAAGAATTATACATATGAAATCTCACTCGGAGTCTATAAAGTGGTATAATTAAATATGTGAGTTTTATTACTGGCCTATCAAACATTTCAAACTGAAAATTTTGGGCTAATCCATAGTGTCTTTTCATTTGACTTTGGGATGCATATTATGTAACTGCATTTTACATTTTTTTCTTTACTAGACTAACATTTAATAATCTCAAAATATTAATATTTCTTTATGGCAAAAGAAACATTGGGATAATTTATTGTAAGTAACCAAGTTTGCTACAAGTGAATCTGGCAGTCTGGCAACTCCAGCACTGTTTATTTTTTTACTTACGGATCAGTTTGTCAATTGCATAGCATCCCTCCACTTATCCTATTTGAGTGTCACAATAACCCTGTGAGGTGAGCAGAGCAGATTTTATCGCCTCCATTATATAAACAGAGATAATGAGGCTCAGAAAAGGGATTTATCTTTTTCCTGACAATATGGTATAAATAGCAATACATGAAGAAATCAAGCTAATTACTGAAATTTGATACTAACCCTAAATCTTGAAGCTTAAATGCCTCAAAAGTGTTAAAACAAATAACAGTATCACTAAATAAAATGATTCATTATACCTCCTAGTTAAGCAAGCGTTTTCTATGCTAACAATTTATTACAAATGAATTGCATGAATCTATTCCTTAAGTAGGTACTTTGAAACTCAGGTCCAAAATAAATCATTTTAAATTCAAAATAATCAATTTTTCTATCTTTCAGTTACAGAAAAAAAAATTTCTCTCTAAATTTTCAAGGTAAGCAAGCCCTCTACTAACATAGCAGGAGTCCTAAGAATATTTCACAGCTAGTTCACTGTAAAAGATTCTGAGGCACAGAGTAGTAATAATGACAGAGCTGATGTTATTTTTACCTAACATTTAACAAGCAATTCACTATAAACCAAAGACCTGGGTTCATATTTAATGTACTGAACATCAAATATACGAGGAACGCCCGAATCCCCCTTTTACTGAGTTGATGCTGTGGAAGGCAGGCTGTACTGCAACAGTCAGAGACTGCACAATCTGCCACAGTCCATGGGCAGGGAGAACTTTCATTTCTAGTCATTTCCCATCAGAGAGATACTGGGAACTCTTACTAGCTGAGCAATTGGAGCAAGCACAGTTCCCACATGCAGCTTGGAACTTTATTTCTCCAAGTTAACCTTGCCCACAAGGAACTACCTGAAAAAGGGATAGAACCTATTTTCTTTTTTTTTTTTTTTGAGACAGAGCCTCAAGCTCTCCCCCTGGGTAGAGTGCCATGGCATTACAGCTCACAGCAACCTCCAACTCCTGGGCTCAAGCGAGTCTCCTGCCTCTGCCTCCCAAGTAGCTGGGACCACAGGCGCCCGCCACAACTCCTGGCTATTTTTTGGTTGCAGCCGTCATTGTTGTTTGGCGGGTCCGGGCTGGGGATTCGAACCCGCCACCTTAGGTGTATGTGGCTGGCGCCTTAGCCGGTTGAGCTATAGGCGCCGAGCCTAGAACCTATTTTCAAGTATTATGAGTACCACCCATTAACTGAGAGAAATTCACCTGAAAAAGCTTTGTTCAATTACTATTCATTAATTATAGTATTAGTTTTTATAGACTTTAGATGTTTTTGATGTTGCTGAACTCTGTACTATGTTATTTTAAGAAAAAACATGGGCAATCCTAGTTCCAAATCATCTCAAATTGTTGCCTCTAATGTAATTAAAGTTACTATGCTCTTCTTTCTTGGAGGTCAATTAGTGCATGAAGTATAGTACATATAAACAATACTGTATGCTCCTTTATTTTTCATTATCCTAGTAAGTTTTGCCTAATTGTGAGATACTTTTATAACAGAAGGTAAGGACACATATAATTTCAAAGACCTATATACCAATTTAGAAAAAGTGGCCCAAAACATTTTGAGTAGCACCCTAACTGTAACTGTTTCAAAAAGTGAAAAAGCAGTAATATCTCTATTTGTTCAAATGCAAATTACCCTTATTTTCAAGTATTTAAATATATATTTTACCCAAGGCAAAAGCAGATTATATACTCCTCTTTTTTCCCCCAACATCAAGTACTCTTTGTTAACTCACAAAGAAGTATAAAATTAGTAAGAAATCTTTAGCAGACACAAAAGATGAAAGATGAAACTGCAGCAAGAGAGCATGGCAAATCCAAAAGATCTATTAGTGCATAAATCTACTGGAAAAAAACAACAACAAAGGAGATAGAGAGAATTAACAAGCTACAATTAAAGTTATGTCTTTAAAGCAGTAGATTATAACAGGGTGGGAAATGTTTAATCTGTGTCCTCCTGAAAAGCAGTTACCATCTTTTAAATTAAAAAAAAAAAAAAAAAACAGCTGGTATATTTTCACAGCATCTGGATTTATTTATGGTACAAAGCCATAGAATTGTAGTATTATTACTCCTTTCCCACCCTGGCAGAGAATAAACATGAATTCAGAAGCACAGTGGAGTGAAAACAAAGAGAAGAGAGAGAAAAGGCAGCAGAGAAAGACAGAAAAGGTGAATACAGAGCTACAGAAGTGTTTATTGAGCATGCTACAGAGGTAAGCAGAGTACACACAAATGAAATTAAACAACCATCAAACCTCCCAACTTTGTTAGAAAATTAATTTTTAATTGTGCCGCTTTCAAACTATACTGAATTTTACATTTCTAAAGATGTAAAAACTCAACTAATAGAAAATATACATGACCATTCTGTCTACATAGATAACAGAATCTATGAATCTTGAAACTAAGTACATCAATTTCAAAAAGTATTGGTCATTTAAACAGAATCAACAATTCAGATTGACAAGAACTGTTCAAATTAATTTGACCTGTAGATTCTGAGCCATGTTTTTATTAAAGTCAGATCTATTCCTAAATACAAAATATTTTGAAGATTTATTAAAACTGAATATTACAATGCAAGGTAAATTAAGACTAAAGGCACATAAACTTTGGTCCCACCTGGTTGTCAGTTTTAGAAAACTGCCACAAAATTAATCTTCCTGCAAATTGCCGCAGTACACTTTCTTTATCTTTGAAAAATACATGCACCAGTTCCTGAACTAGCTAGACCAGTCTGCACATGCTCAGAAATCCACAACCATATTCCAAATCTTAATTACAAACTAAGGATGGCAATATATATTTAAATGCACATAAGTCATGTCAACTTCAAAAACATCTACGAAAAATATTCAGCCACAAACAAGACATTACTTAGTGCTGACATTTATATGATACGTCCCACAAGAGTGTGTACAAAAAGGTTAAGATTCCACAATGCTTTCCACATAGGGCTCAAACTTACAGAAATCACTTTGTTGTCTTAAGAAATTAATCCTCTGCATCTTGTTAATTTTAACTAATGCCTACATTCATAACTGAATCTAGACCAGAATTGTGAGATACAAAAGGCCAATGTTTTTTAAAGCAATAAAGCCTAAGGTAGTAAAACCTAAAAATGCTGCTTTATTCTTTCAGTACCATGTATCTTATTTGATTAAATAGAAAATAATATGACAAATCACTAATTCAAAATAAGTTCCAAGCAGGAGAAACAAAAACTTAACCTTTTTACACACCCCTGCCTAAACATATTTTAATTCCCATGTAACAATGTGCCCTAGACAACCAATTCCTTTTTTCTAGTAAATGCACATAAGCAACACTAGTTTTCCTTTTTAAGGCACGTATGTCAACTAAGTTGAAAAAAGAAAGCAAAATTAAACTGAAATTTTAAACAGACAATAAAAATGGCTTCCCTATAGAACAGATGAAATACAGCAGTTAATAATTCTGCCTTTACATATGCCATTTCATTTCATAACCAAGGAATGATAACAGCATGGGAAAAAAAAAAGAAAAAGAAAACTAACATAAAATCAAACTCTGGTCCCCACTTTTCTGAACAGTCAATAGGTGATGACACCGAACAATGTGATTCACCCACAGTCTTCATCTCCCCGTTTTTAAATTGTTGACTTGGAGAAAGATACTCTCAGATGATGGTTTTCACCAAGGTTATAATTATGAAGATCAATCAAGGCCTGGATAGCTTCTTCCACTGTTGCCATCTGAAGAAGAGCCATTTTGTGATCTCTTCTGAAACAAAATTATGAAATTAGATACTTCATAAAAACTAGGAAGGGCTCTTTAAATACTTGAATTTTGCCCATTCCAGAACCAAAGATTTCCATAAACAAAAAGAATAAAAACTACTTGGAGAAAACTTTTTACTTCTATCAAATCACTACTTTAAAGACAAAGAAGCTTGCTTACTGAAAAAACTTAAATGCTTTCACAGTGCCCCCAGTGTTAGCAAACAGTGTTCGTAGATCCTCTTCTGCTACTGAAGGACTAGGAAAATTGGATGGGGAAAAAAGTAAAGATTAATAATAAATTTTACATTTTATTAAAATGCAATTTATATCCTTAACAAACACCAGCTTAAGTACTTACGGAATATTAGATAGGTGAAGGGTTGCAGAAGGAGGAAAAATATTCTGAAAATTTTTGGATCCAGGTTTCTTAAAACGATGCAATGGGGAATTACCAAAATCTTTTGTTAGCCCTTGATCATCAAGGCCCTCTCGAGGTAGTTGTACAGTCTGATGTTTAGAGAGAGTAACACGAATAATTTTTCCATACATTTTCTGTCCATTAAGATGATTCATGGCTATCAAAAAAAAAAAGAATGCCTATTAACAAATCACATAGTTCAAAATGAAAATAATTCTTATTTTAAAGTAACTTGAAATCTGATATTATGATTTTAAAATAAATCATAAATTTAGCACAGCCTTTGGTGACAAGATTTCAATTCCATTTTCACTTGCACTAGACAAGACATTTTGGCAAAAAAGCCAGCTTCTTTCACAGAATGAAATCCAGATACTTAACTACACAAGAAAGAAACTTAGTCATTTCTCTTTTTTTCCCCTTTGCTCCACATCCTAATTGCTAAGTCCAGAATATTCCTTCTCCTAATTATTTCTCAAATTCACGTTCGCTCCATTTCTCCACATTTTACTACATTTTGATCTGGATAACTCGATGGGTATCCTCATTTGTCTTCCTGTTAGATATTTCTCTATTTTTCTCCTCTTTATTCTATACTTGGTGACCTCTATAAATTACAAATCTTATCAATGTCATCACCCTTTAAGGTCAAAGTCTATCGTTCCTTAAAATTACTTATACCTTTGCCAGTCTGGCCCTTATACAAGTTGAGTATCCCTAACCCAAAAATCCAAAATCTGAAATTCTCCAAAATCTAAAACTTCTGGAGTGCCAACATGATGCTTAAGGAAATGCTCATTGGAACATTTTGGGTTTTGGATTCTCAGATTTGGGCAATAATGCAAATATTCTGAAACACTTCTAGACCCCACCACTTCAAATCAGTGATCCTTAAACGTGTATATAATTGCCAGCTTCTTTGAACAGTATTTGTCAATGATATGCACTATCCATCACTATCCTTGCTAGAGCTAGAAATGAAATGAAACCATCCCAGCCCTCACAGAATTTATGGTACCTTAATACTAATACTATACTCATTGTTCTTTATGGTCCAGCTATACAAAATATAATATCCTGACACTAAGCGCTAGTTTTTCTCAACTTTTATTCTTGTGCATATGATGTTCTAGTTATAACAACTTCCTATGTCCTTTACTTTCCCTTTTAGTCTATTCATCCTTCAAAGTCACTTCTAAGGTCTCTCCTCTGAAAAGGTTCAGAATCTCACTAGATATTCACAATTTATTGTCATTATATATTATATTCTCCTTCAGACTATAAAGTACATGGAGATAGGAATTACTGTCTCTACCCCAGCACACAGTGCCCTGCATGAACAAAGAATATTATGTGGTTATCTCTTGAGGAAGACTGAATTATTTTTAAACTAAATGAACTGATCTGCTATTAGAACGTTTATGTTTTATTCATTGGTCACAACAACTAAAAAAGCCATTTCTGGCTCGGCGCCTGTGGCTCAAGCGGCTAAGGCACCAGCCACAGACACCTAAGGTGGCAGGTTCGAATCCCCAGCCCAAGCCCGCCAAACAACGATGGCTGCAACCAAAAAATGGCCAGGCATTGTGGCGGGGGCCTGTGGTCCCAGC
>NW_003852405.1:12721162-12776751 GCF_000181295.1 Otolemur garnettii
CTGTGAGCGTGATGCCACGGCACTCTACCCAGGGGGACAGCTTGAGGCTCCGTCTCAAAAAAAAAAAGCCATTTCTAGTAAGTCATACATTTTTGGCTAAATTGAAAATCTAAATGATCATAATAAAACTGAACAAAAGTATTTAAGTATTAACAGCAGAGAGGTAAAGATAATTTGGAAGAGTAAGGAATTGAGAAAAGAAACTACTAAGAATTTTAATACAATAATTAGTATATTATGGTACACACTCTGACACAGAAGATACCAAGAATTTGTTAAATCAATGAATCCTGTCATACATGTATAAAATAAGCCAATTAAATATAAAACAAATCTATGCTGTGGAAGTATGAAATACGAATAGGAAAAAAAAGTAAATTCTTCTTTTACTTAACAACGTCCCTAATTTTTAAAATCAAGTTTACTCTTCCTAATTGTCACTGCAGTGTTATATAACAGTTTTCTCTCAGATTTTCAACTGAGGCTAACAGAAAAAAAAAAAAAAAAAAAAAAACACATCGTTTGGGCCTAAATCTTCTCTTACTAGTTTCTTACAATGCATTTCACACACACTTATAAATTAACACTCAACACTTATAAAACCAATTTTTAATTATCTACAGTGATAGTACATAAAATCCTTTTATAATAAAACCATTGAATTACAAAACACTTTAAAAGTCCTATTAATTCTACTGTTTCAAGTGAACAAGCTTCTATGATAACGTGCTGTACCTCAGACAAAATGTATTATAAAATATGAGTTTGGGAATAAAGTAGTGTAAGGAAAGGAGACTAAGGCTGCCTTGAGAAAGCTGTCCCAATAAAAAGACTACAAAACAGCTGAGCTTTGTGATGATGAAGGGTAGGAATAAGAAAACAATAAAAAGTCCTAGGTCTATTAAGTATATTCTGAAAAGATGGATGATAAAGGAATAAGACTACAATAAAGCAAAATTACCAAACAGCTACCTCAGGGAGTAGCCAGGTAATGAGAAAGAGTTAAGTCAGCTGATTGCTGACAAAAAGATGAGAAGCAATTTAAAGGAGAAGGAAAGAGAGGCAAATAGAAAACCAAAGTTAAAAAAACAAATTTTTTTTTTGTCAAAAATCACAATGACTGAATGAAATTAAGCACTGATTTTCATTTTTATACCACACTCTCTTTTCTTAATCTTTACAGATACTTGTCTATCACTAGACTTTTCAAAAAACTCAACTTCTGGCTGTGTTTTTCTTTCAAACTGTCCTCTACACCACTATCTCTAGGCCTGGCTTTAGCATCCCCTTCCCTTGGATTTACGCAATTTTCTTAAAGTTAGAACTTCTTTCCAAAGACCTCTTCTACTGTACCACACATATCTAATTTGTATATAGTACTTCCAATATCATCTAGTATTAAGTATTTGTAAACTCCCATTAAAACAAGCTTTTGACCGATGAATACTAGGCCTTATTTTTAAACTTCCAGTTACATGGAGATTTTAAATTTTTATTAACTCTAACTGTGCAATAGAGAATGAGGTCTGTATAATATTTACTCTCTGAAATTAACTGAAGCTTGCTTTATTTATGTTTGAGTGATCACTTTATAAAAATGTTCCATACATGCTTTCAAAAAGGTGCCAGATTCGTAACTGTTAGACGCAGTAACAAAGAATTAGGTTGTATCATTTGGATTTTTCTGATTTTTTTTTGTCTGCTTGACATGTAATTCAGGAAGGTGGGGTTGATTTACCACTATGATGGATTTGGTCAATTCTGAAGCTCTATTTACAATTTATACATTTTGAGGTTATTTCACTAAGCATAAATACACATAAAACTGTTATCTTCCTAGTAAACTAAATCTTTTATCAATACTTTTGGTTTTAAATAAAATCATGTTGAATTTTCTTGGGCTATTTGCCCAATATATTCCTTTACCTTCAATCTCTCTATATTCTGTGCTTCTATGTCTATTTTAAAGAGCATATAGGGACCTTTTGAAAAATCAACTATATTCCTTTTTGTCGTTATTATTGATACATCAGGTCTTGATTCTATCCTAATTTCTATTTTTTTCCCTATCTTTCTGCGTATCATTTGCTGTTCTCCCCTCCTTCCCTTGTTTGGTTTTGGGGAAAAGATATCTTGAGATCCTTTATGACACTACAATGCCTCAAAGTTTGACTTGTTACTAAATTACTTATGACAATGGAAGTGAATATATACATATACTTAAAAATTGGTCAAATGCCATAACACTAGAGTAATATTTTCCATTCATTTATAGAACACTTTGATAGATATAATTTAGGTGAAGATTTGTTATGAACAAGAACTCAGCTTACTGTTGAGATGGCAACTGCATCTTAACATTTAATGAAAAACAAGTTTTTTATAAGCAGTTGGTAAAAACATAAATTATAGAAACTAGACACTTTTACCATAAACCTTTTTTTGGGGTGGGGGCAGAGTCTTACTCTGTCACACTGGGTAGAGTGCTGTAGCAACATAGCTCACAGCAACCTCAAACTAAAATTTTCTTGCTTCAGCCTCCAGAGTAGCTGGAACATCGGGTGCCTGTCTAACACCCAGCTATTTTTAGATATGCGGTCTAACTTTCGCTTAGGCTGGTCTTGAACCTGAGCTCAAGCTATCTATCAGTCTCTGCCTCCTAGAGTACTAGAACTCCTGAGCTCAAGCTATTCACTAGCCTCAGTGGGTGGATATCCCAGTGTTAGGATTACAGGCATGAGCCACTGCGGCTGGCCCCAGTATACTATTTTTAAAGATGAGAATTTATAAATTACATTGTTCTTAAAATATTCAAATTTTAAAATTTTTCTATCTATTAAATAGGCTTATGGCACAAAGTTTATCAAAGAAACATCTTAATGTTTGCACTTTAAAAATTCTGGTGTGAAACAATTTAACATAGCCTGTAAAATTTGCAATGATCTCATTCACATTCAAACATTATTGACTGTATCTTCCCTTGCCATTTATTTCTCATCCTAGTTCTTAAGCATAAAGACATCTGCCTATAACATAAAGCAATGAAAATATCCAAATAGAGTCCCAAGAAAACCAAAGAATGGCACCAGAGGCAAAAAAAAAAAAAAACCCAGAAAAATTTTAAGTCTCATTTATTTTTCTCAATAGCATACACTTAGTTTTGTGTGGGTTTTGAGTGGGAATGTACATGTGCGTTTTAAAGACAGAGATGGTATGGATTTTTTTTTTAGGGTCATACACTTTAAGAATGTAATGAAAAACAGTAAATTATTAGCCACAACATGAAGTCCAAAAATTATAAATCATGCTACTGAGAAGTCAAAACTTTCTTATGAAAGTGGGGGTAAATGATTTACAAATGTAAGTACTGAACAAACTGAATTGTGTTTCTCCAAATTCCTATGTTGAAGCCCTAACTCCCCAATGTAACTGTACCCAGGAGGTAATGTTAAGGTTAAATGAAATCGTAAGGGTGGAGTCATAATTCAATAGAACTGGTGTCCTTATAGAAGGAGAAAGAGATCTGTCTCAGCAAAAAGGTCACATGAGAACAATGGTTCTGAAGACAGCTGCTGGTAAATCAAGAGGAAGGCCTGCACCAGAAACCAAATCTGCTCGCACCTTGATCTGAGACATCTAGCCCTCAAAACTGAGAAAATTAGTTTTCCATTTTTTAAGTCACCCAAATGATTATGGCAGCCCGAGCAGACTCCAATTAGGATTAAAAATTAAAATACTACTTATTTAAAATAGTTTTTACACCAAACAAAAATAAAAAAACTTTTCAGAAGAATTTGGTTTATTTATTTCTATCCCAGGAAATTCTCAACCATGATTCTGTATCCTTTATTTATGAAGTAATGAGACCCATATTTCAAATGTTAATGAGAAAAAAATAACATTTAAGAATGCTTTGTTGACTATGAATCACCATCAAATTGCTACTTACAATATCTATGACAGCAGCACTCTTACGTATCTTTCATCTAAAATAGGTATCACCATATAAAAATAGTTTTGTACCGTGTTTGAGTTGCTAAGATTACTGCCAAGAAACAATAAGTTTAAAATTCCTATTTGAAATCCAAACTTTTCTATCTAACCAAAATTCAAACTTTTCTGATTCCAAAGGCCAAAGCTGGTCTAGAATATCGTGCTGTTCATCTCTTGAGTTTCACATGAATAACAGCAAAAATACACTAATGCTTACAAAAAAAAACCCCAAACCAAGAAAACCCAAATTTCAAAATTAACAATGCAGATATGTAGATACAGTTAGACTGAGGCACCATCATTCCTGAATCTCAATGAACTGAATACTGAATTATAAACTATGAACATACTGGTATTTACAGTCAATCATTACTGTATGTTGTTGTATTCCAGATTTATGTAATTTAACTTTGTGTATAAAATCAAATGAGATATAAATTTAATCAAAATCCATTATTTATCTAAGTAATGATAGAACTTGACTAAAGTGTATCTTAAGATTCCCAAAGGGACTAACAACAACATTTTGACACAGGTTTTTTATTCTGTACTTAAGTATCTTTCGGTTTTCATGTGACACTTCCCATTACTAAGTTTAGTCACTTAAAATAAATGACTTTAGAAGAATTAAAATAACATGCATTAATCAGGATTGTATGGACTATATATGAACAGTAAGCTTCTGTTATAAGGAACAGCTGGAATGAAAAACACTAAGGAGGATCTTTGATATAAATGTTATTATTCTTATGTAATACTGTTATCACAATTTGGGAGCTAAATTCTTTTCTCTTTAGATTGTGTTTGAGAAATGGCAGGAAGAGACCATAAACATCAAACACGTTAAGTCCATTATGGACAACTTATTCACAATAAAATATGAAAAATAAAAATATTTTGAGCCCTGGCCATTAAAAAAATAAATGAAATGATTTCTTACTGATGTAAGGGGTTCATTTTTGTTCACAGATTTATATTATGTATTTGAAATCAGAACTGAAGATGTGTAGATAACACAGAGTTTAGTCTTACCAAGTTGTGATTGGTTTCCATCTGCCATCTGTATTAGAGCACTGTCTTTCTTATTGTACAAAATCTTCACACGCTGCACATCTCCATAAACACCTTTTTTGGAGTCACAGAGAGGTAATCCAAAAATAGAATTAATTTTACGTGCAAGTCAGCTAACGATTATCTTTCTGACATATCAATGAAACATTCAGACATCAACATGATCACTCATTCAATCTCATCATTCTCACAAATGAATAAAGAAGATCAAGATTTTGAACAGTGAATTTTGAAAAGAATAATTTTTGATAAACCCTCAAAGCTATGTGAATGATATTAAATTAAAGACCATGCAAAATAAATCAGCATGCATTAAAACAAATTTTGTGTCTATGGAGAGTTTTAAATAGCAAAGAAAAATAGCAAAAGATTTACTATTCAACTTTAAGCCAAAGTGCTAGCTACAAATAAGAATTAAGGTGAAACAAAAATCAAATCAATAATAAAAGTATAGTGCTAACAATAACATACCGAAGAGGGTAAACAGACTTTGGGGCGTAACCATCTTTAGAAGGAGAGAAGAGCAAGCAGCGTAAGACAAGAAGAGAGAAGAGTCGAGGAAGAGCGGAGATGAACAGATCATCCATAACGAAGGGTGGTTCCCGCAGAATGGTGAGGTGGTCATGGATCATGGTTCAAGGCGGTTAATTGGGGCAAGTTGGTCCGAGGAACATTTGTTCAAGCACAGAAGCATGAACATAGGGAATGGAGACAGGGAATGAAGACAAGGACAAGGAAAATAAAGGATAAGACAGGGAAGGGAATGGGTATTTGGGAAAAGACAAGGAAAGGGAAGGTGAACACACAGGGAAAAGGATGAAATGGGGAAGGGAAACAGCAATGCAGAAGAAAAAAATAAGGAATTGGGGAACAAAAAAAAAATAAAATATAGGTCAGTACATAGGAAATGCAGGAATTTGGTCAGAAAATGGTTGGTTTATGTACTGTACAAGAAAAACTGAGTAAAATGTAGTCATCCAAGACAAATATGGGTAAAGTACATCTATATCAAGAGTAAATTACAGCATTTCATCTCAACATAGGGAAGGAAAGCATGCACAGGAATTTTAAACTTTGAACTTTAACTGCATAAGCATGGCTGGTTATGAAATGCAGGCAAAAGTCTTAAAATAAAAACAAAGACACTCTGATTCAAACATTTTAGCATGCAGAACTGTGAATGATAATAGTATTAAATGATAAAATAAGCGTAATGTTCATATTAAGAGGCCAATTAAAAATGAAACAAATATTCAAATTAGACATCATAAACTGATACATTGAGCTTCCCACATTTCATACCAGCTTTCATAGCAATCAAAATAAAATATACCAGACATAAAATGTACAACTAAAGAAAATAACTAAACAATAAATTTTATTTAACAAGGCGGGGGGGATAAAGTTGAAAAATATTTTTAGAAGACAATGACTAATAACTGGAAAGAAAAAATTACTAAGAAAGACTGGAAGAGTGCCTCGTCAAGATCTTTGGAAGAACCTTCAAAGAAAAATGTATTAGAGTAGTTCACATAAAATAAGATTTAAAAAAATGCAATGACACATAAGCATGAAATGAACAAGCAAACAATTAGAAAAGGCAAAGAGCAAAATTGTTTTACAGTTAAATTTGCAAATTAGATCACATTTGCCCTTGAGAACAACAAAAAGATAAAAAGCCAAACTATGGTACTTCACCATATTTTTCTTAGGAAAAATAGGTAGTTAAGTCAAAAAAATATACACATATAGATATAAAGAGATTTGACTGTCTAAGGAAATAAAGTATTACCTAAACAAGTACGTAGATTTTATTCAGAAGTGGAAACATACAGAAAATACTTTGACTAATGAATGTACATTAACAAAAAAAAAAAGGCAAGTGCAAAATGAAATAAACATGAAAAACTTTCACAAATGAAATGGAGTTAAAGAGCAAACATTAGAAATTATTTTACTAACCTCTTCATTTAAATTGCTAACCAACAGGACTGTATTGCCACCAGCTGAGACTCCAGGCATACCCACTCGGCCAGCAGCGGCTGCAGCAGCGGCTGCAGCAGCATTTGGAATGGCCAAAGGACTCAGAGCTCCTGGAACAGCTGCAACAGGAAGCCCTAATTTTAAAATAAAGTATATTTTACGAAACACACACAAGTCGTTTACAAAAACCAACTTAAGCACGATGGCTGCATGGCTTACAGCTGACCACTCCAAATGGCTCCTGAAAGTTAATTGTTACGTTTATAAAAAATTATTTGGTGATGGGTTGTAGGAAAAAATAATTTACTTCAATAAAATCATTAATTATTTAAACTAAGATACATACCTGTATTAGGTTAAAAATTAACCTAATTTTAACCGCATTACTCCACTTCCTATGGAAAAGCAAACACAGCATAAAGAATGTATTTCCAAGTCTGGGACTTGGAAAATTTACTTCCATGATTTATAGTGAGAAGCCAAATGTTAAAAAAACAAACAAACAAACAAACAAAAACCTGACATAGTAATTTATACTCTTTTATCCAAGTACTATCTTCTTTATGAAAACACACTTTAAATCAAATAATTGTAACTATGAAACAAATACAATAAGCCCTTTAGTTCCCAGAGACAAATCACTCTGAACAATATTTAATTCATGCAAATAACCTAAAGAAAATCTTAGCAAAATGTGTTTGCCTCCTTAATTCTACATTTGAGTAGTTATAATAAACACAAGTTTCTCTAGCACAACACTCTCCCATAGAAAGAGAAACTGGTGCTACATAACAGATTTTCTTTTCCATGTTTTCTAGTTTCCAGTCTTACTCTTGTCCACCACACCTTCAAGTCATTTATTTTAGATGGAATTCTCTTGTCTTAGCTCCCTTTATCCAGTTTTCAATTACCAATAAACTCAGAATACTCTCATTCCTTAAATTGTCCATACCAGTTTATTGCTCAATAAAGCAATTGCTCAATAAAGCTTTGTTCCTTCACTAAAGAATGAGTTATGCTTTTTTAAATTTCCCATGATAAAGGAAAAACACCCAAACTAGATGAAGTTGATTTCATGACATACCTGGGTAGAACTGGCCCTTACCACTGTCGTTCCATAAGTTCACATATTATTTCTTCTCTCTTTCCAGCCTTCTTGAGCATTTCATAAGCATCTGCTGTTACCTTTGGTTTCAGAGATCTTAATCTTTTAGTCAAATTTTTGATCTTTTTACTTTATAGAAACTACTATGACCTTTCATTGGCAATATGAATACTTGCAGTCTTTAATATTCACAATCCTAAGGTTTTTGACTTACATTTATTTTCTTCTCCAATCTCCTTTTAGTTCAGCCATTATGCCTTCTCTCTGAGCACTACATCAGTGGAATGATATGGTTCTCATTTAATATTCTTGGATGAGTTTATTTTACAGCTTTTTTGCCTATACCATTTTTAGGGGTTCCTCTTTTCCTTATTTCTCTGCTTTTCTTTTTTAGCACTTTTTTGCTTTGGAAAATTTCAAACACATACAAAAGTAAAAAGTCTAGAATAGCAAACCCTCATGTATGCATCAAACAGGTTTAACAATTAATATCCCAAAAATAAGGATCTAACTTTAAAATAAAAGTCTTCAGTCTAGTATTTACTAATGTACCCCAGGAGTCTTTGGTGCCTCTTTAGATATACAAGTGTGTACCTTTTCAATCAACTATTCTACTGCATTGCCAAACTTTACCATGTTAAGTACTATAGCTCTCATTACACATAAGTTGTTTCCATTTAACACTACATAAGTTCAACTGTTGCAAAGTCAAGTATAAAGATATACTCTTCATTCCTAGGCATACATATACACTGTAATTCTTTCCTTGCATTCTCTTGCAAAGTGACCTCCCCACATTTATTTTTAACGCTCTTCTTTGGTATTTTCAGATAGCTTTTCCTGAATGCACAGAACATCCAACCTAAGTCTACACAACCCAATTATTTAATAGTAGTGGAAACTCCAGATATAGTCATTATATTGTCAAATCATCCCCTTGTTTTCCCTGCGTTTAATTAGCTACCATTTAATAGAAAAAGTAACTTAAATTCTGTTACATTCCATAGTCTTTGAGAGCCAGCTGATGGCAAAAAAAATAAAAAAGAATCAAAACAATGTACCCACTGTGATACATTGTGTACTAAAGAAAAAAAGTTCAGTACGAAACCTCATGTTGTCCTTTAACAACAAAAATACTTTAAAATTAAAAAAAAAAACTAAAGATATATGACCCATTCTTTCCCACACACACATAATCAAAACCAGTTTAATTTCAATTTTCTTTTCGATTCTAACAAGTAAGAAGTAATTCTCAGGGCCCATTACACAGAAAGACTTAACTGGTAAATTAATTATAATTAATTGCCAAAATGAAAATAATGTCAAAAATCTAACTATGAACATTTACTCTGGACCATCTCTTGGCTCTTAACCACCATCTACTATTTACTAAAATACACTGTATCTCTTATTTATCTGCTAGAATTGTCTCAAACTTTGTGCCTCACAGTGAAAAAGCTATCAAAACTTTTTCATTTCAGAACCTTTTTACACTCCTAAAAATTACTGAGGGCGACAAAAAGTTTTATTTATTTGGGTTATATCTAAAGATATCATTTCAGAAATTTCTTCAGAGTGATGTAGAAAACACCACTGTAGAGAATTGAGAGTCAGAGGCAAAAAACATTTTAGTATTATCCTAATAGTTCTGACTTTGCAGACCTTCTAAGGAGGTTAGGTCTCAGGAACTTTCAAGATCTCTGAAAATCATTTAGCAACCCTCTATTATACAGACATATGCTTTGCACATATGGAATGCTCAAAAACAACAAAGTATATGCTTAAGAAAATACTATATGACATATATATTATATATAAAGGAATATACTACTAATACTTGCAAAATTCGTATTAGTTTACATCTATATATAATATACAATTATGTAACATGTGTTTTCATTTGTATTAATATTTAAAAAGAAAGCTGAGTTTAAATTACATACTGATTCTTTCAAAATTTATAGTTCCAACTCACATGTATCCTTACTGACATTACCAGAAAATTTTGAATCAATCTACTAAAATTCAGCATCTAGCTAAACATACCAGCCCATGGTTAATACTTCTACAAAAAATTGCTTCTTCTGAGACATCTCTACCAATTCAACATACAATTAAACACTCTAATAAAAATTAGTCACCAAAAAGTTGAAAGGTACTAAAAAAATTTACTCAAAAACATTAAAGCCTATTTTTAAAATACATTTTTTGCTTGCAAGCTGAGTTTTACAATGGAGATAACTTGGTGGTACAATATTGTTTAGAATATCAAGCCTTACCATGGAAAAGGGGAACTGAGAATTTTAAAAGTAATTACATATTAGTGTGGTAGTCCCAAGAGATATTTTAAAAAGCCAAAAAAAAAAAAAAAAAACCCACGCATTTTAAACTATATTGTGCTTTAATAAGACTACTAATTTTCTAGTGAGAAAAATTTACCTCTTTCTAATAAAGAGATAATGAAAGTCTTACCAAAATGCAATGTAAGCTGTGAGGACCACCAATGTCCTTACTTCTGGATGGTAATTCACCGTCTCCTCATTTGTCCATTTACTTCCACCATTCTAGGCCACTATACTAGTAAGTCAGGTAATCTATGTTTCTCTTTCATATTTCCTGCTCTGGGCTGATATCTTAGAAAAACTACTTACACTAACCCTTATTCCAGTGATTTAGAACTGTGTAGTCTTAAGTTTACTCTGGACTTTTAATGCCTCTGAGGATAAATTCCAAAGTTTTCCTTAGCACAGACGTCTCTGAAGAATTACTTTATCAATCAGGTATAATTTTTTTTTTGGGGGGGGGCGTTAATCCAAATGTTGTTTGCTGCAATAAAAATATAAAAACCTACAAAATATTTCATGATGCACTATTTACACCATAATGATAAATTCTGGAAAAGAACTCTGCATTATATTTTCCATTATAAATATTAATTTTCAGCTCTTAAAGGCAATAAATTTACCATGGCCCCTTTGTAAAAATTTATATAAAACATAATCTACATACGTAGACTATGTATATATAATATACAGACTCTAGATTATTTCTAGCTATAAAAAAATCATCATTTAATTTTAATAATTTATACCTTTAGCTAAGGCAGCAAATACACAGAGGAAAAAAACACTTCTAAAAATATTGTTAAGAAGGGATAAAAATGCTTGCTATACTCCCAAGATTGTTATAAGGATAAAATAATTTAAAAGAAGGTGCTGCAGGAATCTTTTTCACATGAAATGATCCTTATCAGCTGGGCCACCCAGAGAGAAGTGACATAAATTACATATCTATCCTCTGCCCTTCAGGTAAGACTTCAATGAAACACATAACCATCCCTAACTTTGTCCAATTCAACTATAGAATTATATATTTTGTTATTTATTTTAAATCATTTACAAATATTATAAATATTAATATTGGTAATAATACTACCAAAATTTTTTAATTAACTTTCTATTTTAGAATAGTTCTAGATTTATAGAAGAATTAAAGACTTTACAAGCTTATATGACTTGAGCACCTCACTTCCTCCATTATTAATAATACATTAGTATGGCGTTACATTAACTAGTATTGCTATGTTAACTGAAGTCCATTCTTCACCCATATTTCCTTAGTTTGCACACCTGATGTCTTTTGCTTATGCCAGGATCTCATAGAACATTTTAGTGATCACGTATCCTTAAGTTTGCCTTTGACTATACAATTTAATCTATGATTTATAAAGATAAATAATTTGTTTTATCCCTCCACTTCCCATTCTAAAATTTCCATCCAAAGTCATTTACATCATTTATTTTGATCTTTTCCCTGTTTACATCTGGTAGTACTGCTTAATCTTGCATACTGCTGAACAGAAGAAGACTGGTGGTAGGACTCCAAGGCCTCTTCTAATCCTTAAAGTACAGCCTACCCGCCATAGCCCTGTATTGTGCATCAGTGGATTCAACTAACCTCAGATCAAAAACATTCAGGGGGGAAAAATAAGTTGTGTCCACATTAAACATATACAGATTTTTTCTTATCATTATTCCCTAAATAATATAGTGTAGTTAACTATTTACATAGCATATACATTATATTAGATATTATAAGCAATTTAGAGATGATTTAAAGCAGTGGTCCCCAAACTTTTTGGCACCAGGGACTGGTTTCATGGAAGAGAATTCTTCTATAGACTGGGGACAGACTGGGGATGGTTTCGGGATGATTCAAGCACTTAATATCTCTACCTCAGATCATCAGGCAATAGAGTCTCAAATCTAGATTCCTAGCGGCACACACAATTAGTATAGTTTGCACTCCTATGAGAATCTAATGTCACTGAGTATCTGACAGGAGGCAGAGCTCAGGCTATGATGCAAGCAATGGGGAGCAGCTGTAAAACTGAGGAAGTTTTACTTGTTCATTCATTTGACCACCGGCCACTCACCTCTTGCTTTGTGGCCTGGTTTCTAACAGGCCACAGATCATTACCAGTCCTTGGCCTGGGGGTTAGGGACCACAGATTTTAAGTATATATGGGAGGTTGTGCATATAGCATTACATGCATGTAACATACAATTTTATTACTACAGAAATAACTTGAGCATCCTGGATTCTGGTATCCACAGGGACGGGGGAAGTTCCGAGAACCATTCCCCCATAGATATGGAGGGGATGCCTGTATGAGGTCCTGGCTGGGTACAGCAGTGTTTACTTTTTATCTCCTGACTTGAAAATGAAAACTTTACTTTTGATAAGAATGATAACTGCCATTCTTTCCTGAAACATCTAATTCTCCTCTCACACCACCTTCCCTTCAATTCTAATTCTGCCTTATGGAATCCATTATCTTTTCTACCATTACCAACTGCATTTTCATTCAACTTGTTCCTTAGAGAAACTTTTTAATTAAAAGCTTACTTCTGTTCTAATGAACTTCTCTGACAAACCTCTCACAAAAAGTCATTTTTATCTAAGTTTTTCCCCAAAGTGGAAAAAAAAGATGCATTACTCATCATTCTACCTCACTACCCAATATTACTTTCAGACTACAGTTCTACCACCATCAATGAGGGCAGCTTTTGACATCAATACTACCTAGTAACACCACACTCTTTCTCATCAAAATAGCCAGTGGGTTATTAGGACACTTTCTCTAATTATACAAAGCCTTTAGCACCTGGCATCATTTCCTTCTACTCACTCAGCTCCTGAATCATCCTATGAGGTCTTCAACACTCTGGTCTCACTATGTTTTAAATACTTTGATGGATTTTACTACATCAGTCCATTTTAGCAACTTTTGTTACATCTTTGATTTTTCTTTTCTCTCTTGTTAAAGGCCATATAACATTTGAATCCCCTTTCCTGACTTCATTCTTCTTGATCCTCCCATTCTCACACAACTGCTGAACCAACTTTTGGCCTTTACAGTAACCAGTTAGTTCCCTTTCTATTCTCTTTTGGCTTGATTATACAATGTAACCTAAGCTCCTTGACCCCAATATTCTATTCATGTGCTACTGTTATTCCTTTAACACTGTTAATTACAAACTTAGACAAATCCAATCTTACCTTCTGGCTACGCTTCTGTATGAGTTGGGTATTAGAGTGAAAACACATACCCTCACATACCTACACCCCCAAGGCTAATTCTCTAAGTATTTTGTTATCTACTTTGGGCTGATTTCCCAATTCATTTTTCAAAGAGTCACCTACAAATTCAGTAGACTTTTATCCTACTTTCAACCTCCATATGTTCACCAAGTATCTTATAATATTCACATAAAAATTCTCAAATTATTTCAACCAACTTCAAACTCCTCACATACATCATTTCATCTGTTCCACTTTCTCCTTTTCCTCAGAATGACAAAGAATGGTGGGGGGGGGGGGAGTCCACAAAGCTGATTTCAGTTCTGCCTCTCTAGCTCTACACCTCAGTGTCCATGTGAACTTGATAAAAATCCTTCCTAGTTCTCACAATGAGAATATTTCTATTTTCCAAGCCCTCACATTCCCATTATACTCTTGATTCAGTCTACTATAACCAATCCGAGGACTGAGCCTTGAAAATAAATATAAGTAAGCATTCCTCATATACTAGGCACTGTGCTAAATGCTTCGCCTATGAACACATTTAATCCTCACAATAGCCTCAGATGATAGGTACTATCTTTACGTCCATTACAAACATGGAAGCTGACAGGATCTGAAGACCATGCTCTTAATGATCATGCACAAAACATTTCATCTTCAGTCCTGCTTTACTGCTAAGCTACTATCCCATTTCTTCTTCCTTTCCATGGCACACTTCTTCAAAGAGTAGTAGATAAATTCTTACTTCATTCATATCCTGGTTCCTTGCAATCTGACTTAAACCTACTCTCCTGAATAATTTCATGCTAACTGCTGGGCTGAACAGACATTTCTAATTTTAATTCTATTTACTCGGTTCCTCAATTTCTTATTTATTTTATCCATAGTATAAATGTTCACTGCTTAAATTTTAGTGCCAATGCCTTAATTCTCTTGCTGTCTAGTACTTGGAAAATCTTAATCCAAAGTTTTAGTATCACTCCTCTGAGCGCAGAATTCACAACCCCACAGAACCCCTGTCCAAGTTCTAGGCTGAATTTCTTACTCTCTTAACAGACTCCTTTCACATGCTTCATTCTTCCTAAGCAATCCAATTAGTAAGATGCCAAATCCTATTACTTTATGCATAATTTCCCCCATATTTCTTACTTTGCATTCTAATTTTACATTCCTATAACTTAACAGTTATCTCTATGTGATGCTAACAGTCTCCTATCCGGTATTCTTAGTCTCCATTTTTACCTCTTCTATATACTTTGGAGCCACAGTTAATTTCTTAAAACTAATTTGGTCGTTTTTATGCATGTGCTTAAAAACATCTGAAGAATCCTTCACATCAATGGTTCTTAATCAGTCCTCTGACAATCTGATGAAAGTCAAATGCCTAAAACTTGGTCCACAATATGAAATGGTTATACAAACTTAAAGGCTCTTCTTCTGATCAAAAAGGAGTCTAAGAATGCCTGTATAAAAGTCACCTTCCTTAGAGAATAACAGTTCTTGAGATCTTATAGTTCTTATAGTTCTTTTTGGCATCATTACTTTTCATATTTTCCCAATTACCTTATTTGTTATTTTTAAGTAAAAGTTTGTCACTCCAAAAATGTGGTATATACTTTATTGCATTTACTTATATTTTATTTTTGGTACATAAAACCCTCCCAAATTCTCCTTTTCCTGAAGGAAAATTCCTGAGAATTCTCCTCATTCCATTATGCACTAAACCCACACTAAATTATTATATATTTCACTTTCCTTCCAATTCTTTCAATTAGTGTTATTCATATGTTTGCTGCCTCCACAAGATTACAAGCTCTATGAAGACAGAAAACTTACCATTCTTCTGAGTCCCTGCAGTGCCCAGCACAGTGTTAAAATGACTGCTTACTAATGTAGTAAGTTAATAAACCAGGGTAACAGCAAAGTGAGGCAGAATCCATCTAGGCATGTGAAATGCCCATGGCAATTACTTAAGAAGGGTAGCAGAAAAATCTAGAAAATGAGGGCAGGGGTGGGGCATTTGGCTCAAAGGAGCAAGGCGCCAGCCCAATATGCCAGAGGTGGTGGGTTCAATCCAACCCTGGCCAAAAACTGCAAAAAAAGTGGGGGAGGGCAAATAGGGGCTGGTTCAGAAAGAAAGGATTTCACTTTTAAATTTAAATCAAAATCAACAGCAATATAAAAGAGAGACTATAAAGTTAGGAAAAACTCAGGAAAAACAGTATCAAGAGAGAATCTTAACAAATGCCCTATATATATGTATCTATTGCTTTTTGGAGTTGCTAATACAACTCAGCATGAGCTTTAGCTCCTTAGAAAGAGGCATATTTTATACTAAGGTCATAAACATATATGGTTTTCTTCTGTTAATTGTAGAAACAGTAGTCATATACATCTTCAAAAGGCTTTTCTTTGTTTTAACCATACTATATGCATAACAAAGAACTCTTCAAAACAAAATTTGACTTAAATGTATTATTATATATTTATTTATTTAGGTTCAGAATCTCACTCTGTGCACTGGGTAGAGTGTGGTGGCATCATAGCTCACAGCAACCTCCAACTCTTGGGCTCAAGGGATCCTCTTGCCTCAGCTTCCAGCGTAGCTGGGATTGCAGGTGCCAACTGTGATGTTTGGAAAGTTGTTTTTCTTTTTTTTCTTTTGCTCAGGCTTGTCTCAAATTCCTGAGCTCAGGTGATCCACCCACCTTGGCCTTTCAGAGTGCTAGGAATTACAAGTTTGAGCCATGGTACCCAGCCAAAACTAATTTCTTTCTTTCTTTTTTTTTGGGGGGGGAGGGGAGACAGAGCCTCACTTAGTTGCCCTGGGTAGAGTGCCATGGCATCATAGATCACAGCAACCTCAAACTCCTGGGTTCAACCAATCTTCCCCAGCAGCTGGGACTACAGGCACCCTCTACACCACCAGGCTAGTTTCTCTATCTTTAGTAAAAACGGAAGAGTCTCACTCTTGCTCAAGCTGGTCTAGAATGTCTGAGCTCAAGCATTCCACACACGTGAGCCTTCCGAAGTGCTAGGATTACAGGTGGGAGCCACCATGCTCAGCCAAAAGAAATTCCTTAAAACTACAGCTGAAGTTGGGTGCGGTGGCTCCTACTTGTAAGTATAGTATAGTACTTCAGGAGGATGAGGTGGGCAGACTACTTGAGTTCAGTAGTTGGGAAAGGCAGGCGCTGTCCCCGTCAAAAAATAGCCAGGCATTGTGGTAGGTGCCTGTAGTGGTCCCAGCTTACTTAGGAGACTTAGGTAAGAGGATTGCTTGAACCCAAGAGTTTGAGGTTGCTATGAGCTATAACACCACAGCACTCTATGCAGGGTCACACAGACTGTCTCAAAAAAACAAAAACACTTCCAGTTGAGAATGATGAATAATTGTAATGGATCAGTTTCAGCAAGACTACATGATCGTCCACTAAGAACTTTATATAAAAATTCTGCCCTAGGTAGTTAAAAGAAGGTCTATGAATAATACTTTAGTCCTATATCTTATTCCATTGAGAATGCTGGCCAGTAAGTAAACTATGAACCGATGTAGTAACATTTTTTCCCCTAATGTTTACATTGTATCTGTAATAAAAGCACTCAACTATTACCCAAAACCGTTTCCAATGCTCAAAAGATAAAAAACATCCCAGATTTAAAACACATTCTTTCAAATATTATTTAAAATGAAATCACAGTTAAATAAGCTCTTGAAAGGATATCGTTTCAAATTTGTGACACAAAAGTTAAAATTTTATCCACTGATAGAAATTTTAAAATAAACAATTCTTTCTACTTCAGCTTGTCCAACTTTTCTACAAGGGACATTTTCAGCTGTAAAAATAAACATTTTAAAAACCAGCTAAAACAGAGTAGAAGGCATTCAATAATCCAAACACTCAACACCATTTCCTAAGACTACACAATACAGAAGGTATGCTCCAACTAGGCATTAAGACAGACATGAAATGAGAATCAAAGTTACAGGACAATGAGTTTGGATAAGTATTTTCATGTGACTTCTGAGCAAATACTTCCTACTGATGCTGGACATGATAAAATATTGCATTTTAATTTATACATATTTTTATTTTGATGTTACTATGGCATACAATGATGTCCTTTAAAATCTATATAGTTTAACATTTCTAGGCCATATTTCTAGGATGCTTGGGTATATGTGATTATTCCAATTTTTCTTGGAATGTAGCTTTCAAAATGCTCTGCAGTAGATGAATTATCACTTTGATTTTATGGCCATTATTTTCTTTGCTATAATTAGTCTAGTCTTACTAATGAAATGTTGTAGAGTTTTGTAAAAATTACATTTTTAAATTTATTTTTCTTATTTATTTATTATTAAATCATAGCAGTGTACTTTAGTATTATCATGGGGTACAGTATACTGTTTCTGTATACAATTTGAAATACTTTCATCCAACTGGTTAACATAGCCTTCATGTCTTTTTCTTAGTTATTATGTTAAGACATTTATATTCTACAATTAGAGAGATTCACATGTACCCTTATAGGATGAACCATAGGCGTGATCCCACCAATCACCCTCCCTCCACCCACCATCCTCCCTTCCCTCTCCCCTTCCTCTCTCCATATTCCTGGGCTAAAATTGGATTATAGCTTTCCTATGAAAGCTATAGTTTCATAGTAGGGTTGAGTACACTGGATACTTTTTCTTCCATTCTTGGGATACTTTGCTTAAAAGAACATTTTCCAGCCCCATCCATGTAAACCTGAAGGAGGTAAAGTCTCCTTCTTTCTTAATGGCTGCATAGTACTCCATGGTGTACATATACCACAATTTATTGATCTATTCGTGGATCGATGGGCTCTGAGTATATAAATTTCAATGTACAATTTGTAAAAAAAAAAAAAAAAAAAAGTTTACCATCTTTTGATTTTACATTAGATGTTACATATCTAACCTATTTCATGACCAATTTTGAATGGATATGTAAGAAAACTCTCTTTGGGCTTTGTAGTAAGATAACCAGGTTGAACACTAAAACGACTTGGCAATAACAAATATCTTAGTATGTGAAAAAAGATAACTGAAACCATGGGACCTACATGTTTACCAAATGCATGACATTATTCTAGGTAACTATGCCCCAGAAGGATAGAAGACAAGCTAAGAGGCCAACTTAATAGAAGGATACAAGTACACTGTATCCTACTATTATTTAGAAGCATAGACTCTGAACCTGACTACCTGGCTTTTAACACTAACTCAGCCACTCATCAATTATGAGAGTCTGAGCAAACTGCTCTTTGTACCCTAGTTTCCAAATGTGTAAAATAGGGGTAGTAACAGTAACTAAGAGAAGATGTGAGCATTAACTCACGTGTAAAGGGCTAAGAATGATGCCTGGCACACAATATATAGTAACAGCTATTATTAATATTCCTATGCATCAAACATTTTTCATTCCTGGGTTTGAGACATTTCCACATTGTAAACTATTGTATTTTGAATGTTTCGACCACAAAACAATGACTTGAAGAACTCTAAGCAAGAGATGGAATCTAATTAACTTTTCAAATTCATAATTTTCTAATTATTTCTAGGGTAGGAATAATCACAAAAGGTTCTATCTCAGCATTTGACTAATTTTTATATGGGGATCCAATGATGATAGGAAAAAGAACAGCTAATCTCTTCCATCAATATTAAGGATCCAAAAAGACTTACTCCTTAGAAAATGATATATATGGACCTCTAAAAACCCCTTTTCACTGGGATTTCTTTTTAGAAAAGTCTACTTATGGCCTACCATCACAATAATTAACATAAAAGTAGTCTTCCAAACTCATGAAAATACCAAGCAATATTTTTGTTTTTTCTAAGATACGAAGCTACTGAAAAAAACTCAAAACTGAGAATCATCTTGGGAGGACAATGAAACTCTCAACTGAAAAAACTCAAAACTGAGAATCATCTTGGGAGGACAATGAAACTCTCAACTGAAAAAACTCAAAACTGAGAATCATCTTTGGAGGACAATAAAACTCTCAACAACCTTAACATATTAAGTAGTATCAAAAGACAATGAATCCAGTTTCCTTGAAAACACATATACACCCCCTGAAAGAAACACAGCGTGAGCTATACATACTCTACAAAGTAGATGGGCAACTGCTCTTCTAGCCCAATGCTAAAACACTATTTCCAATTCAGCTAACTTTGCAGTTTTTCCTCTCATCACTGATGCAATACAATGTATCTAAGACAATGGTTCACCAAAAATGTTTGTTTTTAATCACACAGCTTATGAAATTCTAATCAAAATAATGAACACTTCACAGCTCTGACTAAACGTACACACGTGTACAACATCAACAACAAAAAAACACCTAAGGATATTAACTCTTTAATTGAATAAGTAACTTAGATTCTTAGTTGGACATTATTTTTACCTCACAATTAGTTGTAAGAGAAAAATAATTTAACTATTTGTATTTATTGAGAAAATATTAATTCTTCCTGGCCCTTTATTTTATGGGGATAAATTTCTTTTGAGAAAAAGATACCTAGAGTTTAATTAAACTTCATTTAGCCCTTTTCTGCCACTTTTCTTTTTGGGGGCCATTAGGCAGAAAAAATTAAATAATTACATAAATAAAAATGCTCACCTCTAAGCTAAGGTTATCATTTCAAACCACTCTGGCTACTAGAACCTGTAAGCAGACAAAAGTTTCTGAAGTTTAAAGCAAATGTTGGGAAGAATCTATGTTGTACCCATTCAGAAACTGGATGATGTACTTACTTACAAACAAAGCTGGGCATCAACAAGTAAACCCAAGAATCTCACTGTCCTGCACAAACCAACGTAGACAGCTCTAACTGATAAAGGGAAAGATTTCGATCTAATTAATGTAGAAGGAATAGTGAATATGTGAAGGAATATGTAGAACGGAGTAGTATCTGCAACCTCCCCATGCAATAAATTAAAGCAGCAATCATTAGCAGATTAAAGTCATAAAAACCACAACCAGTCTTAAGACATTACTAAAATCACTAAAAGTGGGGTGACCAGATATTGTACACCTCTCTGGAGACATGATACAAAGTATAAAGACCTATAAAGTATTCTAGCTAAAGAAAAAAAAAAAGACAGACAAGGAAATAGAGTAATCTAATCTGGAATTTTCTAAAAGATCTTGTAACTGGGTCTCTTCATTAAGTAAATAGAAATGAATTGGGTACAGGGGTACAGGGGTACAGGGAAAAGACTGTGACAGACTGAAAGGGACTAGGAGACATAACAACCCAGACTACCTATGGCCCCTGACAGGATCCTATTATGAACAAATCAAACCCTAAAAAATATATTTGAGATAACTGGAGAAATTTTAATTAGGAGTTGAGTATGTGACAATATTAAGAATTGTCTTAAAAAAAAAGAATTGTCTTCACTTTTGGTATGATAATCATTTTATTGTTTGGTAAGAAAATGCAATTATTTTAAAGATACCATGGATAAAATTTGAGAAGACACATCACAATGTCAAAGATTTGTTTTAAACATAATATAAAAAAAATAATAATACATGAAAACAAGTATAGGCACTATTGAACCAAGATGATGTAGGTATATAGAATTCATAGTACTAACACAAGGTCTGACAACTTTAAGATCATGAATTCATCTTAAGTGCTATAAACCTCACTGTGAATATCACCATGGTCACCTATTAAGTGCTTCCCTTGGAAAGTCATGCCCTGATGCCAGTGTCTACACCACTCTTCAGAACATTTTTGGAACTCTTTTTTCCGGCCTGGCCATCAGTTATTGTATGAAAATCCGACAATTAAGTTTTTGAACTCATCCTAGAAACACTGCTCTGAATGCTGGATGAGGTGGTGGGGTGGCATCGGTACATAGCTCCCCAAGGGGAGTACTTTGAAGGTGATCATAGTGATATTCAGCAATGAGGTATGCGGCACCTTTTCTAGGATAAGGTATATAGTACTTTTGCTAGAATGAGTTTGCAAACTCAACTGCTAACCTCATAAACACTAGTCTCAAAAAATTACTATGCAAAATAAATCGGTTGAAGTTTATAATATTGATTTCAAAGGTAATTAAATTCAATCAAGTGGCTAGATATAATTATTATTAAGATAAAGTAAAACCCCTCAAATATTTTGCAGAAGACTAGCACTTTTTATTTGTGTTCTTAGAAAATCTTTGAAATTAAAGGGTACTCTATCACTTACTTTATTCTGAACAACAACTATCTGAGGAAGACTGAGCAGGCAACGAACCCTTCCTCAACAGCAGTTTGGTTATTTATACTTTGAAGTCACCTGTTCAAATATTATGAGAGGACGAAACACAGAAAAGATTTAGTTATTCTAAAAGACATGACTTCAATAATGCAATACTGGATGCCACTGTAAAGTGTGTCTGAAAACCATGTAAACAAAAAACAGTAAGTACCTCCTACTAGAGATCATCATATCCACCAAATGTGTGGAAAAAAAT
Source organism: Otolemur garnettii (assembly GCF_000181295.1). Lineage (NCBI taxonomy): Eukaryota > Metazoa > Chordata > Mammalia > Primates > Galagidae > Otolemur > Otolemur garnettii. The sequence goes on from NW_003852405.1 coordinate 12,743,411, forward strand.
TTTCTTTATGTCTGACAAACAGGTACTTTTGGACTAAGATTAGTTCCTCAAAGAGGTAAATTATTTTAAAATAGCTTTCTAAAAACTGACTGGTCTAAAATAGATGGATAAAGCTGATGGCCAGCTCATATTTTGAAACATGAACATAATATCATTAATAAGCATTTTATAAAAATTATAGTACATTCCAACAGAAAGGATGAAGATAACCAGTTTAGAGAACTGTAAATACTAGGTTGGTACTTAAAAACTGCAAACTAGATCTTTAAAGGTATTTTCCTATCCAATTAATATTTCGTGAAATTTAAAAATAATGCTGGTGGGGGGAAAGTAGAACAGCCAGACTTACATACCATTCATGTTAGTGTAGTATCACCTTTCTAGGAAGAAATTTGCAAATAATATCAATAGGCTTTAACATTTTTTTTTGACCCAATTATTCTTATTCTAGAAATCTAGTCTCAGGAAACATTTTAAGAGGCAAAAAAGTCATGTACCATATAAAGTCATTAGTACAGAAATAGACTAAATGTCCACTTTGAAAAGTATGATATACTCATTAGCATGCTATGGAAGTATTAAAACTATCTTTTTTAAAAATGCTAAGTAAAATGACAATTACAACAAAACATAAAAAATTACAAATGCAGTACAATTTTAATTTATACACAGATATGTATTTTCATCAAAAAATGTAGAAGTAGTGGTTATATCCTGTAAATTATCCAAACTAGGGAGTCTAGTATTTGATTTTTAAAACTTATAACCTACCTAATTTCAAAAATTATTTGAGAATACTTTAAAAGCTCAATTACAAAATGGAAAACCATTAAACAAGTAAAAAATAAAAGTCATCTAGGCAAAGAAGATAAAGTCATCATATTTTTACAAAACATTTACCTTTTTCTTATGAAGCAGAGATGGAGAAACAAAAATACATTACACTAAAAAGTTCAACACCAAGCTGGAAGACACTAGACAACTTATCAAGAACTAAAGCTTAATGTTTTTAATGCAAAAATGTAAAACACTTAAAAACTTTTTAAAAGTACAGAGTAAAACAAAGTATTTCTGAGACTTCATCATCTTTTATGAAGAAGACCTTATTATTACTTTTTTTAAAAAGTTCACTAAGGTTATGAGATCACTGAGAAAACAGTGATGAATTCCTCATGAGAAGAATCCAGGTGTCTTCTAACCATGGTTCTAGACAGGATCCTAGTTCATGTAAACATCCCAGATGGGCAAATACACATAGTTGCTTAGGGTCCAAGGGAGCAACTGCTGGTGTCCTTTGTTGATGCTAGCTAGAGACTCTTGGTATTTTACCTTTAAATTGTTTCTTTAATGAGTTGCATGTGAATTTCTAAACTTCTTAGAAACTACAGTAACATCTTGATGCCATCACTTACTTTATTTGCATAATTTAAATAATGTATCTGCCAAGTGCCTAGCAGAATGCCTACGACATAGAAGCTACTTGACAACTGCTGACTCTTTTTTCTTCTCTAAGAGTTTAAAAATCTATAATATTAAGTGAGAGCTATGTTTCACTCATCACTGTCTCATTCTTGACTTTCCCTTTAAAAACGGTATGTGGCATACTGTGAAATAGTCAATCTTACTGATTAGTAACCAGAATCAAGGGAATTAATGTTTAGACTAGGTCCACATAGTGATAGAGATTCTGCAAGGAAAGAGGGTAAGCAACCTAAAGCATCTATTAAGAGTTATGATAAATAGCTATGACTTATGACAACTATTTCAGAAAATTACAAGAAAGGGCCAGATTTGTTTGAAGTCACCAGAATTAATTTCAAGTATCCACTGTTTCTCTTGTGCAGAATGTCTCTCCACATTTGTGTCACTTAGATTTCTTATTTACCAGTGGACAGCATGACTTTAATGTATCTACATTAAATAAATATTTCAAAGAATTACTTCATTGTTTTTTAAAATGATGAATGTAACAAACTGTAAGAGCTATTGTATCAACCACCAATTATGGATTCCATATGAATAAAAATCCTGACTTAAAAATAATTATACAAACACTAGAAATCAATAAACAATTTCCCACACACATCAAATAAAACTATAAAATTCCAACTTAAGTCACTTCATTCATTTTACTTACAAACTAACATTTTAAAATGATGAGTCCTTTATCTTGACTCATCAACTACTAATTGTGTATTTTTTGCACTGTATTTTAATGAGGTGGCTCAAACCATTGTAGGACAAAGTGAAATTAAGACAAAATGCAAATAGCAAAACTAATTTTATAAAAAAATTTCTTTAAGTTTAAATTATTTTTCAAAGGGGCTATAATGTGCTTTGAAAACATCCAGATGCCTATTCCCATTACATATGTTTTTTCTATTAATACTTCACTCTTTTCATGTAGCACTAAATTTAAAGTCAGATTATGGCCCTAAAGAATAGGCACAGGCCCTTATACTTAAGATTTAGACGAGACAGTATGACAAGTATAAACATTTCACTAACAATTCAACAATATTTCTTCTTAGAGCGTTTCTTCTGTTTTGGGAGTGGTACAGAAGAAAAGGTGAGGGTGGTAAAAGGAACAAAACTAATATAACTTAGTTATACTTATGAAGTACACTTTAGGTTTTTTCTAAAAGCATACATATGCTTTCTCACCTGAGAAAAACAAAACTCATGAAACCTAACAGAATTTGTAAAGGTCCTAAATAGGGATTCATTATACTTACTGGAATTTAATAGGCACTTTCCCATTTGAAAAATGGGAAAAAGTGGTATAGACAATAAACATCATACCTAAGAGGGATGTCTCCTTGGCAAATGCTGCAGCAATGGCTGGGTCCAATGCAGGTTGCCCATCCCCAGATGGAAGATCAGGTCGAGTATAATCCCGACTTTTATCATTGTTGTACTTTACATTCAAATTCACAAGTTTGGAAAAATCAATCCTTAGGGTACAGCAAGCATTATAAATATTCTGACCATCTAGGGCCTATAACAATAAAAAAAAGTTGATCAGCAATCTAAAATAAGGAAAAAAAATTAGCAAAAGTTATGATTTTGACAACAGAACTCAATAATGAAAACCTGCTCATAAAAGCCACCAGAAAGATGATTCAAATTTCATACATCATACTTTGCTGTACATGTGTTAGTTTCCACCTAAAACTATCTTTTAAATAGAAAATGCTACTTAAGGCTTGGCACCTGTAGCTCAGTGGTTAGGGTGCCAGCCACATACCCTGGGACTGGCAGGTTCAAACACGACCAGGCCCTGCTAAACAACAATGACAACTACAACAACAGCAAAAATAGCTGGGTGTTGTGGCAGCCACCTGTAGAGACAAGAGAATCACTTAAGCCCAAGAGTCTGAGGTTGCTATGAGCTGTGATACCACAGCACTCTACCCAGGGTGACATAGTAAGACTCTGTCTCAAAAAAAAAAAAAAAAAAAAAAAAAAATGCTACTTAAATCTAAAATACAACCAGTTAAGAATCCATGTAACACCGAAGGTCTTCAGTCCTACCAAAGCAGTACCATACCAATGTCTGCACAATGAAGTTACTTTTACTACACGTACATTTACTGCTGCATGGCAGTACTTATATATATATAATTTGGTATAGCTCTAAAAGGTTAACTGTTGTTTGATGGCCCATTACATGAGGTTGTTTCACTAAGGCAAAAGAAATTTCCAGAAAACGGGGCAAACCCCCCCCCCCACTATTGTTCTTAACCTGAAGTGTTCAACCTTAGTCAGAATACCTTGATAAAATTAGCAAATCTAATGTCATTCCAGGACAGTTCCAGAACAGAAGAGTGTCAGGGCTAGACTTAAAAGCCTAGCCTCAATTAGGTCATCTTGATCAACTTAACCTCCCTGCAGCTCAATTTCTTAACCTAGAAAACAGATAATAATGCTGCTATTCTTCCTCACAGGACTAAATACAAAATCATGGATGTTAAAGTATGAATTACATAGGACTATGCTACTGTTACAATTATCTTTTTTCTTCCAGGTCCTGAATGATTACCATTTCTAGTACAGCTGAATATAAGCTGGGAACAAACCAGACAACGGTGGAATATATTGTTAATCTTTCCTTAGAAGGATAAGCACGTCCTGTTATGGACAAAGTAAACTTCTACAGTAACTTAAGTATATACACTTTTTATAGCTTTTAATTCAAATATTCCTACTCTCTGGAAATATAAAATCTTTTCCTTAATATACAAAATTAAGGTTTATATGACTAAATTTACCAAGGTAAAAACTAACCTAAAAAAACATTCAACATAAGTTCACCCACTGAAATATATATTGGTGAAAACTCATAGGGACTTCATATACATCAGGATATGAATTGCATTTAAGTCAGGTAAGGCATCTATCACATAAAAGTGGAAACCACTATCAATTTTATCAGCCAGAATAAAATAACTATTAATTCACTACCCTGCTATAAAGGCATTATAAATAGGTATTAATCTACTCATGTGGCATTCTTACAGGGAAAATGTGAGTAAAGTCAAAGAATTTATATTCTGAAAGATGAGGTCTTGAAATATTGGCCAGGCTGGTCTTAAACTCCTAGGCATAAAGCAATACTCTCACCTCTGCCTCCTGAGTAAGTAGCTGGGACTACAGGTCACCATACCTGGACCTACTAATTACTTTGATCTGATCACTATACATTGTATTTTGTGGAGACATCAATATGTGAACCATGAAGATGTACAATTATCTGCCAGACAAAAAATTAAGCAGAAAACAAATTGTACACTGTATGTAAATGTGTTTGGAGTTTAAAAAATGCCAACACAAAAACCATGGCTTCTAGATTGTCTGTCACTGATAAAACCTCATACACCACCCTGATTTTGGGACCTCAATAAATATATTTCCAAAGTTGGGAGGCTATGATGCGCGAATAATAATTATTTTTGGGAAAAAAAAAAGAATTCTAATTGTTAACTTATGCCTTAAAAGGCAAGTGTAATAAGGTTAGATTATACAACCTAAGAACCACTGAGTAGCAACACACTGAAAAGAAAGGCTATCTGAAAGGCAGATTGAAATGTTTACCTTAAAGATAGTAGATAGTATGCAATATGATAATTATTTACCTCTTTCAATTTTAACATGCCCTTATAACACAGGAAGCAAAACTTGTTCTGTTTACAATATAAAATCGTGGTTAGAATAAAATGAGCTCATAGCACTTGGTGCATTATTACGTGTACCGCTTTCCTGCTACCTAACCCTGTTTTTGCTCCCCAAATGAGATTCTGAGGATGTAAATATAAGGAAACAGTAATAAGAAATATTCTGGGTTCCATGGAAGTAATCATGATCTGAAAAAAGCATTAGAGATCTTAATTTGAAAGCAAAAGAATAAACAGGAGAAAAACAGGTAAGACAAAGTAAAGACAGTTGATTTAATGGTTTCCTAATAATGATTTAATAATGAATTTTAATGGCTTAATAATGGAATAATGATAATGAGATACATGACACCAAAAGTTAAAAAGACAAAGGCAAGCAGATTTAAGATACACAAAGACAACTGACGCATTTGGAAACAAAGATGTGGTGTATAGTTTCCAATGGTAAAATTTTACTTTTTAAAATTATATTTCACCCATACATAACAATGACGAAAAAGACAAATGATGGGAATAAAAAGTAATCAGGAAATCTACTCAGAAAATCTGTTTTCTAACAAGATATTTAAGAAGAACATAGGAAACAGTCTTAAAAAAACTGAGAGCCAAGGATAGCATTTGGGTCACATCTGTATTAATATATTTCAGCTAAACTATCTTGAAAATCAAATTTATTACTTTGAAACTCCCTCCAGAAACCACTTAAAATCTTAATAGGTATGTATTCAAAATACAATACCGCTACCTTTTCAAAAGCACAAAACTTTTGTTGTACCTAAATCAAACAAAAATAAAATACAAGCTTAAGTTATACATAAAGCTTAAGTCTAAAAATATTTCCTTTTTATGACAAATATTAAGGTTTCCTAATACGATTTTAGTGCCATCAATTTCTACCATCTATAATGCTACAGATATTGCTAAATTATGACAGGATTAATAAAATTAGCTATATTGACATACACAGAAATATGTATATTTCAATGAAAAAAAATATCACTATGGCCAAAGAAGCTCTACACTTACTAATTTCGCTTGTTGAGCATTTACTGGATCACCATACTGAAGCAAAGCTTGAAACTGGTTATTTTTTGTAAATGTGATTATCTTCAACACAGCACCAAACTTAGAAAATATCTGTTAAAACATTAAAATCAAGACATTATTTATCTATGTTATTATTTATCTAAATTATAGTTAAGTATGCAAATTAAATTAAACTTACTTGGTGAAGAACATCAAGTGTTACAGGGTAGTACATATTGTCAATAATTATTCTAAGTACTGGACTCTGGGCTGGAGTCACTGCACTCTCACTAACTGTGGTGCCACTAAGAGGAGTACTTGCTGTCTGGACAGCTGTCACAGCTTGAAGAACTGCTTGAGCACGCTGAAAATTAAGATTAATTAGTTTAGAAAACACACCCATTATTGTCACAGTCACATACTTTGCTCTATGTTAACACTATTAGTTCTTTTCTAGTATGTTAACACTATTAGTTCTTTTCTAGTACATACATTAAACAAAACTTAATGCTCATCCAAAAACATTTCTGAGCATCTGCCATGAGGCAGATACTGTCTGTTTATAACTCAAACATGCTACTGGTGTTTAAATCATCTAAGTGTAGGGTGACCAGATTTTAACATTTGTAAAGCAGGACAACATGGGGGGGGAGCAGGGGATGGGGCAGGGCAGGGCCTGACAACAATGCAAACTTTTATAAGCAGTTCTCGATAATTGCTTCTCAACAATTATTTGTTATTATTACAGTTTAACATTATAAAATTAACAAAAATAACATAAAACTCATATTCTGGCGAAATAGCCACATGGCAGCTGAAAACCGTATATTCCCTTCCTGTTCTCCAGCCTGTTTGTGCATTCTTTCCAAAAATCAGGACTTTTTTAAAACACTGCGGGACGCAGGACAAATTGTTAAAAAGCGGTACTGTCCCGCCAAAAGTGGGACGTCTGGTCACCCTATCTAAGTGTTGGGATCAATGTTCAACAGGCAGATAGGTGATGTAAGATGACATTTGGAAGATCTATATAAACAAAAATGTTTTAAACAGAAACTTTCAGAAAATAAATATTCACCACACAAAACAGTTACATGATAAATCTCAACAAGAGGGTTAATGGTTAATGGTATAGATCTCCTATAAAGCTTATTACTTCTAATATACTTTTTAAAAAGGAATACTTAGAATACAAATACTGTATTTTGTTATGTATAATGTGCATGTTTTTATCCCAATTTGGGGGGGAAAATAAGGATATATATTACACATGAGTAGTACAACTTGGGAGGAGGGTAGGCCCAGCCGACCTCTTGGGGCTGCCTTGCCCTCCTACCTGAGCCCACTGAGAATCACGAGGTTCTAGTCTAAGAGGAGCCAAGACTCAGTGGGAGCAGGCTGGAGTGGCTTCTTCTGAGTGCCACAATCAGGGGAGGAGGCAGTAGTGAGACCAGCAAAGTGGGCCGTGGCCATGCAAGGTGAGAGCCAAGGCTCAAAGCCCAGCCCAAGTGAGTGCATCAGGGGCTCCCCACAGGCCCCAGCACTTTCCTGGCTGCCCCAAGGCTTACCAGCCTCAGGAGCCTACCACCCTCAGAATCTCCTGCCTCACCAGCCATGATGTGGTGGGGAGGAAAGGGCTCAGGGCTCCAAGGAGAGAAAGGGACAGCCTTCAAAGAATGGGTAGCTGCAGGAGGGCAGTGCAATAGCATGTTTACCAGGGAAGTATTAGCCCTCCTCAGGTGTCTCTCTCCTAGCCAAAAGCTGGCCATTTTCATTTTCTCAAGGGGAGTTTTTCCTAGACGTCTGGGCTAAAAACATAGATGCATATTACACACATTTCACATGGTAAAATATGGTAAATCTCTTTTCACACTACTGTTAACGTCTGACACCAAAATTTTTAAAACAAAGGCTGATGTGTGCGCTAGTCCCGTGGTCTGCAACCTGTTAGGAGCAAAGCTGGGCTGCAGAGCTCCAACTCCCCTACTTGCCCTTCTACCACCCCACCCCTTCATGGAAAATTTGTCTTCCACAAAACTTAGCAACTCAGTTACACAGCAGGAGGTAAATGGGGGGCCACTGAAAGCAAAGCCATTTACTCTCCACACCTGGCATTAGCACCTGAGCTCCTCCCCAGCCACCAACAATGGAAAAATTAAAAAATTGTATTCCACGACCAGTCCTAGGGGCCAAAAAGGATGGGGACTGCTGCTCTAGTATAAAACCAGAGCATCTTCAGAAAACTTTATGATATGATGAATATTTGCCATGTATTTTACAGTATCAAAAATACCATTAATTGTAAAATGAACTGTTATTTTATGTGTGATAAGATGTTGCCAATTAAACTCTGATGAATCAACTACTGCAAGATATACCTTGATTTTCAAGATATTTTAAAATATAAATAATATACATTTGAATAAACATAGTATTTTTTGGAAGTATATCAATCAAATGTTAAATACTCTAAAAGACTATTTTTATTACTACTAGGTCTTATTTTTTGTGACAGATTCTCTGTTAAGATAATCATTTCCACCGTATGTGTTCAGAAAACATATAAAAACATATAGCTAAATGTAACAATGACAAATACCTCTACATTGCTTTATAGCTTGAAAAATCTATATTAGCAAATGAATAGGAATATAAGCTGATCATTAACAAATAAAAGGGAAAGAGAATACCAAAGAATTAGGGCATTTATGGAAATAATAGCAGTCATTTTACTGAAATACTATATAACCAGAAATCATATAGTTTGAGACTCAAAGAGACCACATATTCATCTAGACCAGCAGTTCTCAACCTATGGGTCATGATCCCTTTGTAACAATGAAAATACATCCTGCATATCAGATATTTACATTACGATTCATAACAGTAGCAAAATTACAGTTATGAAGTAGCAACAAAAGTAATTTTATGGTTGGGGGTCACCACAACATGAGGAACTGTATTAAAGGGTCACAGCATTAGGAGGCATTAGGAAGGTTGAGAACTTAGGAGGCATTAGGAAGGTTGAGAACCACTGGTCTAGACAAACCTCATCATTTAAATGCTACTTAAATTTAAGACACTGAAGTGACTCATTAATTTAAACTCAACATTTTAAAACACGATAGTTAATAGACACTTTGAACTACTATGGACAAAGTTATTAAGTAGGTAAAACTAGATTTCTACAGTAATTATTTATGTATTTAAATGTCTGAATATATTGAAATAAAATATCTCAAGTAGCTCACTGCAATTTTACTTTCTTTAGTAGTGAACATGTTACAAATACTTATCTATGCTAACAAGCATGACTATCGCAACTTAGAAAAACACTAAAATCTGTTTCAAATAATAACATATGTTTTTAAAATAGTAATCACTTGATCATGGTATACAATCCAAGTAGTACAAAAAATTCAAAATTCCCCTGCAACTGTCACTCAGCCTGTTTTCCCCTACCAAATCCTCACCTATTGTCTTGGTTATCTTTCCATAAATACTATCTACACATACAAGTATATATGAATGTATCTATCTACTTATTAATACTTTTTTCAATACTAGTCATTGTTGTCCAACTTCCTTTTGTAGCTTAATCATATGCCCCCTTATCAATAACAAATGACATCACACATCTTTTTTTAATTCACACATCACAGTTGGCTTGCCAACCTAAATTTTAATTGAACTTATCAATATATCATACATTCACAGAAGGACTCAAATCCTAAGTGTACAGAGCTTAATAACACAAATTAGACATCTCTGTGAAATAACTATCCAGATAAAAAATAAGAGTATTATCAACATTCTAGAAGCTACATTCAGTTTTCCTACAAGTTATTTAGGTGGAATCATGTAAGATTCTATTGCATGTTCTACTTTCCTCAAGCTTCTTTGTAAGAGGTACATGCATATTTTGCAGATAGCAGTAACTTATTCATTCTTACTTTTAGACAGCATTCCACTGAATGAATATACCACAAAACGGGGGGTGTCCAAAGCTCAGTGGGTAGGGCACCAGCAACATACACCAAGGCTGGTGGGTTCGAACCTGGCCCAGGCCTACTCAACAACAATAAAAATAGACGATCGTTGTGGTGGATACCTGTAGTCCCAGCTACTTGGGAGTCTGATGCAACAGAATCATGTAAGCCCAAGAGTTTGAGGTTGTTGTGAACTATGCCACAGCACTCTACCAAAGCAACACCTTGAGACTATCTCAAAAAAAAAGAATATACCACAAAACATTCCACTGCTCCTGACATTTGGATCATTTCCAGTTTTAAGCTATTACTATAGTGTTTCATGAACTATCTCATATGTATCTTTTGATGTGCATACATACACACGCACAGTTTTCTCAGGTATGTAACCAAGAAGTGGACTAAGACAAAGAATACTTACGCTTAACTTTAGTATATATTAAATTTTCAAAAATAATTTTACCAATTACATTGCCATCATTTATGAGAATTCATGTTTCTCTACATTATCTCCAACATCTGATACTACTTGTCTTTTTATTATTAACCAATCTGGTATACATGCATGTATATACCACTGTGATTTTAATTTGCACTTAAGATCCTCAATCTGAATCTAATTCACTATTTCTGTAATGAGATGCCTTTCTAGAGAAAAAATAGCTAAAGAAAGACCTAAAGATATTTAGCAATGTAAAGTGTGGGGTAGAAGGATAGAGCAAAGATAGGCAGGCCACAATATTCCACATATAAGTGAGAATACAGTGACATAATGGCAGCAAAAGACTGAAAACAAGAGATAGCATCCCAAGTTTGAGGATCCATCTACTTCTGGGACAAAGCATGAGCAAATAGGGTAGGAGTAGCTGTGAGACAGAAAACAATCTCAGAAAGGGCCTTTCTCCTGAACATGAAAAGCACCTACTATAGGGGAGTAACTCAGGTTACAGAAAAATACACACTGGCTGCTATAGGGAGAAAGATTTCAAGAGAGAAAAGAACGAATGCAAATTATTGTAGTAACAGAGCCAAGAGGTGACTATGTTATGTCTGAGAAGTTGGTATTTAGCAACGTAAAGTGTGGGGTAGAAGGGTAGAGCTCTATTTAGTTCTTCCACGGTTGTGGAAGAACTCATGGTTAACACACGTATTATTTGCCACTCTTTTGTTATGAAATCCTATTATAATGCCTACAGGTGAAAAAATATAAAATGAAATAAACACAAACACTGAAAAGAAGAAAGATCATCATTAGCTGAAAATAATTTATCTAATTTTTATAACATAAAAAATGAATGGAATCAAAGGGACAGAAGACACAATAAATACATAAGCAAACAGGGGTTACACTGGTTTGCCACGAAGAACCAGCTCAGAAACTGGCAGGTTCACAGGAAGAAAGAGTGAAAACTAAAGGATAAATGGAAAGTCTAGCTAATGAACATAGTTAAACTCCTCTTAGCCCTCGCCTCTGACCACTATGTCCCTTTACCTCAAAGAAAAAACCAATTTAAAAGTCCTGCCTTAAAGGAACCAAAAATTCTACAATGAGTTTGTTTGCAAGGTATAAAGGCCTTTGGGGCTGAGAATGGATGTACCAGCTTACTATCCATCTCAGGAAAGCATACAAGTCCAATAAAACCCAATGTCCATTCTGCAACATGAACAGACAAAAAAGGGGGGAGGAGACAGGGAAGGAGAGTGAGAACGATATAAACATAAAAGCTAACACTGAAGAAAAGGTAATTCATAATGATGTATTTTTAAAATATTTCAATACTGGCTCAGTGCCTGTAGCTCAGTGGTTAAGTTGCCAGCCACATGCACCTGGGCTGGTGGGTTCAAACTCAGCCAGGGCCTGCTAAACAACAACGACAAAAACAAAAACTAGCTGGGCATTGTGGCAGCAGGCACCTGTAGTCCTAGCTACTTGGGAAGGTGAAGTAAGAGAATTGCTTAAGCCCAAGAGTTTGAGGTTGCTGTGAGCTGTGACGCCACAGTACTCTACCCAGAGTGACAGAGTGAGATTGTCTCACTAAATAAAATATATTCAATATTGTAATTAGTATCCTCAAAGAACTGTGATTAACCAAATGCAACGTAAAAAGGATAACCAAAGAAGAACTGAAGAGTTTTTCAAAATTAAAAATATTGCAAGACTTTTTCTTCAACAAAAGATACTATGCATTGATTATTCCCTTTGTCTAGAATTAAGTAGCTTATTCCCTAGCCACTTCGTAAGCTTGTTTTTTCAAAACATCCCTCTTTCAAGGGGGCTTTCGCTGGTTAACTTTTTTTAAAATCACAAGCCCCCCTCACCCATTGACATTTATCTATAGACTATTTTTATTTTTTACACATAACTTTTACTTATATCTTTTAAAATAAAAAAGTGTGCATCAATTACTTTAATAAAAATACTAGTAAAATTGAGGTATCAAATGCCATTTTAGGAGGACACAGTGCTAAGGGAAATAAGCCCCCCATAGAGAGACAAATACCACATGATCTCACTTATATGTGGAGCCTTTAAAAAGTTGAACTTACACTAATAATGGGGTTACTAGAAGCAGGGAGGGGAGGGAGTAGACAGAGAAAGAGATGTTGGTCAAAAGGTATAAAGTTTCAGTTAAGAAGAATAGGTTCTGGTGCTCTACTAGATGGCATGAAAACTATAGTTAATAATAATGTATTGTTGTGATGCTATAAAATACACATGTACTTGGTCTTCAATCTACTTCCTGATAAACAACTCCTAAAGTTCTTGTAATTGCCAAACTAATATCTTTTGTATGCTGATCAGTTAACTGATGTATGGCAGCAGTGCCCCTTCAGGATGGGGGCTAGTGGCCTGAAAGAGGAAGTCATGAGATTAGAGAAGCTGAAGGTGAAGTTGATCACCAATGACCAATGGTTTCATCAATCGTGCCTATGAAATGAAGCCTCCATAAAAACCCAAAAAGATAGTGTTTGGAGAACTTCTGGAATAGCTGAAGATGGGGAGGTTCCTGGAGGGGTAAGGCATGGAAGCTCATTGCACTATGTATTTTTTCATCTGCATCTTTTGTTATATTGTTTACAATAAACTAGTAAACATTCATAAATATTTTCTTGGGTTCTGCAAGTCACTCAAGCAAATTAATCAAACACAATTAAAGTTGGCTGATGCCAAAGGCCTGATTTACAACTAGTTTGAAAGGGCTCGTGAGACTGAGCCCTCACAACTTGTATGATCTGACAATATATCCAAGTAGGTGGTACTGGAACTCAATGGGGGTAGAGGACACCCAGCCAATGCCTGCTGCAGAACTAATTGCTTGCTTGGTTTGCGGGAAAACTTTCCCTACATCTAGTCACGAAATCTTCTGTGTTAACTGTTGTGATATGAGAGCAGAAGAAAAATAGTTTGAGTCTTTCCACATTCAACTGAATTATTTCATAACAGCTATATGGGTTTTAAATATTCTTACTACAAACAAATATTAGGGTGATGGATGTTAGCCTGATGTGATCATTCCATAAGGCATATACGAATCAAGAACTCACACTATACCCCATAAATATATATAACTGTTAATGAAAAATAAAAAATTAAATTGCAAAAAAACTAAGTAAAAATAGAGTAGATATTTTCCTGTTATACTACTTAATGATAAAGTATACAGTCTGTTCAAAAGAAATGAAAAATGTATTATCAGATTATAAAAACAATTGAAATTTTAGCCCTATTTTTTAAGCAAAAATTTGTAAGTTTATTTTTCATAAATTATCAAAATGATTTTAAGAGACAAAAATCAGTTACCATTTTCTATTACATTTTTGTTAAGACATTCATATTTTATTGAAACAGAAAGATATAATTAGTTTAAAACCTATAATAAAGGAGCTAAAATTTTTAGATAATTATAACAGTCCTACATATCTAAGTCATCTAAAAATATTTTTATATTATTTTTAATACATTATCTTTTACATTGTATTTTAAAAACATCAATACACATACATTCCTGTATTTTTCTTCCTTAAGATTTTTTTGCAGAAAAATCAATTAACACATCTTCAAAAGGAATTTTTCCATAAGAAATTACGACCTATAAAAAGGCAAATAACCAAAGGCACTGAACTTCATACCTTAAAGTCTAAGTTGAAGAGTTGTATAAATCATTTTATGATAGTAAGTCCTACTTTTTAAACAATTTTTATACAAAAATTTTAACTTGCAACAAGAAAAAAAGAACACTTTGGCCAGGGCTTGCTTAAAAAGAATTCAAATCTCCACAATATTTAATACTTAGGAATATTCATTCTGCATGAAAATATCATAAAAATGGTGAATATTTTTGAAATATCATTAAAAAAATCAAGAAAATACCTAAAGAAATATTTTGAGTGGTTAATTATTTTGTTTATTACTATGTTTATAAGATTCTTAAAATTTTCTAGGCCATTTTACTTATTTACCTACACATACTCACTTGGTTTAATGTATTATCTGTCTTTAATTCTTTGTGATTGGAGTACTGGATATAAATTGGTTGGTTACGAAGATGAGGTGTCACAGCAGAATAGTAATTAACCATAGTAATAGCTGCTTCCTCTGTTGCTAGTTCCAAAAATGCCTGAAAGTTTAAATAACAAAAATTATAATGATACACATGAAATTCAAATAAATTTCAATGTCTGTGTAATCTATTCAGCTAATTTAAAAATATCAATTACATAGAATATAACCTTTTAAGTGACATTTCAATGTTCTAGTAAGAACAATTAAAAATCTCTTTTTGAAGTTTACCTATACAATTAAACTTAACCAAGTACCTTTACTTCTGCCCTCCACCTATTGATCTTCCACATCCTACAAATCTATTTACCCCAATAAAAGCTAGAGAAAGTGTAAACATTTTGTAGCACCAGAATTTTAGTACTTCTACCCTAGAGAATGTTTGCTCTCAGAAATCATTAGCAGTATAATTATACACAAAGAAAAAAATAAAATTTAATTGTTAGGTTAACTATAATATTACTATATTCACAGGAAAGTTAATTTTCATAAATTCTTTTAAATGATAACATTAGAAATTTTAAAATGAAATTTAGTGTTTAATATACCTGGGCCCTGATGATACAGTCAAACCTACTGAAAGAATAATATCCAGAATTACTCCCTAATTTCTGCTAATGTTATCAGATAAATATTTTTATGGGATAAGCTTCCATATAAAATGCTACTATTACCCCTACTAATTTCTGATATCAGAAAGAACAGAACCATAATAAATACTTCTTTTTTATTTTCTAATTTCACTGTAAGTAGAGTCCTAAAATATTAAATTTAGGACATTGTTCAAATAGAGTCCTAAAGTGAACTCAAAATGCAAAATCCAAAAACTAAGTGACTTATTCATTTTGGCAATTTAGTACTTTCCCACAGACATCTACCAAGAAAAATTAGAGTAAGGCTTCTGTTATGTTCTTTCAGAAAATTAATCCATTTTCTACTCTCTTATTAGGTGGCAAATCCACACCTTCTGGGTAGTATGAGGTTTATCATTTCATTAAACCCTAAAAGAACTGTACCTGATTTTTTCCTTTCAGCATAAGGATGTTGGTCACCTTACCAAAAGGTAAGCCTAAAGCAATAACTTCAGTTTCTGTCACTTCACCAGGTAATTTTCGAATATGAAGTACACGAGAAGGAGCACCATCCATTTTATCTTCTCCTTTAAATTTTTTACTATCATTACCATTGGCTGAAAGACATTAAAAAATCCTGAGCTTTTAAAATAGAGAAAATCATATCCAGCAATTATTACTAAATAAAGTTATCAGTTAAAATTTTCATTAAGTAATAAACCTATAAACAGTATATACATTGATATGCCAAAACATTAAAATGAAATTTCAGAGAAACATACAATGACTACAGAATACAATTATAGTCATGTGCCACATAATTACATTTTGGTCAACAGTGGTTCACGTAAATATATGATGGTGATACCATATGACTATAATACTGTATTTCTACTGTACCTTTTCTGTATCTAAAAATGTTTAAATACACATACATTTAGCATTGTGTTACAACTGCCTACAGTATTCAGTACAGTAACATGGTGTGTTTATAGCCTAGGCACAATAGGCTAGACCTTAAAGCCTAAGTATGTGGTAAGCTGTACCATCTAAGTTTGTATAAATGCATTCTATTATATGTGCACAATAATGAAATCACCCAACAAAGCATTTCTCAGAACATATCCCCATCATTAAGTGAAGCACGATTGTATCTTACAACTTAATCATCTTATGACAGACTAATAGAAATACCAAAAAAAAAGTGAAACTATTACATGATTATAAGATTATAATCTTAAACAATTATAAGATTATAATTTCATGGGTGGCATCTATAACTCAAGTGGCTAAGGCGCCAGCCACATACACCAGTGCTGGTGAGTTGGAATCTGACCGGGGCCTGCCAAACAGTGACAACCACAACCAAGGAAAAAAAAAAAAAAAAAGCTGGGCATTATGGTGGGCACCTGCAGTCCCAGCTACTTGGAAGGCTGAGGCAAGACAATCACTTAAGCCCAGGAGTTTGAGGTTGTTATGAGCTGTAATGCCAAGGCACTCTACATAGGACGAAAGCTTGAGGCTCTGTCTCAAAAAAAAGATTATAATTTCACCTGAGAGATAAATTATTCCATTTCAAAAATGTTATACTCAAGGGTGGTGCCTGTAGCTCAAAGGAGTAGAGCACTGGCTGCATATGCCGGAGGTGGTGGGTTCAAACTCAGCCCCAGCCAAAAACTACAAAATTGTTAGACTCAAAAGTAAGATTAAAGGTGCCAATGCCATAAAATTATGCAGTCAATCGACATAAAGGCTTATCTATACTAAGCCTCTCCTACTACGTTAACAGTACCACCTAATCCACCTATGTAAATATTATATGGTATTTTAACATCAACCTACCATAAATCACTCATGAAATTAGTACCTTATTCTGTTACCCTGAGCCTTAAACTAATATATTTAAATCAACAAATCATTTGTTATCTGCATTCAAAATTGCACCAAAAGCAAAAATATTACTAAAACATTAACTGCCACAAGAGCTATATTTAACTTACGCTGGTTTGGGGTGCAGAACCTCATAAAGCATAGATAGCTCACACATGTCTTGACCTATCTTGACCTAATAAAACACTATAATTGAATGTGGGATTCAATTATTGTGTTAAAGATGCCTATAAAATCAGTTGTGTTTTAAGTAGAATTGCTTCAAGACCTTGTATTGTAGTCTATTTCACCATGCCGGACTGATGGTTCTTAATCTTCTAGGGATTCAAGGACATTCCTAACACTAAAAATGAAGGATCCTTACACATTCAGAAATATACACGAATACTCAATTTTGAGTAAAATTTTAGGTACTTTATGGTATTTCCTAAAACATTCAACACAATCTATAAGCAATATAATTTGTGTGTACATTCAACAATATCTATAAAACTCTAAGATCATCTTGATCTTTAAGTATTTTCAAAATTCACTCACTCATTAATTCTTTAAATATTTACTAAGTATCAGGCACTGTTTTAGGCTCTGGTGATGTAACAATGAACAAGACAAATATGATTCCTGATGCTCTATAGTCTAGTGCAGTGATTTTCAACCAGTGTACCATGAGAAGATTTTAAGTGTGCTGTGAAAATTTATAAATATCATTAATTAAACATATTATCTGAAAGCTCAACACACATTTGAAAAAAAGGGAAGACTTTTACACAATTTTTTCTTTTTAACTTTTTCCTGACCAACATAATTTAAGTGTGCCATGGAAGTTTAACTACAGGCTGAAAAACACTGGTCTAATAGGAGATATGGACTGCATGAACCAGATAATTTCTTATAGTGGTAAACGCTATCTACGAAGAAAGTAAAACAGAGTGATGTGATTAAAAGTAAATTTGCCAAGAGTGGAAGAGAATGGTGATAATGACTTTATTGGATAACCAGAGAAAGTAGCCCCAGGAGATAATACGTGAACTCACACTTGGTGAGTTATCTATCAAGCTATATTTAAGTCATATTTTACGCTAAGAGTTTCATTTAAGTTTATATACTTGAATAGTCAATGAAGGCACTTAAAAATCCCCTCAGGTTTGCCCTGAAACAGAAGAGTAGTAAACTCTGGCTTCTAAACAGACTACCCTGAAAATCTTGGTGAGCTAGCTGCTCATCACTCCAGAAATTAAAAAAAGAAAAAAACTACAGAAAGCTGTTCATAAAGGACAGGCATCTAAATTTGTCAAAAGAAGAGGCTTGACTTTCTATTCTGTCTTATATAATTAATAAAATCACCATTGGGTTTAATTAAAAATGTAAGTTAAAACAAAGAATGAAAAAATACACATATACCTTAAAACATATAATTGGCATGCACATATATTCTTCTGCTATGGCATGAAGGCCTTTTCTTAGCCAAAACAGTCTTGAGTTCAGAAACCTGTTAGTCTGTTCTTATTTATCAGTTTGTTTGAATAACAAAGACAAATACTTCATTATCCAACCCAGAACCCCTGTGTCGTAAGTTATGGTATCAGGATACACAAGACAAAATTTCAGCTCTTCTAAATTTGGTCTGTCCTTCCTTCTGGGAGAAATCAAAAAAAAAAAAAAAAAAAAAAAAAAACAAAAAAAAAACCCAGCAGGGTGGCACCTGTGGCTCAAAGGAGTAGGGTGCCAGCCCCATATACCAGAGGTGGCGGGTTCAAACCCGGCCCCAGCCAAAAACAAACAAACAAAAAAACACCAAAATAAAGAAAACACCTATAAGGTGCCTATAGGGGTAAAAGCCTTTTTTTTCCTCCAACTGATTTTTAGAATATAATCTCTGAAAACCTATCTAAACCAATTATTAAGAAAATTAATAGTTTATTATTTTGGATTTGTGTTGGATACATTCTAGATGGTACATGGTGGGTAGAAGTCAAACAATAAAGATGGGATACCTCTGAGAATCAGGAATTAATATCTTGGTTTCTTAGAAAAATACAGGAAAGACAAAATTTTATTTTGCATTAGCATTTAATATTCACTGAAAATTAACTACATGCCAGGCAATTTACAACTCTAGGATGGCCATTATCACGATCTATTAATGCCACTTAAAAGGTAAGAGGTAGTTAAATGCCCAAGATCACACAGTTACTAAGCGGTAAAGACAGAAAGTAGGAGAAAAAGGATTAAAACTCTATTGACTCCACAGCCTGAACTCTTTTTTCTTTTTCTTTCTTTTTTTTTTTTTTTTTCACTTCTTTAGATATAAGGTCTCTCACTGTGTTGCCTGGACGGGGTGTACAGTGGTATCGTCACAGCTCACCACAATCTCAAATTCCTGCACTCAAAGCAATCCTGCCTCAACCTCCAATAGCTAGGACTACAGATGTGTGCCAACATGCATAGCTAATTTTTCTCTCTTTTTTTTTTCCTTTCAATAGAGACAGGATCTTACTATGTACTTCAGGCTACTCTTGAACTCCTGGTCTCCCACAATTTTCCTGTTTCAGCTTCCCAAAGTACTTAGATTATAGGTGTTAACTACCAAGTCTAGCCTGCCTGTTCTATTAAACTACTACTAAAGGACCCCCCAAACAAACTTCACATTATATATGAATAGCCTAAAAAAGATCTATCTTTTGCTCCCACAGACCAACCCAGCTACTGTATAACTGTCAAAATTTACTTCAAGAAGGTGACTACTAAGTATTCTTACTCTAATGTTAAATATTATGGAAATCTTCACTTCAAATAATTGATACTGTGAGAATGTGAAACCAGGAAATGGAACTCCTTTAATCTTACAATGGCCTATTTTTATGTATAAAAACACCTCAAGCCTAGAAATGAAAAAGGGCCAAAGAAAATGGGTGGCATCAGTCATCTTATAAAACATAGAAGCCATTTATCATCTTTTCAGAGAAGAAAAGAGAACTGGATCTGTTGGTGTTAATAGTTTTAGGATTCTTCAGAGACAACAGAAAAATCTGATTTTCTTCCCATGATCCTTTCCCTTTCATCCCTCTCCCCCACCCCCCAAACCCAAAAACTTTTGTTTAGGTATATAAAACTAGTAATAATTCAACTGACTTTAGGACTTTATGTTCAATTAACAAAGCATATAGTAATGGTAGAGATCTTATACTACATACTGTTTTCCATAGCTTATTCAACTCTTTTAAAGCCTTTTGCTTACGGGGGATGTTCATCTACTCATAAATTAAAAAACAAACACAATTTTAAAACTGTTTCTATTCAAACATTTTCTTTCCAAACTCAAAACTGGATTTCTACCTCAATTCTAAAGTCAGTATCTTCACCTCTGATCAATCCATCGCTTTTCTCCTCCAGACTCATCTTTGTTCTCCACTAGCTTTTACCTGCAATTTTCAAATAAATGGTTCCTACCAAGATCATGGGTAATTTTAAAAATCACCACATCGATCAGTAACTAAGAAACAGTAAATCCTCTCTTCCTTAATTTCTCAGTTCTCATAGCACCCCTAACAATTTCCACTTTTTCTACTTTTCTTACTTCCCTGCCTCACCTGACACCTGCTTTAAGCACTCTGCTTACTCATTCATTCCCTCAACTGTTAGTTTCACAAGCTATTTGGTCCCAGGTGCTTCCTATTTTCACCTAATCATTATAAACACTCCAGCTCCCGGATTTTGCAATCAACTTTTTCAACTTGTAAACTATTATTTTAGGTCTACTCATTTGCAAATATACTTTCTTTCAACTGCATACTAACATAAAAGGCAACAATTCAAAACTTCATACTTCATCTGTCCATAGGAAACTACTTGACAAAATATAACTACATCTCGTTCTCCAAGTTTTTCAGACTAACAGATTAAAGTCTTGGTAACTCCCTTTTATCAAATGATACTGACAGGTAAACAGTTTTAATTCTAACCAGTTTTAGACTTCAAGGCAAAGCACAATGTTACAGAAGCTGCTGACTTTAGAAAAATAAAAAATAAATAGACCCTAAGAAAAATCAGTGTTGGTACTCATTCTTTTTTTTTTTTTTTTTGCAGTTTTTGGCTGGGGCTGGGTTTGAACCCAATATCTTCACCATATGGGGCCCAGCACCTACTCCTTTGAGCCACAGGCGCTGCCCAGTACTCATTCTTATACAAAAGAAATTCCAAAGAGTTAACTAGAAAAAAAGAGCAGACACATACAGATAGATGGTACTTCCACAATTCTCCAATAGCCACCACATAGAAAGCCTCAATAGGCTCACTATAAAACCTGAGTGCGAATCCCTGCATTTCCAGGTAGTTGTATAGCCTAGGGTGCCAAACGGACTTTAGGCATGAACTACAACAATACAGAAGACACCTAGAGGAAGGCTCTCTTTACTTCCATATGCAAGAAGACATGTTCTTAGAATCCTCATAAACACTCAAACGGTAAAAAGTATCTTTTTGAAATACTCTCAAAGCATTTTAACAAAATGAAAGGACATCACAGAAAAAAAGGTCTGTAAAAAATTTAAACCTAATCTCAGAGTTCCGAGTAACATGTACCACAATCTATAGGATGATTTCAGTGCTTTAATTTAAAAGTAAAATGCCACACTTTCAGCAATAATAAATAAATCCTGCTATCACCGAGTAACAATCTGCACTGGCAGAAATATGTATACCTAAAGGGATAGTCCAATTCCTGGCTATAAAGCAATGCCTAAAAAATTAGGGAGATTAAACCTTACAACTGTCAAGCTTCTTCCCCTGCTAAATATTATAGTTACAAAATTCTTTCAATAAAATCCAATTCCAATGTTAGATGGGGTTACTTGTAATTTTTAAATATTTCACTTCTATTTCTACTGAAGGGACCTATTATAAAATATTCTTATTTTGTCAACACAGACATTTCTCTGAGATTACATTTCTGATGACATTAACTTTCCTCACTTACTAAAGTCGATTTTTTCCTTTTACACAAAGCATCTATTCAATAGGTATAGAGAAGGAAAGTCTGGACAGATAAGGGCACGGCTTCTGAGAGATACTTTTGGAAACACAATTTGATAATAAAATCAGTTAGAATAAACATTTTGGATAAAGCTGGAAGCTGGAACATAAAAATGAAATCCTGTTCCATATTTGATAAATAGCAAAGTGTCCTTGTATAAGTCTTCAAAAGTCCTTTTGAGTCATCTGAACCAGAGGGAATATTTTTCCAGGCAAATACAATCACCAGTTTTTAAAGGTCTTTTATGCTATCTGCTCTTATGAGTAACAGTATTCAAATTGGTGTTAGAACAGATGCAGACTTTGATCTTTTCTGTTAAGAAAAAACCAGAAAAATCTTAACACCTAAATGTTTTCTCTGTACACAGAGGTTGAATATATCAAGTTGACTGCATGTAAATTTCTTATGTTAAAACAAGGATTTAAGAAATTTTATTTCATTACTACAAAACAATTAGACTGATTGTTTGGTCATAAAGTATAGTATGCATCATTCCTAAACGTACTTCAAAAATAGAAGAGTCAATGGCTCAGCACTTGTAGCTCAGTGGCTAGGGTACTGGCCATGTACACCAGGGCTGGTGGGTTTGAACTCAGCTTGGGACCTGTCAAACAGTTGACTACAACAAAAAAATCAGCTGGGCATGTGTGGAGGGCACCTATAGTCCCAGCTACTTGGGAGGCTAAGGCAAGAGAATCACTTAAGCCCAGGAGTTTGAGGTTGCTGTGAGCTATGATGCCAGGGCACCATACCCATGGCAACCTAGTGAGGCTCTGTCTCAAAATAAATAAATAAAACAAAACATATCTCCTTTTCTACTTTTTCCCTATTGTTAATGGTATCATCATCTACCAAAACTAATACTTTCCCCAAACTCATCTTCTTCCAAATAACTGAGTTCTAATACTTGACACATAATTTCCTGTATATTCTAAGGCCCTAAAATTCTTAACCTTGATATCTTTAGAGTATATTATGAAGTTTTTAACCACTCTCCCGTATGTACAGTACTAACCCTAACCCTCTGAAATATAAACAGAACAAAAATCCTTTCAGTAATGTAAATCTGTGTCTGTTTCTCTATATTTTTTGTATATTTATATTTCACATTTCAACAAAATTATTTGTAATTCATAGTTCCCCAAAATAATGTTTTCAACAACTTTTGATATTTTACAACTTAGTTTATTCACATAAAACATGTCATCACCACAGAAAATATCTTTGTACCTCCTGTTAACATCCACAACTACCCCTTATTCCAGTCTAAACTAAAAACAAATTATCTACACTTTAATGTCATAAAATAGAATCACACAGATATGTACTCTTATGTCTGGCTTCTTTTAGTTCATATAATGTTTAATATTCAACCATGTTACTGCATGTATTAATAACCATTCTTTTCATATTAGTAAGTAGCAATTTCTCCATTTTTCTGTTAGACATTTGGATTATTTCCAGTTTGGGATCACTACCAATAACCATTATCAATGTTATGTTTTTGATAACATATTTGTACATGTCTTATACTTGTACAGTGTAAGTATGTACTTGATAAAAAACTAAAAGTGTAAGTACTAGATCATAAGGTATGATTTCTTAAGCTTTGTTAAGAAAATGCCAAACTATTTTCCCAACTATTGTATACCCTCAAAAGCAATAGAAGACAGTTCCACATCTTCATCAACATTTGATGTTGCCAATCTAATTTTAGCTACTAGAGCTGGTGAAGGATATCTCATAATGGTTTTAACTTGTGTTTTCCCATAATTAATGTATCTTGCTGTTTGTGTTTATTTACTGGAAGATTCCCTTATAAGTACTTTAGCATACAAGCCCTTTGTCAGATATGTGCATCAGTATGTGAATATTATCCTCTACAAGATTTTCATTATCTTATTGCCTTTTGCTGAAGCAAACTTTCCCCTTTTAATCAATTTTATAATCATTACTTTATGAATAATAATTTTTGTGTCTTCACTAAAAACTCATTTACCACAAGGTTGCAAATACATCCTACAAGTTTTCCTAAAAGCTTTGTATATTCCTCCAAGTTTTCCTAAAAGCTTTGTATATTTACAGTTTAGTATATAACTGATCTCGTTTTTCAGGATGGTATGATGTAGGGTTGGAGTTTCTTTCTTTTGTATTTTTAATGTGTTTTAAGACATTCAGGCACCACATGTTGAAAAGACTTCTCTTTTCCTACTGAGTGACCAAAACACCTTTGTAGATTGACTATAAATGTGGGTTTATTTATGAACACTATTCTGTGGCACTAACCATGTTAGTATTTCTTTAATTAAAGGTATACAGTGAATTGTGAAATAGCCTGTTGCAACTTTTACTTTTCCAAAGTGGTTTCAGCTCATTTTATTTCCACATAAATTTTAGAATTTACTCACTGATTTCAACTTAAAAGCCTATTGGACTGGATTAACTCAATGCCATCCTAATTTGGAAAGGATAGGCATGTTAGCAAATTGAGCCTTCTAATTCACGAATATGGCCTATCTCTCCCTTTATTTAGGTCTTTTTAAACTTCTGGTAGTGTCCTGAAGTTATTGGTGCAGATGTCTTATACATTTTTTGTTGAATTTGTTCCCAATATCTCGTCTTTTTGATGCTCCTGTAAATGGATTTCTTAAAATTTCATTTTCCATGGCCTGGCGCCTGTAGCTCAGAGGCAAAGGCACTAGCCACATACACTGGAGCTGGTAGGTTCGAACCCAGCCCAGGCCTGCCAAATAACAATGACAACTACACCCAAAAAATAGCTGGGCATTGTGGCAGGCGGCTGTAGTCCCAGCTACTCGTGAGGCTGAGGCAAGAGAATTACTTAAGCCCAGGAGTTTGAGGTTGCTCTCAGTAGTGACGCCACAGCACTCTACCAAGGGTGACATACTAAAACTCTATCTAAAAAAAAAATTCCATTTTTCTATAATTTTCAGCTAGTCTAAGGAAACAGTATGTTTTAACGTATAAAACTTGTACCCTGTAATCATTCTAAATTCACATATCAGTTGTACCAAATCTTTTGTAGATCCCTTTAGGTGTTCTACAAAGGGACATGTTCAACATGTTGAAAAAAAAAATGTTGATGTTGATTATGAGTTTTGCTTCTTCCTTTCCAATTTTTACATCTTTTATTTCACTTGTCCAATATAAGCTAAAAAAAATTGTGAAAACAACACATTTCCGTCATTCCTTTTTTTATTAAATCATAGCTGTGTACATTAATGCAATCATAGGTACAATGTGCTGGTTTTATAAACCATTTGAAATATTTTCATCAAACTGGTTAACACAGCCTTCACCGCATTTTCTTAGTTATTGTGTTAAGACATTTATATTCTACACTTAGTAAATTTAACATGTACCCTTGTAAAATGCACTGTAGGTGTGGTCCCACCAATTACTCTCCCTAGTAATTCCAGTTTTTAAGGAGAAAATAGTTAAAATTTCCCCCATTAAATACAGAATTTATTGTATGTTCTTAGTAGATATGGCTTATCTACTCTGGCAAAAGTTCCCTTCTTTTCCTAGTTTTTGAGATCCTTTTTTTCCTTCATTCTATTATAGTGATGAATTATACTAAGTTCATTTTCATGTTAAACCTTAAAATCCTGGGATAAGCCTTAGTTGGTTATGATTAAGCATCACTTATATACTGCTGTATATACTGCTACACGTGATTTACCAACATTTTGTTAAGAATATTTGTATTTAGGTGAATGACAAATATTAGTCCCAAATCTTGATTTCTTATGTTTGTTAGGTTTTGATGTCAGAGCTATAGTAACTTCATAAAGTGAACTGAGGAGTACCCATCTTCCCTATTTTCTAGAAACATATGTTAAAGACAGTTGTTTCTTGCTTTAAAGTTTCATTAAAATTCAATAGTTAAAACCATCTATGTCTAGAGTAATCTTTGTGGGAAGTTGTTTTAATGACAAATTCAATTTTTACAGGAGCTAATCAGATTTAGTTTTGATAAGTTGCATTTGTTAAGAAATGTGGCTAAGGGCAGTGCCTGTGGCTCAAAGGAGTAGGGCACCAGCCCCATATACAGGTGGTGGAGGGTTCAAACCTGGCCCTAGCCAAAAACTGCAAAAAAAAAAAAAAAAGAAAAAGAAATGTGGCTAAGTTGTTGAATTTGTCAGCATTAACATTATTTGTAATATTGTCTTACTTTCCTACTATGATTCCCAATTTTGATAATTGAGATTTTTATCCTCTTTCCTTATTAGTCTTGATAAGGAGTTTTAAACCTTTTTTATTAATAAGCATGTAAGTATTTAAATACCTATTTTTCCCCCAGCATACTCTTGGGTTACATCAAATTTTAATATTTTCCTTCATGAAAAATAAGATCCTTATGAAATCTTTTTTGATTAATGTATTGTTCAGAATTGTTTACTTCTAAATATTTACTTCTTTTCTAGATTTACTATTTTTGATTTCTAATTTGATTCCACTATAATCAGATACGGTATGTGCTTTTAATCATTTGAAATTTGAGTAATGTTATGATTTATGCTCTATTATAGATCATCATGGTGAATATTCTATGTATACTTGAAAAGTTATTTTGCAGTTATTGGATATAGTTTTAAAAATGTGAATTAAACCATGATAACCAATAGCATTATTCAAATTGTCCATGTATTTATTTGGACAGTGGGATTTAACTGTCCTATCAATTACTATTAGGAATATTAAAAACATCTGATTATAACTGTGAACTTCACTGTCTTCTTAGTCTGTCATGTTTTTCTTTATGTACTTTGAAGCTCTGTTTTTACCACCATAAGGAGTATTGTGTTCTAATATATTGACCCTTTCAACATTATGGAACAAGCTTTTTTATATCTGGCTAATATTGCTTTGAATTTTACTCTGGCATTAATATAATTATATCAACTTTATGTTTACGGTGTGCATGGAAAATCATTTTTCATCTTTTTACTTTCAAACTAGGTTTTTATACTTCAACCTAACTCTAGTATAGGCAGTATACTAGTTAGGCCTTCCTTTTCTGTCTACTCTGACAATCTTTGCCTTTTGAGACTGCTTAGACCAATGATGTCAAATGCATGGTCAAGTCACATAGTAATGTTTTTTAAGAGCTCATTTTTTTGTATAATTTTACTACAAGAGGAGACAGAGAGATTTCTCATATCTCCCCTTCTACTACATATGTATAGCCTTCCCTATAATTAACATCCCCACCAGAGTGGTATATGTTACAACCGATGAACCCACAATGGCACATCATAATCAAGGTCCACAGTTTACCTCAGGGTCTGCTCCCTAATTCTCTAAGTTTGGACAAATGTATAAATAATGTGTATCCTTCACTGTTGTATTACACTGAGCATTTTCACTGACCAAAAAAACTTCTGTACTCTACCAATTTATCCTTCCCCCAACTTCCATCATTCACTGATTTTTTTGTCATCTCCATGGTTTTGCCTTTTCCAGAAAGTCATAGGTTGGAATATGGTATACAAAATAAAATTTTCAGACTGAACTCTTTCACTTAGTCACCTACATTTAAGGTTCCTCCATGGCTTGATAACTCATTTCCATTTAGTACTAAATAATGTTATATCATCTGGATGTACCACTATTTATTTGGACATTCAGAGATAAATGGATCACAGGTAATTGTCTATTTAACTTTTTAAGAAATTGTCAAATTGTTTTTCATAGTAGTTCTACAATTTTACAATCCCATCAACAGTATATAAGTGTTACAGTTCCTTCACATTTAAAGTATGTACTTCATATGGTAAGTCTTTTTAATTTTAGTCATTCTAACAGGTATGCAATATTCTGTCAGTATAGTTTTAGTTAGCATTTTTTCTTCTAAAGATGTTGAGAATCTTTTCCATATTGTTTACTTGCCATCTGTATCTTTTTCATGAGCTACCTGTTCAAACATTCAGCCTAATTTATTAATTTGGGTTGTTTTCTGACTTAAGTTTGAATTTACATATTCTGAACTGATATAAATCCTTTACCAGCTATTTGCTTTGTAAAGGTATATTACCACAATATGGCTTATCTTTCCATCCCCTTAACAGTGCCTTTTCAAGAATAGTTTTTAATTCCAATGACATGGCCCTCTTGTTTTGTCACAGATCATTATTTTAAGGTCCTAGCAAAGAAATTTCTAATCCAAGGTCACAGAGATTTTCTATATTTTCTTCAGTTAAGTTTTATAATTTTAGGTTTTACATTTAGGTCATGGTCCATTTGGAATTAATTTTCATATGCAACATGAAATTCAGATCCAAGATCTCTTTTTCACATATGCTATAACCAATTGTTACACTATCTTTTCTTTAAAAGTGTAATTCTTTTCTTCATTGAATTGACTTTTCACTTTTGTCAAAAATCAGTTGTCCATAATTGTGGGTCTTATTTCTGAACTCTCTATTCTGTCTCACTGACCTATTTGTATTTTTGCCAATATGATGCGATTTTGATTGTTGCAGCTTTACAATAATTCTTAAAAACAAGCAATAAATGCTCTAGTTTTTCTCTTGTGGCTTTTAGCTACACTTCTTTGTATTGGTTCAAAAGATTACACTTAGAATTTCAACATGCAATCTTGTTAGAATCTTTCTTAGTTAATATATCACTTCATGTAAAATTTGAGAAACATACTACTATAAAATTCATCTATACTTTGTGCTAATTACTGTCAGATAAACAAATATATATATATATAAAACAAACCCCATAAATACAAAGCTTTCATTTATATAAACACAGACCTTCAATGAAACTTCAGAGGATTAATACAGTCTTTTTAAATTTATACACTTATTTACATTTCCAATACTTCCCACCTCCTGCAAATCCATATTTTTATCTAATGTCTTTCCATTCAGTCTGAACAAGTTAGCTTTTTGTTTTTTCATGTCTTTAATTCCTGGTTGTTTTTAGATTTACTCTTTATTGTTAGTTTTCTGTATTCTGACTATTACATATGGTTCTGTATATGGATCTTACACAGGGCTTACTGTGAGTGTCTCGGATATTTCTTATTCAAATTTTTCAAGTTTTCAGTCATTCTACTTCAAATACATATACTTTTCTTCACCCCACTCTATTCTCTCTTAAGGGCTTCAATTAGACCGCTTATACATTAGACTGCTTAATTGTCCAACAGGTCTATTTTGTTCTCTCTAAAAGTTTGAATAATTTGTATTTATCTGTATTCAAGTATGCCAACCTTTCTTCTATTGTCTCCCATCTGCTGTTAGTCCCAAGTGAATTTTTCATTTCAAAGACTGCATTTTTCAATTAGTCTTGATAACTCTTTATCTCTTAATATATTCCTCCATCTGTTCAGTCATTACGTAAGTCTTTTCCTTTATAGCTCAAAATATTTATCATCTTTATCTGCTAACTCTATTACCAATAGAGTAATTTTGGAGTCTGCTCCTATTGAATGCTTCTCTGTAGTTTATAGATTATTTTCCTGCTTCTTTAGATGACTTTTAACTTCTGACTGTACGTTAGATATTATAGAGGACAGTTGTGGCAACACTGAATCATGTTGTTTGCCTTAAAAAGTGCTGTTTTGTTTTGGCAGGGAATTAAATTACTGGTGAATCCTTTACATTTCTACCATCAGGTCAGATTTTAGGTTTAGTCTTATGAATAGCACTTACTATAGAGCAGCAGTTCTCAACCTGTGGGTCATGACCCCTTTGTAACAATGAAAATACATGGGCAGCATTAGGAAGGTTGAGAACCACTGCTATAGAGTATGATCCCTTCTTTTAAGGCCTAAGTTTTTTCTTATCCTAAAATCAGTGTTTTTCAACCTTTTTGAAAAAGCACAATTGAATCTATAGTTAAACTTCCAGGGCACACTTATATTGATAAAAAAAAGACTAAAAAAAAAAAAGAATATACATATTGTGCTCTGAACTTCTTTCAAAAGTAATTAAATGATCTTTAAAAATGTTCACAGCACACCTAAGATCCTCTCACTGCACACCAGCTGAAAAATCACTGGTCTAAATGGATCACTGAAGTCCAGGTTCTGACTTTCCACAACTGCAATGTCTTAGTGCACTGTTCAACCTAATGGAATTAGCATTTAGCTCTCAGCCCCAGAGCAGATCATTTCTGACAGACCTTGCAAAGTCTCAACCTGAACACATGTAACCCAGCCATTATCTAAAATTCTGAATAAAGCAAGTCCCCACACCAATTTCTACCCCCTACTCTGTGCCTAAACCCCTAGATAATTCCCTTTTCTCTAGGATCATTCCCCACAAATTCCTTATGTTTGAAGAGCTTCAAATTCTACTCTTGGTCTCTTCAGCAAAGTGATACCTGAATGTTCTGCTTGGGTTCCACTTCCCTTACTATGGGAGTAAGATAGCCCCAAGGAGAAAGCCAGAATTCAGGAGACTCACCTCATGCTTCCCTTCTCCGAAAGATCATGATCTTACATTGACTGCTCATCAATTCCAGAAAACAGTTGTTTCATATATTTTGTTCAGTTTAACATAATTTTTGATTTGGGGAGGAGACTGGAAAGGGGGCAAGGCTGCTACCAATTACTCTGTCATAGCCCTAATTATTAAGAACGTTTCCATTATCAATCACAGTATTCATTATTAAAAAAGAATTAAAGACATGATGAGACTATTTGGTCAATAGTCTATTTGACTATTTGGTGACCTGGTACTTTGACTATTTTGCTTTGTAACCCCTATATACAAAAACCAGTAATAATGTGTTGACAAATTCCTCTTCACATCATTATGACTATATTTGTTAAGTATGTCCTTATAACTTATAGTTAACTGAACTTTACGCAAGTAACTGCTACTTAAAGGAAATCAAAATGTTTTTTGGTCTTTTAAGATCCTTTTATTGCCCGAAATAATTTCTCAAGCAAGTAACTCAAGAAAAAAATAAGAGAAAAAAATTTCAGTTTGAGGTAAATAACGTGAAATGTTGTTTTATAAGGTAAATTCATTCAATAATAACAATAATCAGATTCAAAATTTGGTTCAGCCATAAAACTAAGGTCTACAATTAGTCTATATTGGTTTATAGACCCTTAATGTTTGTTTACAACCAACATTATTCGTGACAAATACCAAAAACTCTAACTTTGAAAGTTAGATCATCTTAAAATTACAAGTAACAACACAGAAAAATAAATTCAAAGAATTAAAATATTGTTATGGCAAAGAAAAAGGTTGAAAGCACAGAAGAAAACAGTTATGTAGTTAATTTTTTTGGCTTTTATTTAAAGTTTCAGTTTTAGGGTTTATGGCATAAAGAAATAAAAATATTCTATGACAAGCAAACAAAACTAAAAGCAATAGAAAAAAAGGATGAGTATGGGGGTTATAACATGAAAGAAGAACAATTATGTCTTTGTGATCAAAAAAGGAAAACCATCAAACTTAAGTTTTACTTGCCCACGAAACTCACCAACTTTTAAGTTTTTTTCACTAGACTCATTTATATGCTGGTAAAAATTTCCTCTAAAATGTTTCAACATAGCTTTTAAAAAGAATAGCTATACTCATATAATAAGTTTAGTTTTAATTATGCCCCATACAACAGCAAATAATGACAGGCTGTTAAGACTTGTCTAATACTTACCTGTAACTACCATGCTGCTCATATTAGAGTTTGGACTACTGAGAACACTGCCTGAGAGTAGTTCGTCAGATCCTCTCTATAAAAGCAAAAAAAAAAAAAATTAGCATAGGACATCTTAAAATTTAAAAATATTAATCTGAAAGCCTGTCACACACTTAAATGAATATCAAATGCTACATTATTAGGGAGACTCAGAAACTTAATTCTTAAAATAAAAAATTAACTTCATCTCTCTACTCTTTTATCTGTCCCCTTCACTTTCACTTAAGCCCAAAAGACAATACAAAAGATGATTAGTTTCCATAATCAAAACCTTCGAAAAGCTACCTCAATTTTTTACAAAAAGAAAACTTTGTAAAAAAAAAAAAAAACAAATAAACTAACAACTAATGTCACATAATTTTCCATTCCAGTAGTCCTTTATTCATTCAGATAACTGAAGTCTCCAGACTATTAGAATTTTATACTGCTAAGGGGGAAACCATCATCATTAAAATTAAACAGGTATAGACATCAGTAGCTAGGACACTGAAAGCAAAATGAAAATATATAGAATGAGAAATTTCTGTCAGAATAAAAAGAAATATGGTCATGACCTAAAAATCTTCCAGAGAAAAAGCTAAAAGGTATATGTTTTGGACGTGCACAGTTGTTCAAACCACTCAATAATATTTTAGATATTTTGAAAAATCTATTTACAAAAACATATGAGTGCACTAATATTTAAACTAGCTAAGTCAACTTTTTTGCTTACTTTACATATGTGTATGTTGTCATACATATACAGTAAAATTTAAAATAGCCAAATCAATACTGGCTGATTTAAAACAACCAATCAGTACAAAAAAACTGAATACAACCACAAAAACGAAAAAAATGTATAAAGGATATAGAAGCATTTCAGGAAGTCAAAGAAAATCCAAATTAACCAAAACTCCACGCTAATATGTTTACTCATAATTAATAAGCTTTTGTATTACAACAAATATGAAAATAATAAACAGATACTCCACGTCATCTGCCTTAAATGTTTTAAAAGCTTCCCATTCATCAGCATCAAATACTTAAACACAAATATGGGGAAAATAAAGCACAGTTTCAAGCCACATTAACAACATATTTGCACCAAATCTAATTTCTAATCAAGATAAGGAAAACGTGACGTGGCAGTTAGTTGTATGTGTGTAAGGACACAATGAGCAGAATTAGATATTTTAGTGATTCTCAAAATACAGTCCCTAAAGACTAGCATAAAACCTGGAAACCAGATGGTAATACATGTTCTCAGGTCCATCCTAGATCTTATGAATATGAAACTTCTCATCTTTCACAGGTTGTGTCTCTGACAAAGGTTTAATAACCTGAATCCATAGAGAACTTAAATGTATTAGCAAGAAGAAAATGAGTGATCCCATCTCAGGGTGGGCAAGGCACTTGAAGAGAAAT
>NW_003852405.1:12777012-12925871 GCF_000181295.1 Otolemur garnettii
ATAATTGCCAGGTCATGGAAGAAGCCCAAGTGCCCATCGATCCACGAATGGATCAACAAACTGTGGTATATGTACACCATGGAATACTATGCAGCCATCAAGAAAGATGGAGACTTTACGTCCTTTGTGTTCACATGGATGGAGCTTAAAAATGTTCTTCTTAGCAAAGTATCACAGGAATGGAAGAAAAAGTATCCAATGTACACACCCCTATTATGAAATTATATGAAAGCTATAGCCTAAATAACAGTCTAAGAATACGGGGAGGGAGGGAGGGAGAGGCGTGGGGGAATGGGTAGAGGGAGGGAGATTGGAGGGATTACTTCTGTGGTTTATCTTACAGGGGTACAAGTAAATCTTTCTAAGAGTAGAATATGAACGTTTTAACAGAATAACTAAGAAAATGACATGAAGGCTATGTTAACCAGTTTGATGGAAATGTTTCAAATTGTATGTGAAAACACCACACTGTACCCCAGAAGTGCATTAATGTACATAGTTCCCATTCAATAAAAAAAAAGACAATATGTGGGAAATAACTTTATAACATTACAATGCTATAGAAATAAAAAAAAAAGAAACTTCTCATCATGTCAGGTTTTAACAAATCTTCCTGCTGTTTCTAATAAACATTAACATTTAAGACCACTGATATACATTATATGTTGGTCCACTATATACAACAGAAAATGTTTCCCAGTTGTTTATTTTCATGACAAATACACAATACAGTTTTAAGAAAGAGGTCTCTGAAGTCAGCTTCTACTATCAGCTATTTAACTGTATTTAACCATTCTATACCTGAAGTTCTTCATTTGTATATAGAAATAACATCTATCTAAATCACAGCCTTAGGATTAAATGTGATAATACATGTATGGTGACTGACAGGAAAGTTATCCGGCCACACCGTACTATTCACAATAGTATTTCCTACTGTCAACCAAATACTACATACATAACTATTGACTAAGTGAATGAATACTGAGTAACAACTGCTACTTATCTTTCGGCCTTTGTTCTTAGAGCCCCCAAATTGTGAAGTTATTCCATATACAAAAGCAAAGTTAGCCCCCACCACAGGATGAGGAAAAAGAAACCAACCCTTCCATAAGTCAACAAAACTCCAGATCAGATATTATAAAAGTAAAAAACAAAATTGTAACGAGGTCCTTAAATGTTTTGGTCACTTGAATAAAATTTCTAACCACTTAAAATATTTTCAGTGTTTTACCTCTATTCTCAAAACCATTTAAATTCCCTTAGCTTTCAAAAGTACATTTGACCTCTTTTCAAATGTATATTATCTGTTTATTTTTAGATATTCACAGAAATAAAATTCTTCCACATGTCTACTGTACTACACAATCCACTGTAATAGTTCTACTTAAAAGGGGATCCCAAATAATTGTAGAAATAGTTGGGTGGGGAATAATGGCTCTACTCAAATACAAAACAAAGCCTCTAATTCTGACTTATGGTATACAAATGCTCTCTTCTATTTCTGGCAATGCATCTTCATGCATGGCAAAGTCTTTAATTTTTTCTTGAAATTTTGTATTTGTTGTCTTTTTTCTTCAAATTATTTCATACCTGCTCTTAAGAAAGCTGACTGAACAGCCTTCATAAAAGAGTCAGAATTAGTATCAAATTTGCAATTTTGAGTTTTTATCAAAATTATTGAATAGTTTTTTTATAAATTACATTTACATAAGTACAAAAATAATTATGTTTGCTTTGCCACTGAGTATAAAACTCATCATGCTGTGCCCAAAAGAAGTAATTCTACACCATGGATAAATTAACATTATCACACTGACTAATGGAACAGTTTCACTTAAATTATCAAGGCTAGTTCTTTAACTTGGAATATATATAAAATGATCCATTGTTGAGTTAATGGTTGTCTGTTCCATATTAGCAGCTACCAAAACAAATCAAATCAGTGGCACTTAAAATCTCTACTACAAATGTATTCTTTTTAAAAATTTTAATCCATCTAAGATAGATGTCAATTGATATTAGATTCAACGTAGAAAAAGAAATTAAATATTAAGATTGGCAGTGATGTTTCTTGTTAAATCTGACCACAGAAACTTTTCTTCCTATGTAGTATCAATGACCATTTAAAGAAAAGGTATTTTCCCACAGAAACAATTAGGAAACTGCTAATACCAGACTAGTTATAAATCAAAATACATGACTAAAAAAAAAAAAAAAAAAAAACAGGTAAGTACAAAAGTAGATTCATATTAACAGCCATTTGGCATTGATTCCAATGATATAAAATATGTCTATTTCTTCTTTCCATAGTTGTTAGATACTCTGTTCATTGTCCTAATCTAATCCAGTGGTTCTCAACTTTCCTAATGCCACAACCCTTTAATACAGTTCCTCATGTTGTGGTGACCCCCAACCATAATTTTCACTGCAATGAAAATAATTTTATGGTTGGGGGTCACCACAACATGAGGAACTGTATTAAAGGGTTGCAGCATTACAAAGGTTGAGAACCACTGATCTAATCCAATTACCATCTATCATTTCTGGTAGAGAAGCTGGTGGGGCTGTCAGAAAGGCAAGCAAGAACTAATGGCTGAAGTTGACAAGAGTCCCTAAGCTCTGCTAGGATTCGGTACTGAGAGCTGACCGAACATTTTCTCCTCTGAAGATGTCAACTTAGGAAACCACAACAGAAAAACATGAGACAAGGACATGATCATCAGTTTCCTGAGGAAAACCAGACTCTCAGACAGAGAGAAAAAGGCATGCACCCACGTGATTATTCATGGGTTTGTTAAACATAGAGGTGTTACCAAGGAAATGAACAGGCAGAACAGAATTCTACCTACCTATTAAAGGCTGGGAAAGCACTGTATCACACAAGCAATAGAAGTACAGAAAACAGTAATACGCTGAAGAGTATAAATGTCTTATCTCCTTAGTATAAACCAAAAGTAACTTAAAAAAAAAAAAGACAACAAAATGGACAAACCTACAGGGAAATTAAAAAAAAAAAAAGAGCACAATTGTACACCAACAGATCCCAAAGCAAGGACAAAAACCTAGGGATTAGTGAAGCAAGAAGATGAAAGTAAGTTGGCCCAGAGAATGGAGCAGATAGATACCATTTTCTTATACCAACAGCATTTTTGCTATAAGAGAGAAGTAAGCTTATGGTCTGTTTACGCTACTAACACTCTGCATTTAATTATAGTATAAAAGTAATTGCTGTTCATGCATTGCTGAAATTCGCCATTTAATACTGGAATACTCAATAATGCGATTGTTATACATCATTTTAATGCAAATTTCTTGATTTACTTTTTTAATGAGTTATTATTTGCTGTTTATTTTATACTTACTTTAGACTTTGGAAATGTGCTACATAAAAAAAAAATTCAAGAGATTTTCAATTCAAAATGAGTCGTAAAACAGCAGAGACAACTCACAACATCAACAACACATTTGGCTCGGAAACTATTATTGAAGTCAAAGAATAGTGCAGTAGTGGTTCAAAAGGTTTTGCAAAGGAGACGAGCACTGAAGATGAGGAGCAGTGGCCACTACTGGGAAGGTGACAATGACCAAATGAAAGCAATCATCGAAGCTGATCCTCTGACAACTACATGGTAAGTTGCCAAAGAAGTCAACATCAACCATTCTATCGTCATTTGGCATTTGAAGCAAAGGTGAAAAAGCTCAATAACTAGGTGCCTCACGACCGCCCAAAATCAGAACAATCATTGTTTTCAAGTGTCATCTTCTTTTACTGTACACAACCACCACAAATCACAAATCATTTCTTGATTGGACTGTGACAAGTGGATTTCATGAGACACCTTGTGATAACCAGCTCAGTGGCTGGACGGAGAAGAACCTCCAAATCACTTCCCAAAGCCAAAGTGGCACCAAAAAAAAGGTCATGATCAAAGTTTGGTGGTCTGCTCCTGGTCCAATAACTATAGTTTTCTGAATTCAGGTGAAACCACTAAATCTGAGATGTACACTCAGAAAATTGATGAGATGCACTGAAAACTACACCTGCAACCATCATTGTTAATAGAAAGGGCCCAATTCTTCCCCATGACAACACCTGACCACATGTCCTGCTACCAACACTTTCAAAAGTTGAACGAACTGGGCTAAACACATTCACCTGACCTCTTGCCCACCAACTACCACTTCCTCAAGCATCTCGACAACTTTCTGCAGGGAAACACTTCCACAACCAGCAGGATGCAAAAAATGCTTTCCAAGAGTTCCTCGAATCCTGAACCAGGGAATCAGAGATTTTTACTCTAAAAAAACAAACTTACTTATCATTGGCAACAATGTGTTGATTGTAAAGGTGCCTATTTCGATTAATGAAGGTATGTTTCTATCTAACAACGATTTAAAATTCATAGTCCAAAACTGACATTACTTTTGCACCAAATAGCTTAGCTTCTACCCTAATATAAATGTAAAAAGCAACTCTAAACAAATTTTAGAAAATACATGAAAATATCTTTAATAATTCTGAGTGTGTAAAAGTTTTTAAAATTAAGAAACAAAAAACTAAACATGAAACACTGATGAAGTCTATTACAAAAAAGCCACATAATCTATGTGTAAAAAATTGCATTGCAACAGTTGAAAACCTAAAAACTGTTATTAGAGACTATTTTAAAGCCTACCAACAATTTACATGGAATATGTCCATAAGAGCAAGAGAAAATTAAGCATAAAGCATGGGATCATATAAATGATGACACTAAGGGAATCTGTGGCCATATCAGAACTCTATATTATACATTAAAATTAAGAACTTCTATTTATCAATAGACAGGATAAGGAAGCAACAAGGTAAGCTACAAACTTGAGAATGTAACAGTGACAAAAATCAGTAATAAAAATATAATTTTCGGAACTACAATTTAAGTTAAATAACAAATTGAAATTTTTATGAAGCTTAAAACACAAATAGACATTTCATAGAATTTCAAAGAGAAACACCAGTTGTCATAAACAATGGGGGGAAAAAGATGTTAACACCTCATTAATAATCAGGAAAAGACAAAGAAAAAAGAAGATACCATACCATACACAAGACTGGGAAAAATTAAAAATTTAACCAAGTGCTACTAAGAATAGCAACGAACTCTTATGCACTACTGGTGAGAACATAAACCAGAAAACTTATCTTGTAAAGTGTAACATACTTTACACTAGCAATATATGCACTTTAAGATATATAAGATCAAAAACTCTTGCATAAATGTACAAGGAAACAAATATTTTTAGAATAATGATGCTGGTAACAATCAAGTTTTTTATTTGGGTAGCAGATTCATGGTGATCATGTTATTATATTTCACAGTATCCTTACGAGTATATCTTAACGAATATAACAAAAGATTCTAAGAAGAAAGCAATAAATAAGATGACTATATACTTTATCACACAAAATGGGGTATCTATGAGAGAACAATAACATCTGCAAACAGATGTAATGAAAGAAACCTAAGAAAGAAAGTATAAATAAGACACTCAGGTAAAACCAGATGTGTTATAATATCCATATTTACCAATATTTAGTTTAAGTACAAAGGCTCCCTATCAAGTGAAAAAAGTATACGAATTTGAACAAACTATACTCAGAATGAAAGATTAAGATACTGCACTAATTATTTCATAAGCAATTATACAAAAAAGAAAGAATAACAATAAATTTAAAGAGATACCCCATAGTATTACCTAAAGATATTATGTGTTCTTTTAAAAACTTTACACTGACTTAATTTTACTGGTACTTTATCATCCTACGTGACATTTCCCACAAAGCTATCCCTAGATTTGTTTTGTTCTCTAAACTTTAGCAACAAGATATGAGACCTGAAGAGGTAATCAAAGAATTGTCTCTCATATTCTAAGTCATCTCTTCTAGTTATAGAATAAGACTTTCAAAAACAGTATTTCATATTTTAGTACAGGCATATATGCAAAAAGAAATATTTCATATTTTAACACAGCCATACAGGCATATATATGCAAAAAGAAAGAATACAGATCACAATCTTTCTGCCCACATTGACATTTTTTAAATTTTAACAAATTCAAATATTAACTTAGAAAATTTTAAAAAAATGAAAAAATGTAAAATGAAACTCTCTTCCACCTCAAAATTAGCCTTAAGTTTCATAAAATTCCTTGCCCCAAAACTGACATATGTACATTTTTAATATTCATACAAAAACATACCACCAAAGCTGTAATATTTAGCATTGTTCTTTTTTCATTTAAGACAGCTTAGAAATTTTTTTAAATCATCAAACAAAAATCTGTTTCTTTCAACAGCTGCACTACATTTTACTATGTATATCATAGTTTTTAAAATCCTCTATTGACATAAATTTCAGTTATGCGTAGTTTACTTATTCTATTTAAATGCCCATGAAAATCACAAAAGAAAATCATATATTATATAATGAATATGCCAATGAATTCATAAAGAAAAAGTATATACTATAAAATTTATTCATATGCAATAAGACATTTTAATGAAAAGAACAGAGAAGAGAAAAACAGAACAATTAATTGTTTCAATTCAATCAGCTAAAACTATCAAATAATTCTTGAATAACTGGATCAAAAGGAACCTAAACTTCAAATACAGACAAAATTGGGGGTGGGAGGCCCCCTTGGGGGATGGTGGAGAAGGTAGGAAGAAATAAACCTTATATTGAATAAAAGAGGTATAAACGGAATGTCTGTGACAACAGGTAACAATGAGGAGAGAAAAAAACAAGTAGAAGACAAGAATAGAAGGCTAGACTTCTCTGTACAGTAGTGTATTTAGAAGCTTTTTAGAGCAAATGTCTTTGTTGTAAAATAATTTTTGATCATCTGGGTATATACCTAGTAGAGGAATTGCAGGATTGAATGGTAGTACTTTTAGTTCCTTGAGTGTTCTCCAAACTTCTTTTCAAAAAGGTCATATTAGTTTGCACCAGAAAGTTTATTGCAGCCCAGTTCATAATAGCCAAGACATGGAAACAGACCAAGTGCCCATCGACCCATGAATGGATTAACAAATTGTGGTGTATATACACCATGGAATACTATGCAGCCATAAAGAGATGGTGACTTCACATCTTTTGTTTACCTGGATGGAGCTGGAACATATTCTTCTTAGTAAAGTATCTTAACAAAGGGGAAAAAAAGTATCCAATGTACTCAATACTACTATGAAATCAATATATAACCACCTACACACTCATATGAATAGCAAACCATAACTATAGTCCAGAAAGTAGAAGGGAAGAGGAGAGGGAGGGGAGGAGGGATATGGGTAGAGGGAGGATATTTGGGGGCACCTCACCTAATATTCATGATGCAATGGTACATTTCAAAACTGTTAAGAAATAAGTACAGGGAGGTGCCTGTGGCTTAAAGAGTAGGGCACCAGCCCCATATACTGGAGGTGGTGGGTTCAAACCTGGCCCCGGCCAAAAAAAAAAAAAGAAATAAGTATAATTGTGATGGATGTGTTACTTAGTTCAACGTAAGCATTTCAGATTGTATATTGAAGCAGTACCCTGAACCCCACAAATGCATCAATGTACAAAGTTATAATTTAATAAAAAACAATTTTAAAAAACAGAAGCTTTTTAGAGAAACAATAGCTTGTCTTACAGTTTTGACTTTGAAAAACTTAAAGTGAAAAAAACTCTAAAAATCATAACAAAATGAAAACACACCTAATTACTACCTTGACAGCAAAACCACAGAGATAATTATTTAAATAAACTTCTTAAATTTAAACTATAATTTAAATATACTATACTATACATTCTTTGTGGAAGATAATTTCAGGACAAAAGTAACTGCAAAAAATTTCTAACTATGTTCAATAATTAATGTTATATGTAATACTGATGTTGATTTAAAATAACTAGTATGTGTATATATAATGATATCAATACTAGTAAACAAGAATTTTCAGGGTACAGAGATAAATATAAAATACAAAATCTTCAAGAGACAGAAGTAAAACTGTATAACCTTAAATATGAATTGGAAATAGCAAATGAGCTCATTGTGCATTTCTCTCCTTAAAAAAAAAATAAATGTCCACAGAAAGAGTCTTAAAATAATAACTAAGAGCAATTAGCATCCTGGCACCCTTATTATTTGGGTTTCTAAGGACCATTTCCTACCCACAGGAACTTGGATTTTAAAGAACATCTATTAAAAGTCTAAAGCAAAAAATGATACTTCAAACAAGTATCAAAGCTACCGTTCTGAACTCTTGCTGGCCAAGATGAAACAATTTAAGAATTTACAAAAGAAAGATTACTGCAATAGAATGAAAAATAAAAGTTAAAATCTTTGTTTTCAAAATGATACTAACAACAAGAAGTCTAGTTATAATACTGGTTATAATGGAAGTTACCGGGGTAACAACTAATCAGGAAAAGTTTTTAAAAAGTCAACAATTTGTCCTGCTTTTCTTGTAAAAAGAGTACTTCCATGTGATCTAACAGTTGGTAGATAAATTCTTAACAGAAGAATTTTAATACATGCAAAAAAAAAAGAATATTGCCATTTTAGCAATGCTCAATAAAATTACGTGATCATTAGCTACTAAAAACTATTAGGTGAAAGGATAATGTGATGAAGCACTCTATAATATATATGCATCAAATATACACCTCAACCTACTAGTAAATATGACACCTTATTTCTTTTAAGGAAAAAATATTACTTAAACACCTTATCCTCTAATGTAGAATGCCTAGAAATTAAGAAAGCTATTACAATTTAGCAACACAAATAGCCAAGTAAGAGACTAAAACAATTAACAATTATAGAGACTCATTATTCTAACTCATTGCATTCCATGTAATACCAAAGTCAATCTTTTATGGAGCTCAGTCTCTAAACTCTGTAGACAGAAGAAGAATGAGCTACTTTTACGTATGGAAATGTTCAGGTACAATAACACCGACAAGACGAAGCACAAATTTCATAACCGACAAGACGAAGCACAAATTTCATAACTTGTAACTGTGGCCTTTTATAATCTTTCTACCATCCTATCTTTCCTCTCGTAGTCATATATAATGTGCAACCCCTTAGCCATAAAAGCCAAATTATTCAATTCACTGCTCAATGGCTGGGGATTTTGTACCAGCCTATATACATAACTTTGGTCATGTCATTCTCTCAACATGTATTGCTCTCCACACCCTCCTCCATCCTACAACCTATCAACAAGACACAGGTCAGCCCCCGACTTTAATAAAACCTACTCCGATCTACCAACTAAAACTAATCTCTCTTACTGTAATCACACAGTACATACAGCCTTGGGTCTTTATCTTTCCAACTGGATAGGTCCTAAAAAATAGTATCTTTTTGATCTCTTGCAAAAAAGAAATGTTGAGCTGGCGGGTTCGAACCCAGCCTGGGCCTGCCAAATGAGGACAACTACAAACCAAAAAATAGCCAGGTGTTGTGGCAGGTGCCTGTAGTTCCAGCTACTTGGAAGTCTGAGGCAAGAGAATTACTTAAGCCCAAGAGTTTGAGGTTGTTGTAATTATGCTGTGATGATGCCACAGCAGTGTTGCTAAATGGCTCATGAGATTTTAAGAATACTGAAGCCCATGACACCTATAGTCATTAAATATTAACTGAGTGGAGTCACTGCCCTCAAGAAGTGTATATTCTGTCTCTAGTTTTGGAATCAATTTCTAACATGGTGCTGTCATTTACTAGACACATTAAAATGTCTAAATTGAAATTCTAATAAAAACACCCTAGCAAGCATTATGGAGCATCTAAGAAAAGCATTTTAAGAAAAACAAAAATCTAAAAATCCATTTTTCTTGAAAGTGCATCCAAGCAAAAACTAAACAAAAACCCGAACACCATGAAGTTCTGAATAACATACCCATTATAACAAACCAGTTACATTATTACAAAAAAGTTATGTTTAGCAATACTTAATTATCTAAGTAAGCCATTAATGGTAAATCAATAACCATATTATGATTTAAATTTTGAGTTCAGCTATTTATAACCAGTGCTTTCAGAATACTAATAAAACCCCTCTTGGAAAAATCCAACTTATTTATAAATTTATTTATTTATTTATTTTTGACACAGAGTCTCAATCAGTTGCCCTGGGCAGAATGCCATGGTGTCATCGCTCTCGGCAACCTCAAACTCCTGGGCCCGAGCCATCCTTTTGCTTCAGCCTCCAAGTAGCTGGGACTACAGGCGCCCACCACAACACCTGGCTAGTTTTTCTATTTTTTAATAGAGATGGGTCTTGCTCTTACTTTGGTCTCAGACTCCTGAGCTCAAGCAATCCACCTGCCTTGGCCTCCCAGAATGCTAGGATTACAGGCATGAGCCACTGGACCAGGCCAACCTAACTTACTTTAACGAATAGGTCCTTTAGTAGTTGTCCAGTTACAACCTCTTAGCTAAGTTTACTTACTAAAGAGAATGGCAACAA
This sequence comes from Otolemur garnettii, assembly GCF_000181295.1. Taxonomy (NCBI): domain Eukaryota; kingdom Metazoa; phylum Chordata; class Mammalia; order Primates; family Galagidae; genus Otolemur; species Otolemur garnettii. The sequence continues at coordinate 12,787,520 of NW_003852405.1, forward strand.
ATTTCACCCCACTTAAAATCTGCATCTAAAAAGTTAGTATTTTACCATATTGGGTAACCTTTTCTTATTCTGCAATCATTTCACACATTTCTGTCTTCTCAAGTAACAGGCCCATTATTTTCTAAGATTTCACTCTAGCAAAATAATTAAAAGAACAAAAATAAGACTTCTGAATTTAGAAATTACAAATAACATAAAAAGACATTTTAAAGAAATGCAACTTTCATATTAAAAACTCAAAATTTCCTTATCTTATAGTTTCACTGGACTAATCAAAAATCTAAAATTAAGAGCTGAATTAAAAACAAATTTATTTTTAAAGAATTAAATAAGATTCAATATATCCCAAAGCTATAAAATCTGTATATTCTATATGCAGCATACATTAACTGAGGAAAATACACTTATGCATAATTGACTATTAAAATCCCATTTTAAATATGAAGAAACTGAGGCTAAAAAAATGTTTAAGTATCAAATAGATTTAAAAAAATAAAATTACTCTTAAGAATTTGAAAGTATACATTATGCCCAAGATTATGACGAATGTCAAAAAATATAAAAACTCAAAGAAAAACACCTACAATTTTACACAAAGAGCTGTGGCAAAGATTACCATTAAAATAGGTTCAGTATACAATGAAGCAGTTCACAGAAAATGAAATATTAATCGCCAGATTTGAAAAAAACTCATTCACTTCAAAATATAAATCACAAAATCTAGAATTGGCGAGCGTATGGAAAAACAGGAACTTCCATGCAAAGTTATGGAAAACAAATGACAGTTTAGGCATTGTTGTTTTCAGTAACTTTTTAAGTATAAATTTCATTTGACATAACATTTTTATTTCTAGTCCAAATATCACCACACTTCATAACTACAAATGGAAATCAAACCAAAATGTCTAATGTAGGAACTAAATTGCGTATATTCAGTAACTACACTGTGGTACACACACACACACACAGAGTATTCTCTATTGTCTTTAACAGAGTGTTTCAGCAGAGACCACATTATGTAATTATTTAAAAAAAAAAAGGTGGACTTTTACACCCAGCCAAGACAGAGTAACATGAACCATATTTGCACTGCTGAAACAACAAAAAAAACCAGCAAGCACACAGAATAATAGATTTTGAAGACACTGGACATCAGGCAATGATAAACAATGATCCCTGGAAGTCATAAAACAAATAAGGTGAATCCATGTTGCCTCAACTTATCCTCTTGATTTTCCAGGCCACAGCAAAGGTGTAAGAAAATCAGGCTGGGCTCGGCGCCTGTGGCTCAAGCGGCTAAGGCGCCAGCCACATACACCTAAGGTGGCGGGTTCGAATCCCCAGCCCGGACCGCCAAACAACAATGATGGCTGCAACCAAAAAATGGCCAGGCGCTGTGGCGGGCGCCTGTAGTCCCAGCTACTTGGGAGGCTGAGGCAGGAGACTCGCTTGAGCCCAGGAGTTGGAGGTTGCTGTGAGCGTGATGCCATGGCACTCTACCCAGGGGGATAGCTTGAGGCTCTGTCTCAAAAAAAAAAGAAAATCAGGCTGAATCTCAAACACTCTCTGAACTGAGAGAGAAGCAAGAGTCCCTGAACACTAAACTTACCAGTCTCCATGTCAAAGCATCAGAAAAAAAGGAAGAAGGAAGTGCACAGAGAACTCTAGAAATCTGAAGAGAAATCACCCTATTATTTGGTGAATGTGGGTAACTACATCACAAGTAATATAGAAAAATTATACTTATTTTATCTTTTTAAAGGTAATTGGCTATTCAAACAAAAAGAATGCAGGGTAGAATTTATAGCACATACAGAAATAAAAAGTGTAACAATAGCACAAAAGCCAAGAGGAGGACAGAGATAAAGTAAATAACACCTACTATTTACAATAATCAGACAGTATATATATGGAAAGTGGTATAAATATCTATTGAGGGAAGATTGTGTAAGATCACAGATAAATAGTATAAATCCTGATGCAGCCACCAAAATAACAAATTTGTAACTAATCAGTTAAGAATAAAATGGAATAAAAAATACTCAATACAAAAGAAGCAGAACAGGAAGAAAAAAACAAGGAACAAACAGAAAATAGTAAAGTGGTAGTTTTAAAATAAGCCATATTAGTAACAACACTAAATGTGAATGGTCTTAAAAAAGTGTTTTTAAGATGGGGGTGGGGGGATGAAGGAAGAAATTTCCAACTTTATGCTGCCTACAAGAAACATACTTTAAATATAGAAAAAAGTTAAAAATAAAAGGATGAAAAAGATATACTCTACTCAAAATGAAGCAGAGATAGCTGTATCAATATCAGAGAAGGGAGATTTTAAAGCAATGAGTATTATCAGATTAATAAAGGCAGTGTTAAAAAATATTATTGGGGGTAAATATGATCACTGAAAAACAAACAAAAAAATGCAACAGAGGATACAGTAATCCTTAACATTTAAGTACTAATAATAAAACATCAAGATAGATTAAATCAAAAACTGGTAAAACTGCAAAGAGAAATTGATAAATACTGTTAAGTATAAGTAGAAATTTTAATGCTCTCTTCAGCTGATAAAACAATATAGACCAAAAGTCCATTAAGGACAGAAAACACTTGAACAACACTATCAAAAAACATGATCTAAATGACATTTATAGAACAGCACCCAATAACAGAATACAACGTCTTATCAAGGGTACCTAAAACATTTAACAAGATACACTGTATCTGGACCATAAAACAAATCTCCTATTTAGAAAGATTCATGTCTGACAAAATATGTTCTCTGGCCAGAATGGAATTAAAATAGTAAAAGAAAGATATACAGAAAACTCCAAATATCATTAAATTACATACGTCCTAATAACTCATGGGTCAAAGAAATAAAATGAAAGATTAGAAAGTTTTTGAACTGAATGAAAATGTGCATGTCAAAATTTGAGGGATGCCATAAAAGCAGTACATATGAGGGAAATACACAGCACAAAACCCCTATACATGAAAAGGTATCATGGTAATGACAATAAGTAGAAATAGAAAAACTTAAAAGCAGAAGAAAATAAGTAGGCATCAGTAAAACAAGAAACAGAAAAACAACAGAGAAACCTAAACAAAACCAAAAGCTGATCATTCAGACATTAATAAAATCAATATATCCAGAATGACAAGGAAAAAAATACTGAAGTGTAAAAAGGTAATATTACGAACAACTCTGTGCAAATAAATTTAGCAACTTAGAAGAAATGGGACTAATTCAATGAAGGATACAAATTACCAAAGCTCACCCAAGAAGAAACAGATAACCTGACTAGCCCTGTATTTATTTAATAAAATAAATTAAATACATAGTTTAAAAACACCCCACAAAGAAAACCAACATCAGGCCTAAATGGCTTCACAAATAAGAAAGAAATAATACCATTTGGAATGTTCACCCTAAATAAAATTAGGGACAAGGTAAAGATACCTACTCTCATCACTTTTATTCAACATTACATTAGATGCCATAGCAAGGAAAAGAAAAAAACTGATATCCAGATAGGAAAGGAATTGTCTAAAGACAAGTGGACATAAATTGCCTATATAGAAAATCCAATGGAATATAAAAAAAAATCTATTAGCCCTACTAAGTGAAGTTAGGATGCAAAACACAAGAGCAATATGCAAAACTCATTTATTTCTATACATTAGTACTGAACAACTAGAACTTGAGTATTTTTGAGTTACAATAACATCAAAAGATATGACATACCAAGAATAAATGTAATCAAAAATGTATACAATGAAAACCAAAAACAACGCCTTCAGAAATTAAAAACCTAAGCAAATGGAGAGATAAAACTGTTGTAAGACAACTCAACATTGTTAAGATGTCAATTTTTTCCAAACTATTCTACAGATTCAAGTCAAATCCAATAAAATCCCACAAGACTAATGAAAATACGAAAACATCAGAAGAGTCACAACAACTTTGAGAAAGAACTATGAGGACCAAAACCATCTGGTTTTGAGACTCAACATAAAGAAAGCTACAGTGAGTAAGACTATGTTTGGGGGTTCTAGACATAAAATAGGTCAATGGAAAAGAGTGAAGTACAGAAATACAATTACACATACAGAGAATTAATTTTTGACAAAGCTGCAAAGACAGTTCAAAGAAAAGATAGTTCTTTTCACCAAATGATGCTGGAAACACTGGATGTCCACATCCCAAACCAAAAACTTTTAACCCATATTTTGTACTATAACCAATATATTGACTCAAAATGGAAACAGAGACCCAGAGACCCTGTTAAGCCAAAATACAAAACTGTTATTAGAAAACAAAAATCTTTGTGAATTTTGCTTAGGCCAAAAAAAAAAAAAAAAAAAAAAAAAAGGCCTATATATGACACCAAACACACAATATAGAAAAACCTGGCAAACCGAGTTTGTCAAGAAAAACCATTGCTCTTCAAGACACAACTGAGAAAGAGAAAACAAGTAGAAAAAATATTCACAAACCATGTATTTGACAAAGGATTTGTAACCACAATAAAGACCTCTCGAAACTAAAGAAAAAGAAATAACCCATTAAAAAAAAAGTTTTAAACAGACGTTTCCACCAAAGATAATAGCTGATCAAAAGCAGTTCAACAGCCTAGGATATGAATAAGAAATAAAAACAAAAACCACAATAAGGTATCACTTCCTACCCACTAGAATGTCTATAATCAAAAATACAAGACAATTTAACATGCATTGGAGAAGATGTGGAGGGAATGGAAATCTCATATGCAGCTGATGGCAATATAAAATGGTACAACCACTTTAAAAAAGTTTGCAGTTCTTAATAAGTTAAACATATGCCTACCATATGCTTCAGCCATTCTAATCATAAAGCCTCCCAAAAGAAACAAAAGCATAAATACACAAAAGAACTCTTACAAAAATGTTTACAGCAACTATATTTTAACGGCCTCAAATTGAAAACACACATCCATCAAGAGATGAATGGATAAACAAACTGCTACATAGCTATACAGTGTTAGTATCAGTAAGCAATAAAAAGGCATGGCATACTGATACGCGACAGATAATTTCAAAATAATTACACTGCATGAAATGACCTAGACAAAAAAGGGTACACATATGATCAGTTATTTAAAATTCTAAAAAATGCAAACTAATTTATAGTAACAGAAAGTAGATCAGTGGTTGTTAGAAGGAAGTCAGAAGGGAGGGAAGATGGTACTATTGGAAGTGATGTTCACTATCTTGATTGTTGTGATGGTTTCACAGATGTATACATACACCACAACAATGTGAACTTTAAATATGGGTAGTTTATTTTATGAGTGCTTTTTTCAAAATAGGGAAGATGTGAACCAGAACAAACAGTTTGAATGTTTGGTAATACAGAAATTAATAATTTCAGGAAAAATGCACAAAAATGTTAACACAATTATCTTACCTAAGAAAAAGAAAACTATCAGGGAGAAATCTTTCACTTTAAATTTTTTCTTAAACATGCACATATTTCTTCAAAGAAAATTAAAAATGTTTTTAAAGAAGCTCAGTTACTTATACATAGGCCTCATACCACAACAAAAATTAATCATTATCCTAGAAAATTAGATAAAAGCTTAATTATTCAAACTCTTACACAATGGATTTTTAAAAAAATAATCAGCAATTACTTTCACATCATTTTCTAATGTTTTCCCCTTAAACAATTAATATACAAAACTGATGTAACCAACATATATATCCAAACCTCCTCTTCTAAGTCTCACTTTTTTTCCCCTGCCTTCTCATTCTGGGTCTTCTCTATGAACTCTTTCTCTCTCCTTATTCACTAACTGGACAATTTAGTCTTGTATCACTTATTCTTTTACAAAATTCATAGAGGAAATCTGTTTGAATGGTAAGTACAATTTGCACATTTTGTACTCTTCAGTTATTCCCTATTACATATCCTACAGGTATATAAATTTGGAAAATATCATTACCAAATTTAACTATGCTCTCCCTAAGACAGTGTTTATTTCTCCCCAAATGTGCAAAATATGAACTCAAGAAACAAGCCTAATATTAAAGAATGGACAAGTATCTAGTTCATAATAGTACAGAGGACAGAAAATAATAAAACAGTAATATCTCAAAAAGTATTTTAAATACTATGGATGCAATTTTAAAAATTCAAACAAAATATTCTGAAAAGCCAACATCAGTGGACTAAGCACACTACTTCTCAGGGTAAACAGGCTTGCAAGCAAAAAATTGTTAACATACCATGATGTTAAAACATGGAAAGGCCTAAGCATTACAACTAAAGTTTAAAGGATGAATAATTTTCCTAGCCAAAAAGTGGATGAAGGAGGATTCCAAAAGATCTCTACCACGAGGTCTACTTTCCTATAATAGACAGGCCAACTCTTAACATCTGACTCAAATTTGAAGCTAACTGCCTAACAACTTTCTTCTCTAAGTGTCAGTATAACTCATTTCTAATGTGACTTATTATTGACAAAAAATCTTCATTTTTATAAGATAAAAGGAGAGTTAAAAAAAAAACTTAGATTAACAAAACTGTATGATTTAGGTCAAACCATCAAAATCATTGTTTACCCTCAGAAAACCAGGATATAGATTTTTGTGTTCACCAGAAGTTGTATGTGGAAAGAATTTTTAATTCCTTGAATACCACTCATACTTTCTTTAAAATGTTCTTACAAACTGCCAGTTCCAGAAACACTTAGGGCTATTGTTTATTTACATTATAAGCTATTTATACAGCCAACTTTAGGAATTAAAGGAAACATTTTACATTTGAGTTTTGTTACATTACAGTTTCTACAAGCTAACTGAAATTTGCCATTAATTATAAGAGAAGACCCAACAATTCAGTTTTCATAATGGTTTCAAACAATCTTTTCCTACCTTCACACCAACTGCAACCTCAGTGACAATTCTGAAAAGAAAAAATAAACAGTTTAAACTCATCATTCTTCTAATGATCACTGTTTGACTATAAACTTTTTTAGGGTAGCTCATCGTTCATAAATCTTCCAAACACAACACAGATGGAAAAATACACACAGATGATCGGTGACACTTCCTATTACTATTCCTAACCTGATTTTCTAGAAATAACTTTCAGTGTAAGATGAAATTCAGTAAACTTAATGCTATCTTTTTTAATAACACTCTCAAAAGCAAACAGAAAAACTGAACACTATAAAGCCATTTCTACAACGCTAGTACACTTAGATTTATAATTTAACACTTAAAACTCTGGTAAGCTAGACAGAATCGAAGAATCAAGAAACATGAATTCCAATGCAGTCAAACTCTGTACTGATCTGGAGGGATACAAAACTTCTCTGGAGTTAAGGCACCAAGAAAATAATCTCCAGACAACCTCTAGAATGATTTAAATTTCGTGAATCTGTTAAGTTGTATAAAATTTTCGTTTAATCTTTAAGAAAAAAAAAATCGATGCTTAAGCAAAATAAACTCCCTTTTGACTCTCAAATACTGTCATTAATTTTCATAAACGTGTTTGTTAAGTGGCACTGTTTAATATCCCCCCAGGCGGGCTGACTACTGCTGTATTTTGGCCCTTTCTAATGGTAAGTTACGGGGCTGCTCAGACGTGGAGCGTTAGCACCAGGGACACGGGTCCTTCTCGTTTCCCAGAGCCTGGCCTCACCTGAGCATTCTATCTGCACTTTTAGGCTCTCAAAGATGCAGCGTGGTTCTCGTTTTTGGTAGTTGTTTTGTTTTTCCCGAAACTGGCCAAAGTCGCTAAAAAGACGACCCTCTGTTGACCAACCGCTCTCCTTTCTGCCATGGCCGTTGGCCTCTGCCCATGTGACTGATGGGGACCTCAAAACACTTCGTTTTTCAGATGATTTAATTTCTGGGCCCTCTTGCCAAGCCTTGAACGTTCTCGTGCCCCACAAAAAGGCATTTTCCCTGCTTCCCACCCCCCACCTCCCGGCTCAAATGAAAACAAAGGAGTGTGACACTGCCCTCCCCGCGGCCGCCGCGCGCCCTCCCCCTCCCCGCGGCCCCTCGGCTGCCCCGGCTCCCGCCACCGGCATCTCTGCCCCCGGGGCGGGCCCGGCGGGCCGGGGACGGGCCGGGGGCCGCCGGCGGCGCCTCCCCGCTCCCCCCAGGGACGAGCCCGCCACACGCCCGCCCCTGCCCACCGCGCTCGTCCCCACGGCCGCCGCTACCCGGGGCCGGCGTTCCGGGGTCCGGATGGAAATGGCTCCCCGAGGGGGCAGGGACGCCGAGACTCCGGGGTTCCCGCCCCACCCCCGCCGCCACGCCGGCCCCGGCGCCCCCTCCGCGGGCGTCCCCCCGACACCGCCCCGAGGCCTCCCCGGCCTCCGAGCCCGCTTTCCCCTCATTTTTTCGCCCGGGGCTGGCCGGGGAAGCGAAGGGAGGGGTGTGTGCGATGGGGCGGGGGTTGGGTAACGGCAGCCCAGCCCTGGGAGGGGCCGCCGGAGGGCTCCCGCCGGCTCCCCGGCCGGGCCGAGGGACAGCACGGCTCCCCTCTCACACACACCTCCTCGCCGGCCAGATTACATACCCGTCCATTGCCGAACCGGACAAAGCTTCCCTCACAAGAACCGAGCCACGCAGCCAGCGAGCCACACAAGCGGCGAGAAAATGGCGGCCAGGGCCCGACGGAAATTGCCGAAGGTGGCGAGGCGCACGGGGCAGCGCGCGGCAGCGGCGGCGGCGGAAAGAGCCGAGCGCGCCGGCGCCCGGCAGCCGGAGGCGAGCGGCGGGGCGCGGGGATGAGGGGAAGTGGGCGCCGCCGCCGCCTCCTCCGCGCCGCCGCGCTCCGGCTTCCCTCCGCCCTCGGGGACCCGGCCCGCTGCTGATGCTGCTGCGGCTGCACAGCGTGACGTGCTGGGCTCCCCGCCCTGGGCGTGTGCGTGGGACACCTCCCCCCGGCACGCGGTCGGCCGGGAACCTGGGGACTGCGGGACTGCCCCCAGCAGCCTCCACTCCCCCCGCTTAGCTGACCCTCACCCTGAGTGGGCCAGGAAGAATGGCACAGCTCGCCTAGCTTTCCTCCTAGGCCATCTTTATTCAGGCCCCTGCCAGCCTCAAAACCAAAAATCTTTAACACACTGAACACGGCTTAGTAAAAACTATTTTCTTGAAGCAAGTAGAATTCATCAGACCGAAATGGAGGCTTTTGCATCCAGACCTGTAGTAGTATCACGCCAAGTGGAAAAGAATGTCCTTCTCACCCCAGTGGATGATTGGTGTGCACCTGTAGAAAGCACTCAGATGACCCTAGGTGGGAACCACCCAGGTTGGGCGAAGTGATAAAATGCTACCCATAGTTAGGGGCTAACCTTTGGGGGGTGTGAAAAGGAAAGTGGGGATGGATGTTGAGGCAACTGAGTCTTCATTGATGAGAAAATTAAAATGGGCCGCACAAATTGACTCCCTTTTCTGTAAGGTCTCAGGGTCTCAATTTTAATGTTAACAGCATTCTGGATATTTTCCTTTAACATACTTTTATCAGAGGCTCAACAAAGTTTGAAAAGACACCGTACTCTTGGAAAAGGTGCTCAATGACTGACTGCTTTGTCAGCAACCTTTCTTAAGTAACTTTCACTGTCACACCAAACACGCAAGATGTGTCTAGTCCTGAGAAATGACAAATATTCCCTGTCTCTCTCCGGTTGTTCTCATCACCCACTCTGTGTTCTCTCGGGGTCTCTTTCACACAAACCCCTTACCCTTTACTAATCGGAATTTCACTATACTCAAGGGGAGTGTCTGTATAATTTTTAAAATAATAATGCTTTGAATTGGGCAGAACCTTGAAGCGCATCTTGGCCAAATACGTTGGAATAGAAGTCTTCAAAGTCCCCAAATGTTTACAGATTCTTGATTTGCCTCGGGGATTGTTAATCCTTTAAAGGAATTCATATCAAACTTCCTACAGTGCCTCTCCTTAACTTTTCACCATTAACTTACATACAGAATTGTTTTCGGTGCCATTAATAATCACTTTTCACATATATGCGATTTCTTTTCTTTTTCTTTTTTTTTTTTTTTTTCGAGACAGGAGCTTACTCTTTTTCGGGGGCTAGACTAATCATCACAGGTCATATTAAACTCAAACTCCTAGGCTCAAGCCTTCCTCTCACATCAGTACCCAAAGTGCTAGGATTACAGGTGTGAGCCACCATGCTGGGCCTGTGCATGCATTTTCACTTAACAAATATCCAAACTACCAAAGAGCATTAATTCTCCTTATTCCTCACATTCACTTAATCAATACTGATTGATTGGTTTTCATTTTATCTTGGCAGAAGCAAACTGTTCCCTGAGAGGGGAGGCCTGTCCTTCAGTGGCAGAAGACATTATAGTGTTCACAAAAACACAGTTTATTTTTTTTTTCTCCTAATAAAGTATAAGACTACAAACATACAATTGTTAATCTGCTTGTTTATTTAAGCCAATACTTCCTAGAAAAGATGTAAGAGAGTTTGCAGGTAAGGCATATAAAGTATTAGGTTAAAAAATGAAATAAGAATAAAACGAGGACACAGCATAGGATGAATCAGGAGTGAGGCTAATGCTACAGTGTACTCACAAAAACACATTGACTTAGGTTTGGGTTGGTGTTTGAGCTCTTTCATTTAATAGCTGTGTGACGTTAGGTATATTCATTAGCCTTTCCAGGAAAAAAGTTTCTTTACTGAAAATAGGGTTAAAAATAGGGCCTTCATCCTGGATGGTTCTGAGGTCTGAATGCTTTAATGTACCCAAAGCATCTCCCTAGCTCAGTAACTGGGTATCCGTAAATACTTAAGAAAAGGTGCTATCACCCTCCTCATTATTTTTGTAATTACTACTATTATTCGCCTCGAGAAAAACCAGACCACAATTTGGCTCTTTCAAGAATCATATAAATAAATCCATGCGCAGATTTTCACAAAGGTTAAACATGTCACTAAAATAATTATTTTGGCTGGTATCTAGAGGAATAAATCTGGGGAGATGTCACAGATAAATTTCCAAAACCTCATCCAAATCTAAATGTATACAATTTTATGAGTTAACCATGGGGTAGATTATTAATCTCAACAATAGCAGATAGCTACCCTTTGTAATATATGACAAGATTGTATTAGTGCTCATGGATTCTGAACAAAATAAGGCATAAAAAGTGAAGTGCTTGTACAATATTGTTTTCATACCCATATTTTTTTGCAGTATAATGATTTGTTTTTTCCCATCTGAACAGTAAGTGTTTTGACTTTCTATAGAAGTATTCACTTATGTGAATAATGATTGAATCTAAATTTCAATGGTATGCTAAGCAATAATGAAGTCAAATATTTATGCGATAAAAATAAAATCTCATTCATAACATTTTTAGCCTTACCTCTTACCTGTTTATAGCATCAAAGACACCATTTAACTTTTTCATGCTGCGGTTTCTTCTTATGAGAGAAGGATAATAGGATCAATTAGATAATATTTTATTATGGAATAGGTGATAAAATTCAAAGTGGAAAAGATTTACAAAGTATAAAAACATATACAACCCATCTAGAAAAGGCTTTATCATAGTTGCCTTTTGGGGGACAGGGAGTGGGACTGGGCAATAGTTTATTTTAAGGATGAACTTGATTGTGGTGATGTTTGTAAATATGTCAGAACTCATTGAATTCATTGAACATTTAATGCCAGGGAATTTCAGAGTATGTAAATTTTATTGCAATAAAGCTGTTACAAAAAGAAAAAGCATACCTTCTACTCTTGCACCCCAGCTACTGAGTTCCATTTTCCAGGGACAACCCATTTTACCAGTAATTACATTAGTCAGAGATATTCTGATGTACATATTGATTATTTACATAGTTTTTCTTTTGATTCAAAAGTGGTAACAGCTGTCCATTCTGTTCTGCAATTTATTTTAACTTAAAAGTATGGATTTTAGATAGCTTTCCTCATCAGTACATTTAGAATCGCCTCATTCTTTATATATGGGTGCATGATAATCCACCGAGTCTGCAAATCATCATTTATTTAATTAGCTCGTAATGATGGACATTTAGGATGCTTACAATTTGCTATTTACTAATAATTCTTCAATCAATATCTTTTTTCTAATCCATTTTCAATGTGTGTGAAAATCTGCTGGATAAACATATAAATAAAATTACTGGATAGAATTTATTTTTAATTTTAAAAGATGCTATCAAATTACTTTCCATAGGGCTTGAGTCTTTGGGTTAAAATATTAGCAATTCCTATAATTTAAAAAAAGGAGGAGTGCTGATTTCTTTAATGTAAAGGAGTTCTTACAAATAAAAAAGTCAAAAGTCAACAACCAAACAGAAATGGATAAAGCATATGAATCAAATACTAACAGATTACAGGAAATGAATGCTCAGCCTTGCTCAGAAGAGATTCTAGGTAAAACTATGCTAAGATATGTTGGTTCACCTGTTAACACCCTCTCTGGCCAATAGAACACAAAGTTTCTGAGTACAGGCTTGGTGCCTATTGTCCAGTGGTTAGGGCACCGGCCACATACACAGAGGCAGGTGGATTTGAACCTGGTCTGGGCAGGCTAAACAACAATGACAACTGCAACAAATAAACAGGTTGTGGTGGTGGGTGCCTATATCCCAGCTACTTGGGAGGCAGTGGCAAGAGAATCGCTTAAGATCAAGAGTTTGATGTTGCTGTGAGCTATGAGGCCATGGCCCTCTTCCAAGGGGGTCAAAGTAAGATTGTCTCAAAAAAAAAAAAAAAAAAAAAAAAAAGAGTTTCTGAGTACAATATTGAGAGAAAAGATTCCTTTCCAAACCATCAATAACATGTGAAAACAGAATAAAGCTATTTCTAGATACACTAAATGTCAAAAATTGGGTCTCCTGTGCATTTTTTTCTTTGGAATCTTCTGGAAGAGATAATTCTAAATACAGGAATACATCAGGAAAGAAGAAGAAACAGGATCCAGGAAACCAGAGCTCCTGCCTAAGGGAGGAAATTGAATGTTGGTGAAAGAAGCCCCACACCAATAGTTACATAGCAGGCCTAAGGTTCCAATGGAATATAAGGCCAGAGGGGCCTAGGAAAGATGTCACCAAGAAAAATATGGAACATACCAAAGAAAACCCCCAAATGCTGGATATATTGAGATGTTTATGGTGTGTTGGGAAGCTTAGGAAAAGAATTAAAAAGGGGGGCTGGCGTTGGGGCTGGGTGGAGGGTGGAGATGGACTTGGGTTGGGGTTCAGAGTGGGTTGGGATTGGTGTTGGATAGAGGGATAGGAATCAGGGTGAGTGCTGCTCTGTGCCACATTCCTCAGAGGTTTTAGAGTCCACACTGGCCATCCATTCCTGCCAGCCATTTCTGAATCTGGACAGCAGATGTTGTGGGAGGGTGCAAGTCCATCCCAAAGTCCATCCTGGCTACTCCCACCCAGGCCACTCCAATGACCGCATGCTCATCAAACTGAACAGAAGAGTCTATGACACTCAAGATGTCAAGCCTGTCAACATCTCCTCCCATTGTTTATCTCCTGGGACCATGTGGTTGGTATCTGGCTGGGGGATGATCAGTAGCCCCACGGGTCCTCCAACACCTTCATTTTACTGTGCTAAGTCAGGACAGGTGGGAGGCGGCCAACCCAGGAAAGATAGCTTACCCCGTGTTCTGTACCAGAGACAAGGCAGGTTGAGACTCTGCCAGATGAGGATTCGAGACTTCTCCCTTTATTCAGGACATACATACAGAGTGCAGACTTGGTAGCCTGGAACTTTGGTAAGTGCTGAGAATCTAGCAATAACCCAACCTGATGGAGCTCATTCTGAAAAGCAGTGATGTCCAATGGAAATACAATGTGAACTGCATGTCATTTTAAACTTTCTGGTAGCCATATTAAACAAAGTAAAAGAGAAACAAAAAATTAATAAAAGAAAGAAAAAGAAGAAGAAAAAAAGAATCAAAAATACATGGAAATCTTTTAAAATATTAACTGTAGGATAAATAACAAATCATAAAGAAATATAATCCTGGCTTGGTGCCTGTGGTTACCGTGGTTACCGTGTCAGCCACATGCACCAGGGGTGATGAGTTCCAACCTAACCCAGGCCAGCTAAACAACAATGACAAATGCAACCAAAAAATAGTCAGGTGTTGTGGTGGGTGCTGTAGTCCCAGCTACTTCGGAGGCTGAAGCAAGAGAATCGCTTAAGCCCTAGAGTTTGAGGTTGCTGGGAGCTGTGACACCACTGTACTCTACCCAGGGCGACAGCTTGAGACTCTGTTTCAAAAAAGAACCCCCCCAAAAGAAATTCTATCTTCCAAAGTGGGAAGTCAATAGACAGTATCTGGAAGAGACAGGTGAGGAAATGGCAAATGAGCACATTATTCAGAAGCATGAGGGCAGATACCAAGAGAATCAGAAGAGAATCAGGGAGAAGAACCGAAAGTGGTTGCTTCCGGGGCGTAGTCCAGGAGGATAAGAAAGGATGAGATAGGAGAGTCTAGTTTTGGGTTTTGTTTATGTCCTGATAAGCCTTCCAGAACTATGTACTTTTTAGGCTCTGTGCGTATGTTACTTTGATTAAAATAAATTTTACATTAAAGAAAGGGAAGAGATTAGATGGCAGGGAGAGAGCAAAGGACTATTTTAGCACAAATACTGCCTCTTTTGTATTCCGCAATAGTGAGGGCTTATCTACATGTTTACTGAAAAAGCCCAGCATAGCTGCCTGTCCTTCCTATACTGTGCACGTAATAAAGATTATTCTTGGAAGAGAACACAATAGTTTGAGTGGATCAGCAGTTTGGGAAATGATCATACATAAAGACCTAAACTAGGGGAGAGAATGAGCAAACTAAAGAAAAATACACAGAAAAGTAACAAGATGAAGGAAAACAGCTAAATGCAAAAGAGACGCTATCCTTCTGCATTACAACATGGTCAACCATGAAATATAAAAACATTGTCCAATCCACATCATCATGTATGTGGCCCTAGGCAAAGAGGCACATAAATGAGAACTAAAGATGAATGATTGCAAATAAAAACACTGTAGTTTAAGTCAACATACAGATTTTAAGCTTATACTTGAAATGAGTAACTCTTCCAGACCAAATTCTTTACTAATTTTGCAAAGAAAGGAACCCCATAACACATGGAAGCACTGAATCTTTTCAAAATTTTTGAATATTTCTATAGTTTTCAAAAATAGTTTAGATGTTTAACAATGGAAATGAAAAAAATTTTAAAAGGAAGAAATGAGAGCTGAAAATAGTTCCTATTTAGCTGTTTCTTGTTTTGCAGTAGATGCCTGTTGGAACATTGTCACTTTAGTCTATGATCCCCTGACCCTTACACTCATTTTCAATGATAGAAATAAAACATGCTGCTAGGCACAGTGGCTCACATCTGTAATCCCAGTGACTAGAGAGACTGAGGCTAAAGGATCCCTTGAGGCCAGGAGTTTGAGATGAACTTGGGTGATACAGCCAGACTTCATCTGTAAAATGAAATGAAATGAATAAAATAAAATAAAATATTAGCCAGAAGTGGTGGTGAGAACCCGTGGTGTTAACCACTCAAGGGGGTGAGCAGAAGGATCCCTTGAGTCCAGGAATTTAAGGCTGTAGTGAACTATAATGGTGCTGTTGCATTCATCTGGGTGAGGGAGCAAGACCCCCATCTCTTGAAAGGAGAGGGGGAGGAAGGGAGGGAGGGAAAGAAGGAAGGGAAGGAAATTCTTTCAGGAAAGGAACACAATATGATTTCCTTCATATTTAGTATTTCCAATGACATATGTTTACTAAATTTGCAAATGACAGATAGTATATGTTGGGAAAATAGAATCAGCCTTCAAAACGATATTGCCAAGAGTATAAGGTGAATATAAATGTAAAGTTTCTAATTTACATTTAAAAATTTAGCTGCATAAATACATATAAGGGGATGTGTGGCACGATAACAATTCCTTTAAAGAAAACATGAGGCATTGACCCAAAACAATCCTAGGCTTTGTCAATAAAGAACCTCCATAGTTGATGACTCTCTACCTGGACTTTCTTAAGTTGACTCCCTTCTTAAGCTGACCTAGTTTTCATGGACCAGACATCACATATATATCTCAGTACAGCTGGCCTAATTCCTTATATTGATCAACTCTGTATGTTGACCAGTCTTTTACAGTCCCTTGGATGTCACTTTATAGAGGTTCTACAGTATTCAGTTAAAGACCCATTGTATTCTACTCAAATTTTAACCACAGCTCATGATGAATGAGGATAAATACTAGGCAAACAATAATCTGTATTTCGGAATGAAAGTGGAGGGCATTATAGGTGGTTCATTCTGTTCTCTCTTTGCTGAGTAGCCATGCAGCTTGGGTAGGTTTGACCCTCTTGCCCAGTTCCAGAAGAAAGCTGATCAAAGTAATCATTTCCCTTGCACAGTGACAGTTTCAGTTAATCCAGACATAAAGTTAATCAAAGCCTGCCATTCCCTGGAACCCAGGAGGTGAGTCAATAAGCATGAAATTATGTTTGATGATAAACACATATATATGCAATGGAAGAATGTGGTTCTGATCAATGCTGGCAAGCCGCACTAAAATACAGAAGCAGCTTCCTTAAACATCAAGCCTATAGAAAGACAGAAAGAAACTCTTCAGAAATAACCTAGTCTGAAAAGGAGCCAGGGAAATCCTTTTAAAATGTAAAATCATGTCACTCCTCAGCTCAGAATCCTAAAATGGAACCTGATTTCATTCTGATTAAAAGCCAAAGTCCTTCCAAAGGTTTATAAGGCTTACCGATCTGATCCTGTGTCATCTCTCTGACCTCATCCCTCAGGACACTTCCTTTCACTCCTTGCTCACCACCGTGCTGTCGTATTTTGCTGTTCTTAGACTCTCTCTCACCTTAGGCCTCTGCATAAGCTGTTTCTCTTTTCTTCCCTCAAATGTCCCTGCTCCCGTCTCTTCCTTTCTATCTCCTTCATTTTTAAGTATTTATTAAACTTCCCCGTCTCAATGGCAGGTACTCCTATTACACTATTTAGCTCTGCCACTTGCTACTCCTCTCCAAAATCTCAACCCCCCTTTTCCTTGCTTTACTCTTTTTTCAAAGCATGTATTATATTCTAACATACTGTATAATCGGGAAGTATTTTTTTTCTTTGCATTCATTCTGTCTCCTTCGATTAGAATACACATATTAGCTCTAGAATGGCAGTTTGCTCTGTCCCTGACATATCACAGAGCAGATGCTCCCCATACCTTGCTACAGGATGAGGCTGAACTGCTGGAGTATCCACCTTCTGAAGACTGACTTTGGTGTACTAGTGAAGGACAGGGATCCGCATCAGAAAAAGGGTGTTTGCAGGCCCCCGAGATGTTTACCATGGAGAAAACCAGCGAAGAAAGTCATAAATAAAGGGCTGCCATATAAAAAGAGGAGTTAGGCATGTTATTTATCGTTCTACAATGCAGAATGAAGATTATAGTTACAAAGAGGGACATTTCAGCTCAGCATAAGAATGAACCTTTGAACAATAAAATCGCTGCCCTCAGGAATGAGCTGCCTCACGCACTGGTCAGCTGTTTACTATTACGAGTTTTGAAGCAGAAGCTAACTGCTTCTTTTAAATGACAGAAGAAATGGAAGAGGTTGCCTCTTACTGGGCAGTAGATTGGGCTTGGTAATTTTTCAGTCTCTTTGCTACTATAGAATCTGTTATGAAGTGTTTTGATGTGGCCACTTATGGGATACTTGCTTAGCCCATCAACAAATGTTCTTTGTATATGAATCACCTCTCTCCTAATTCCTTGACTCTCTTGACATGGATAGGCTTTCAGCAGTTGTATTGGGGCTAGTTGAGCCAATCCCTTGGACCATAGCTGATTAGATCAGGAATGAGCAGTTTATCACTGTGAGCCCGTCAGATTCTTCCACCCAGTAATTAAGAAATAGGAGAAAAGATTCTCAGTTGGTTTTGCTTTGTGATTGAAAAGGTCATATTTACCTCAGAAGTGGTGGATGGCTTTCTGCAATGTGGGCTAAGAAGGGAAAAAACTAAAAATAGGAATAAAAGAATGAAGCTAATGCAAGGAGAGAATGAAACAAAGTGGCAGAGCCAATGTTGACCAGCTCCAGACATGGGCCGTTCATTATAGTCAGTTGCTGGCTGACTTAAGGAGGAGGTTCTATTGTACTGCTATGTGCACAGCTTAAAGCCACTGTTATGTCCTACTCACTTTGGGGGGTAGGAGTACTTTTGGTTCCTCACCTTTCCTAGCTCTTTTGTTCTTTTGGGTTTAGATGGTGGTAGCATTGTGAATATGATAATTAAACATTTTTTTAATAAGCAGAAATGGCACATAAGTCAGGAGTGGGGAAGAAGCACTATTTCCTTGACACCATTTGCCAACTACAATGAACAGATACTAAGGTGACCTCAGGTGCTGGGCTGTGGGAGGTAATAAGGACACATGAGGAAATAAGCACACCCATTTGACCATCTGTCTATCATGTGAATTGGTCTCGTAGAAGTCAGACCTAGCTCCTAAGGCGATGATCCCACTTGTACTACTCTCTCCTGAGCTGCACTGGAACAGTGTCTAACACTATATTGTAATACTATAAATTGAGTTGATCGTTACTCTATACATTTAGTTGATTATTATTCTGTATGTTTAGTTAATTATTTGTCTTGCCTCCCACTTCCCCAAACACGAGGTACATGGGAACAGTGACCAGTTTTTGTTCTTTGCTTTTCTTCCAATACCTAGAACGATGCCTCACACAAAGTACATAGTCAACACATCATTATGGAAGGGTTAATGAATAGAATTTGTTCAATTGTCAAGTGGTAGCAATCTCTATTACTCAGCGCTTAGCTCAGTTCCTGGACTAGAATTGGAACTCAACAAGAATGTCTGTATATGAAAGTAATTAGATATAAAACACAAATGAGCTGAAGCTGGGAGTTAGAGGAAAGTTCACTTAAGAACTTTATTATTTCTAGCAACATGCCTGCATAGCAGATGGCAAATCTTTTCTTCCTTTTCCTTTTTTATAGCAGAGAAGACTGAAATACAGAAAAATAAATTGACTTTATCTAAAGACATACCATGTGTTTGATTTATACAAGGCTAATAGGTCAACTCAGCAACAGAAGTTTTGGGTTAAACCAGGCTGACGTAACACGAGGTTGGTAATTTAGGAGAGTTGACTCTTCCTACTTGCCTAGATTGGGTGAGACATAAAACTTAGCTTCTTTCACTAAAAGAAAGGACATGAATGATATCCCAAGGAGATATACAAGTTACTTCCAACTCAGTTCTATGATTGGGTCACCTTACTTAAGAATATAGACTTCCAAATTTCTTTAGCATTAGCTGAAATATCCAGTTCAAACAAAAATTAAGTTTCCATTTCAGAAGTTTCCATTCATGTTGTTGTTAGTGATCCAAAGTTATTTAATGAGGCTCGGCGCCTATAGCTCAACCGGCTAAGGCGCCAGCCATGTACACCTAAGGTGGCGGGTTAGAATCCCCAGCCCGGACCCGCCAAAACAACAATGACGGCTGCAACCAAAAAATAGCCGAGCGTTGTGGCGGGCGCCTGTGGTCCCAGCTACTTGGGAGGCAGAGGCAGGAGACTCACTTGAGCCCAGGAGTTGGAGGTTGCTGTGAGCTGTAATGCCACAGCACTCTACCCAGGGGGACAGCTTGAAGCTCTGTCTCAAAAAAAAAAAAAAAAAAAAAAAACCCCAAAGTTATTTAATGAATTCAAGCTAAATATATATATATATATATATATATATATGTATGTATCAAATAGGTGACCAAAAGTATGAGAGACATATTCATCCATTAAACAAATAAGAAGTATTTATTCATATAAGATAAATACCCATAAATATTTATTTGACCCCATTTAATAATATAATCTGTCCCCTTAGTACACACGATCCTCTTCACCGACTGCTGTTTTTTCACAGTGTCTTCCAGTTCATAACCACTTTGTCATATTACTTTTTGCTATCTTCTTCCCTTCCCGTCACTCCCCTACTCTAGCCACTTAATGTAAACTCTACAAAGTACGTACTTAGGTTGTTTACCAGTGTATCCTGAACACATAAAACAGTAACTGGATCTCAATAAATATTTGTTCAGTGAATGAATTTTACACTTTTTATGATTCAAATACTATTTTAGGAACTAAGAATACAACGGAGAATAAAACAAAGACTCTGTCTTCTCTAGAGGATCTTACATTCCAAAGAGAAAAAACAGGAAAAAAAAAAATAAACTGTAGTATAAATGTGTGTGTGTTTAGATTACTACACAGAAAAACTATAAAGTAGGGTACAATGAGAGTGAGGCAGTGAGAAGTGAGTAATACCTTTCAGTGGGGAGATTAGGAAAGACCATTCTGACATGGTGGCATTGGAACAGAGAAGTTAAAGAAAACAGTAGGAAACTACAGGTATAATAACCCAGGCTGGTAAAGATACAGAACTAAATCAACTGTGGCTGGTCTAAGTTTTTGAAAAGCAGGTTATTTAACATACGCTTATTAAAAACCTACCATATCTCAATCTCTGTGATATACTACAGTTGTAAAGATGAAACAACAACATACCCATCTATCCTCAACCACCTATCCTCAACTCTGGAAAAGAGAAAAGATAGGAAAATCCAAGATTATAATTCAGTGTGGCATCAGTATAACCAGGAGAAGCACAAAGGAGAGCCCTTATGCAATCTTTTCAGATTATGAGTTGGAGAAATTTGGGAATATGTGATGAGTGGGATTAACTGTCAGGTTTTGCAGTTAGGGAAGGGCATTGCAGGTAGAGAAAGCAGCATGTCAGAAGACAGGGAATTGTAAGTGGGGAAGAAGGGCTTGGAATCTGTAGCTAAAGAGATCATAGTTTTGAGGATTTGGGTGGTAAGGGATAGAGAATGAATAGGAAATCTGTTCCTTAAATGTCAGTGTATATCATGCTAATAAATATAAACCTTATCCTAAAGACAGTGCAATAGGAAGTTGTTAGAATATTTTAAACAGTAGTAGGACAAGGGGTATACAAGATATTTAAGTAGAGATTCAAGGTAGAGATTGAGGATTTTTTGACTTTTTTTTTTTTAATCTTTCTAGACTATTTCATAAAATACTTGGCCACCTGAGATTCTTTCTTTTCAGAAGATGGGGGAGGCAGTATAATGAATTTACAATTTCTCTTTAATGTTGACAAGAATAGAGGATATTTACTAAGTAAGGTCTGGAAACTGTGTTTGATGTGAAGCTTCTATAATAGGCCAATAGGATGTTTCCCCACTGGTATTAATGCTGATACTAAGCCAGGCTGGCCCATGCTTATAGTCCAAGCTCTTTGGGAGGCTGAGGCAAGAGGATGGCTTGAACTCAGGGGTTTGAGGTTGCAGTGAGCTATGATGATGCCTCTGCACTATAGCCTGGGCAAGAGAGTGAGACTCTGTCCTAAAAAAAATTTTTTTAGGCTTCTTTGGTGACAATAGAAGGGGGAAGAAGAGGTGACTGAGGACTGCAGACATCTGGTTGTCAGAGAGGGTCCCAGGAGGTTGTGAAACTTTTGTTCTTGGTCACACGTTCTTGGTTAACTTTGGAAGACATAGGTCAGGTCACAGTTTCCCTATAAATCTTAAACATAACATTGTGTCTTGTGTGTGTAGTTTCCTTATCTCCCCAGGAGTTAGTTTGGTGTAAAGGGATGATTATCATTTTTCTTTTAAAGATGAACTACAAGCCAAATGCTATTTTTTTTTTTCTGTGTATTTTTCTTGAACACAGAGAGGTTTGTTGGGTTTTGGCAGCAACAAACAAAAGCTTGTCTCATTGGTTACTTGGCTAATAGTTTAATAGAGGATGCCACCCAGCCACTCTGATGTGGAATGTTAATGGATCGCTGAGGGCATATTTCAAGATAAACCGTTAATAATTTATAATTTTATAAATTATCTTTGAATCATTTTTGTACTCAGGTATAGGCACATCTTTGGGATTTCTTCCCAGTGTCATGTGAAGAGGAGGAAGAGGAAGAAGATATTTGAAAAGCTACATTGAAGTCTTTCTTAAAACTCTGCAATGTTTAGCTTTTATGATTATTTACAAATTCTGAGGTTCAGCTACACTAGTAATTCTTTGCTTACAGATAACACAATTTAGTTGTAAGCAGAATGTTTAAAATAACGTGGACTGTAAAGTGTTTCTAAGCACCTTCACCACCCTCAAGTACTTTGGAAGCAGTGGATTTACATACAATTGATATGATAATTATGATTAATTTATGAATAATTATTATCTATTCATTAAATCCATCCCCTAAGGACTTCTATTAGTCAACACATTGTTAGCTTTAAGAGTTTCAGTTGCTTAAGACTTGATAGCTGAATGAGTAAGGCAAAATTGTGATGTATTCTCTGCCCTTCATCCTCATCAAATGAACTTGGAGTTTTCTCTTTTCCTCCTCAGTGACTGTCTCAGCTTGTTTTATACTTCTCTGTTTTATATCCGTCTGGAACCCAACACTGTTATGTCTGTGGATAATGTCCACCTACAGAGGCCACAGAATAATTTCTGAAGATATAACTACTGACAAAACTATAGTTTCTATCTCTCCAGCCCCTGCTACAACAGTTGGA
Source organism: Otolemur garnettii (assembly GCF_000181295.1). NCBI lineage: Eukaryota > Metazoa > Chordata > Mammalia > Primates > Galagidae > Otolemur > Otolemur garnettii. Next base: position 12,810,227 of record NW_003852405.1, read on the forward strand.
AGGGAGGCTTACCATGATTAACTGCATATTTGCTTCTAACCCCCAGCAGCAATATCCCTTAGGTTAAAAACTTCTGCTTAGCTCTGCACATAGGCCAGCTAATTACAGGAGGAATTTAGCTGGTAGTTCAACTTTAGAAGAAAAATAGTAATCATCCCTTTCCCAAAACTAACTCCTGGGGAGATAAGGAAAATATGCACACAAGACACAATGTTATGTTAAAGATTTACGGGAGAACTCTGACCTCACCTACGTCATCCAAAGTTAACCAAGAATGTGACCAAGCACAAAGAAGTTTCACAACCTCCTGGACCCTTGCTGACAACCAGATGTCTATAGTTGTGAGTCACCTCCTCCTCCCCCTTCCATTGTCACTAAAGGGAGCCTGAAGTTTATCCTAACCTAAGAAGGCCCTTTGTGACTTTAGTCCATCATCTTCTTGGCTTTCTGAATAAAAGTTCTTTCCTTCCCCCGACGCCTCTATTTACTGACTGTTGTGCAGTGAGTGGAATGAGCTTGGACTTGGTTATGATACTCCTTTATCAAAAGAATCCTAAACCTTGCTCAACACATTTTCCTATAGTGACTACTTGGAATAATTTCATTGAAAAAAAAAAATAGGGCAGCTCTGCTTTACTGCACAGATACAGCCTGATTAGTGATTAATTAGCATTAGCCATGATAGTTACCAATCATCAAGCTTTTTCCAGACATTGACCTTCCTGGACCAGCCAGAAGAGACCTCAGAGGCTGCACTTACCTTTTGGAACAGAAGCCTATGGCTTTTGGTTTGTTTATGGCTGCTATTAGGGTGACTTTGCTTTGTAGCCCAGCCACAGGAGTGCACAATAGTTACTGAATACTCACATGTTTTTGGTTATTCAATCTCACTCAGAAAATTTTCGTGTGCTATCGCAGCACTTTGATGTTTGAAAATGTCACGCCCTTGTTATATGAAAATGACAGTACTGAGCTGTGCTTTAAGTTGTTTATTCAGAGGCAGTGAAAGGTCAGAGATATAGTCACTCTTTTCTTTAGTTCCTCTTTCAAAAGGGAGCACGCATCCTTGAGAGGATGCCTCAAAATACAGTTCATCTATTCACTGCTGCTATGTGTAAGGCATATGCTAAGTGGTCAGGGGATTCAGAGAGAAATAGATCTGAATCCTGTTTTTTGATGGGGGCCTTCCTCCAATTCAAGATAAAGTTGGCATGAATTATCAATGTTCACTCCTGGGAGCTTAAATTACGATATGCTCTGCCTCTAGTTCCCGTGTAATAGGACCATAAGGTTTGATTACACATTGCATGGTAATGGGCCAATACACTAAAACAGCCAGTGTTGCTGCAGACAGTTTAATGATGAATTGGCCACTGTGTGAAGAGGTGGGAGGGAACCTCAAATCTTTCTGGGAGTCTTGAACTGGGTGTTTGTTTGTTTTGTGGTTTTGAGCCAGGGCGGGCTTGAACCCACCACCCCCTGTATATGGGGCCAGTGCCCTACTCCTTGAGTCACAGGCACCACCCCATGAACTGGGGTTTTAAATGGAATTTTGGCAGGAAAAAGACTGAGGAGCTGGTTCTTACTGTTTGGGTGAGGGAGGGTGAACTCAAAGAAAAAGAGATGAAGAAACATGCCTATCCCCCTGTAGGTTCCTTGGCACAGTCTTCAGATGGGCTAGTGTCAGTGGACCCCCCGGAAGGCAAGATCTGCAACATGGAAAACTTGAGATTTCTTTTTTTTTTTTTGATAAGAGTCTCACTCTGTCACCCAGGCTAGAGTGCTGTGACATTACAGCTCACAGCAACCTCAAACTCCCGGGCTCCAGGCACCCACCACAATGCTGGGCTGGTTTTTCCATTTTTAGTAGAGATAGGGTCTTGCTCTTGCTCAGGCTGGCTCATGAACTCATGAGGTCAAGCAATCCACCCTCCTCAGCCTCCCAGAGTGCTAAGATTATAGGCATGAGCCCCCATGCCTGGCCTTTGAAGTTTCTTAAAATTTTAGATATTAAAATGATCAAAGAAAGTTAGTTCCTGTGACAGAGTGACTTAAAGGCAGTAGGTAACTGTAAAGAATGGAACCAAAGGGCAGGCTGTAATAAGGGAGTGGGCTGAAGCAGTGGTTCTCAACCTTCCTAATGCTACGACCTGCATTAGGAAGGTTGAGAACCAATGGGCTAAAAGAGAAAGCAGTCTACATTTTCACAGGTTATCATTTGCTTTTTCATTTAGACCGTCTCACCTGTATCTGTGCACCTGCACACCTTGCACTCACCTGTACGTAAAATTCAGTCCCTTGTCTACTTGACATGAAAAGCTGTTCATGGGGCTGTCCTCAGATATTTAGGGGTGACGATAAGGAGTTAAACCGCACAGGAATCAGGCTTCCACACACTCTCTTCTCTGTTGAACAAAACAAAATCCCCCCATGCCTTTTGTTCGTTCATTTTAACGAACATTATTTATTTGCTTCCACATGCCTTTGAAGGGTTCACCCTCAACTCCAAGAAATAATTCTTTCAAATGATGTCATACATTGTTCTTCCCAAGAAGAACTCTGAAAAAAGAAATTTTCCCCACCTCGCAAAAGTGTTAGAGAGAAGTTTTAAAAGGTCGGTTTTGATCACTTAAAGAAAGCTTTCGACTACTTGTCAGAGGAACTCTGAAACTCTGTCCTCCCAACTCAGCCCAACAAAACCCCCAATCGGGGCTTTCATCTGTCATTTTCTCTTTCCTGCACCTGAACAGTTGAGTGCTGCTCATGAAAAATCTCCCAGTCTCAAACCTCGGCTGGATCCGCAGCTCCCATTAATTCTTTGATTTGTATTACACTTAGCCTCCTCTCCCTCAACTACTGCTCTAAATCTGCACACATCTTATCAAATGCTCCACTTCTTTCAGAGTATTTTCACTGGGAAAACCGAAGCCATAAAGTCATCTGTTTTACCTTGCAGATCGCCTTACCTGTGAAATAATATACATAAACCATTCATACTCTTTGTCTCTCATCTTGAAAATGAAGAGTACCTCTTCTGGTCCCTTGATGGAATAGAATCTGTGTTCTTTTAGAAAAAATAATTTTTTGATTTCAAAATAGTTATGAGGTACAAATATTTTTAGTTGCATGGATTGCTTTGGTAATGCCTTAGTCATGAATCTATCAATTACTCACTCTTTTCTATCCTTAACCTTTGTTTAGGGCAGGCACTATCTCTTAATTACTATAACGTGTCAGTGCCCACTGTGGCACTCTGTCACCTTGGGAATAAAAACAGCCAGGAACACAGATTGAAGGTACAAGCCTGCAAGAGGTAGGCTTCCCATATCTCCAGGGTGAGCCCCAAACAAGCTCTGCCGTGGCCTTTTATTGAAGCATTATACAACTAGGATCACGTGCTTAATGGTCTCTACGTGCCCTTTCCCCACAGGCTCGACTCCCACTGGTGCTGCACCCTGAATGTTCAAAATACAACACCTGCTTGCTAAAGAGCCACCAATCTCATCGCATTAACACCTGCAGCTGCTTGAGGGCTTCTCTCCGGGCAGCAAAACATCTCCATGCCCTTAGGAGATTGTCTCCTTCCCAGTACCTTCTTCAAGAACCCCTGACCGCTTCCACAAGCTTGGTTGCACAGTCACCTACAATAATGATTTTTTGACTTTTTTAACCCTGGTTCCTGACCATATTAACTCCACACTCCAGTGTATGTACAACACAGATCTGTTCATGGGACTAATTTTCAAGTCCTGTAATGACTCTTCTTCACTCTAGATGAAGTTCAAGCTTCTAAACAAGGTGAGCAAACTCTCTATATTATGGTGTTGATCTTCATTTCTGGGCACTCCTAGTCTCTACCTTTATACTCCAAATAGAACATCAATAGTCCCTGCCCTATCATGCCATATGGTAGGTTGATTTAAATACTGTCCCCAGTCCCTCATCTCTCCCTGTATTCACACCCTTTCCAATATGTCTGGGTAGCTCCTTCTACCAAGACACAGAAGAACCTATGTCTATTTCATACTTTAAACTGGGATTCCTCTGTGACTTGCTTTGTCCTATATGATTTAGCAAAAGTGAGAGTCCTTGTAGAAGAGCAAAGAGTCCTTGTATAACTCTGCTACCTCTTTTGAAATACTGTCATTGCCACGGGAATAAGCGTAGGCTAGCAAGCCAGATCATGGAATAACAAGTGTAGTCCTCTATGCTACAGCCCACAGGTAACTAATGTAAATGATTTCATCCTAGACCTAGACCAGTCAGTTCCCAGATTGCCACATACGCCTAAGTAAGCCTGGTCAAAAGGAGCCAGCCTGCTCGATCAGCAGAATCACCCAGATTACTCACAGATTCATGGGCAATGATAAATGCTTATTGTTTTAAGCCACTGCTTTTTGTTTTTACACAACAACAGAAAACGGATAGAACATAGGTGAAAATTTTGAGGACGGTGACTTTAAATTTAGGTTAAGATCTGCTTTTCCTTTCTTTAACTCTTAGTTCTGATTTGTCTGTATTGGTCACATTCTTAGAAACTTCATCAAGTGTTTGGAGATGTTTCTGGCTTATATTCTTCTAACTTCAAGTGCAATGGGAAAAAGCAAGCCTCTGTTTTAGTAGCTTCTGCAAAAGCTTTGAGATTCACTCTGATTGCATAGCATGGGTCACATGACCATCCCCAAACCAATCATCGCATGATTGGAATTTGATGTATTCATTGGCCTAGGCATGAATTATATTCCTGGAATAGGCATTGGTTTCCCCCCAGACAATCTTTTATTCATCCAGGATATACTATTACTGCTGTGCTAATGTTTATGACCACTGTCTGTTAAACTTAGTTAGCATTTTCTATTGCTACTAGAACAAATCCCTACAAACTTAACATCTTACCACAAATTTAGTAGCCTAAAACAACATAAACTTCTTATTTTATAGAAGTCCAAAATAAGTCTTGAACTCTTTTACTCTTCTATAAGGACTGTCACTTAACCTTTAGGTGTACTTCTTCTGGAGCCTTTAAGAGAGTTTATTTGCTTCTTTTTTTTCTGGCTTCTATAGACCACCTGCATTCTTTGGCTTATGGCCCCTTCCTCCATCTTCAGAATACCTCACTCCAGTCTCTGCTTCTACCCACATCCCTTGTATCTCTCTGACCCTCCTATCTTTCTCTTAGACAGACCTTGTGATTACATTAAGCCCACCTTCATAATCTGGGATCATTTTCTTACCCCAAGATTCTTAACATAAGCTGTGTGCGATGGCTCACTCCTGTAATCCTAGCATTTTGGGAAGCTGAAGTGGGTGGATTGCTTGAGCTCAGGAGTTCAAGACCAGCCTGAGCAAGAGCAAGGCCTCATTTCTCCTAAAAAAGAAAGAAAAGAAAAAAAACTAGCTGGACATTATGGTAGACACCTGTAGTCTCAGGTACTCAAGAGGCTAAGGCAAGAAGATGGCTTGAGCCCAAGAGTTTGAGTTTGCCATGAGTTGTGACACCATGTCCCTCTACCCAAGGTGACAGAGTGAGATTCTTAACATAATCACCTCTTTTGTAATGTCCAGTAACATATTCATAGGTTCCAGGGGTTAAGACATGAACATCTTTGGGTGAGTGAGGGGAATTATTCTGTCTACCACAATTTGGACATCCACATCTGTGCTCTAGTGATGTTTAGTCGTTTGATGATTATTTTCTTACCCAATGGAATGAGTGTCTGGAGGTGGATAAAAGCATAAAAGAAAGTCAGTAACCAAAACTCTGTAAGACTAGAATAAAAGCAGAAACCCATATGTCATGTTCAAGTCGGCAGAAAACATTCCACAATTGCTAAAGCCTCCTGAACATGTTCCCAAGCTGCATATTAGGACCACATATTCTTACATGTTTATTGTTTTATAATAAACATTCCACTTTCCACCCCAGTTCTCTTTCCTCTTACCTAATTACCACTTGCCTGTGATTTGCTAGGATCTTCAGCTGGGAAGAGCAAGAAGCAAGCAAGAGGGACTTAATTGGTTACGTTTCACTCTCACTCTACTCAGGGACTGATTTGACAATAAACTCTTCCCCTTTAATTCATTCTCCTCTGTGATCTATGGGGAAATGAAAGTATCTCCTGCTTATTAAAATATCTGGACCATTTGTCAAATGTGCTACATGACCTGGGTCAACTTACATGCCTGTGTGGCCTTCAAAGCTCTTATAGTTCAAATATGAGTTAATATTACTCAGCCATGATTTAGAACATAAAAACCCTTTATAAATGGCATGTAATAGCTTAAAAATTAAATACAAGTGCTCTGAAATCAGAATATCTTTGACTAATTACTTCTTGAATCCTTAGTCTTTCCCTCTAGAAAATGAGGATTAATAATAGACTATAATTATGAGGACTTAATAAAAAAAGCATGTCAAGGCCTTAGCATAGCCTGGTATACTTGTTAAAAATTATAGCTATTCTTAAAAATGGTACCCATTTCTGATTCAATCAACATTTTTTGGCCTCCTAGTAAGTGCCATACCCTGTATTAGATTCTTTGGCTCCTCAAAGAAGATATTTTAAGCAAAGTAAGATACTCTGTGGTGAGTTTATCTTATTAGTTGACTGGGGATTTAGTTAAGACATTGAAATAGATTACTTTCAAACCCAAGTATTAGCAGAAAACTTAATTCAATTGGCATTAAATTGAAAGAAAACATATTATGCATGAAACTAAAATGGTAGGGTAGAGCTGAACAAATTAGACTCTTCTTTTTCTGATTTTCATAGCTTCACTGTCCTCTCTGTCATTGACTTCGTTTTCAGACTGGTTTTCTTCATGGTAGCAAAAAGGCTGCAGCAATTCTAGGCTTGTATATCTGGACACCACATCATTCAGAATTGGGGAGAGTTTCTCGTCCCATAACCATTGAAAAAAAATATTCTGGATTTTGCTGCTGCTTGAACCAACTAAGGTCAGAGGTCTATCATCAAACTTATGACTGTGGCCAAAGGGTTCCATGGGCTTCCAGGGGCAGGGATGGGGGCTGAGGTTATGCCTACTGAACATGTGTGGCTAGGCCTGGCGTGGTGGCTCCCGCCTGTGATCCTAGCACTTTGAGGGGCTGAGGTGGAAGGATTGCTTGTGGCTAGGAGTTACAGAACAGCCTAGTCAACATAGAAAGACCTCATCTGTACAAACTATAAAATAAATTAGAAGAGCAGATAGTGCACACTGTAGTCCCAGTTACTAGGAGGCTAAGGCAGTAGGGTCACTTGTATCCAAGAGTATGAAGTTGCAGTGATGATCCCACTGCTCTCTAAACCAGGAAACAGAGTGAGATCCTGTCTGAGAGAGAAAGAGAGAGGAATGAAGGAAGGAAGGAAGGAAAGAAGGAAGAGAATGCATGGCTAATTCACAGTGTGAAGCCATGTAATATTTTCTGGAAAAGAGACCAACAATGTCTACTATACAGTCAACAAGAAAAACCCAGGAAAATTTTAGAGTTATTTAAAATTACTTTGACAGTGAGAAATTTTGCTTTTAATTACCATGGGTTTTCAAATAGGCCATCTACTTTAAGCCTTGCTACTTCAGGTAAGACTCACATTTGCAAATGAAAGAGAACTCAAACTCTTTTAAACAATGAAAGAAAATACATCGGCTCATGGAAGTAAAAAGCACAAAAATGAAAAGGTCAGGCAGAGCTGGACTCAGCTCTCAGGTTTTCTGCCTGTCAGCTTTGTTCTCTGCTGTGTTGGCCTTCTTCATAGGGTGGCCCCCCAAAGCTCTGGGATTATCATCCCTTAGTTAGCGAACCCAGACAAAGAAGGCATCCTTTTTCTCACAAACTCCAGCAAAAAATCCAAAATTGATTTTGATTTGGCCACATTTGGATAAAATTCCCATTCCTGAGCTAAGGTAGGGTCAGAAAAATGGATTATGTGGACTGACCAGCACTAGATCACTTGCGCGTCTAGCTGTTGCTTCTAGAAGAAAGAAATAGAAGCAAAGGTGGGAAAAATCAAAGAAGCTGCTATATCTGCCTCGCCATTTTGTACCTTTATTCACTTAAACAACTCATATTGTGGCTGAGTGTGGTGGCTCATGCGTGTAATCTCAGAGCTCTGGGAGGCCAAGGCAGGTGGATCGCTTGAGCTCAGAAGTTTAAAACCAGCCTGAGTAGGACTGAGACTCTGTCTCTACTAAAATCAGAAAATAAAAATTAGCTGGGTGTCATGGTGGGCACCTGTAGTCCCAGCTACTCTAAAAGCTGAGGCAAGAGGATTGCTTGAGCCCAAGAGTTTGAGGTTGCTGTGAGCTGTGATGATGCCACGGCACTCTATTAGGATGACAAAGTGAGAATCTCAAAACAACAAAAAAGCAAAATATTTATTGGGAGTCCCCAGTGGGTCTGGATTTGTTATTAAGGAACTGAGTACATAGCCATCCTCACTCTGTATGTAGCATAGCACAGAAGATAACTGTTAAACAATCGCTATAAAATGTGATGAGTATCGTGATAGATGAGTACAGCATGATACAGTTGACTCATCTTGCACAGCAACAAAGAAGATTTTACCATATCTCTCTGCATTTACAAGTGGGGAAGAAAAAAGAAGGAAAACAAATTGCTTTTATCTTCCTTCGATCTCTCAAATTTGCCCTTTGAGGCTCAAACCTGAATTACTTGATATTTACATTGAATAGTTCCTTAGCAACTATCTCATCTATTGGCGGAATGGTATAATAATTGTTTCAATAGAGCTGGACATTAAACAAATCTCAGCTATATCAAAATGTTATTGTGTAAACATATTTCAAAAGATTTTTTTTTAAGTTTTATCGTGAACTTAAATGTACAGCCACTGAACACAATTTCAAAAGGCCCAGTTGTGTGTCAGTGACTGTAAATTTCTCAAAATTATATAAAAGAATTCATCTTAGCCAATATTGACTGCAATTGTTTATTGAATATATTGTAATGAGCTGTCACCCCAGTACTTGGCAGCAGTTGGGAAGAAATATTTGGAAGGAATCTGTGGTCAAATAATGTGATAAAAGTTCAGGAAATTTGCAAAGCCCAAAGACTCAGGTGGCTGGCTGTGGAGGAGTCTGGGAGTCTTATTGAATGATTCTATTGCAGAGAGAGCTGCCCTCCCACCCCTATTTGTTCTTTAGAGAGGGTAGAAAGCTGTTGACTTATAGTTGGGCAACAGGCAGGATTGCAACTGTGGCCTGCAAAGGTGGGATTGCCACTCTAGCCTGCAAAAGGCTGGGATTGGGGCAAAGCTTGAACACCTCTGTAAGGATTACAAGGAGTCTTTATGCCAGCACTCTAATAAAACACTCTAATAAAAACACATATATTCAGCCTTAAAAAGGAATGAAATTCCAATACATGATACCATGTGGATACATCTTGAAAACATTGTGCTCAGTGAAATAATCCAGACACAATAGAGCAAACATTCTATGATTCCACTTTTATGAAGTACTTGGAATAGGCAAAATCAGAGAGACAGAATGGTAGTTACTAAGGGAAATGGGAGTAATTTTTTTTTAATGGTGCAGAGTTTCAATTTAGGATGGTGAAAAACTCTGGAGATGAATGGTGGTGATTATTGAACAACATGGTGAACGTACTAAATGCCACCAAATTTTACACTTAAACGTGATGGAAGTGTTAAATTTTATATTATATATATATATATTTTATCACAATAAAAATGCACACACACACACACAGGCATCACTTATTTATTTAACATTACTGAACGTCTACAACTACATATTAGGGCTACTGGATAAAATATAGGATAATCAGTGAAATTTGAATTTCAGAAAAAATAATTTTTTAGGGCAAATATGTCCCATGCAATATCTGGGGCATATGTATACTAAAAAATTATTTGTTGTTGATCTGAATGGGACATATGTACACCAAAAAAAATGCATTGTTTGTCTGAAATTCAAATTTCAGTGGGAATCTTGTAGTTCTATTTGCCAAATATGGCGACTTCACCTATTATACATATACCTTAGATACTGTGCTGGGGACTGAACTACAAGGAGACACAGACGTGATTCTGACCTTTGAGGAATCTTGTTGACTTGTAGTCATTCTTAGACATATCAACAATTTAAATTCTACCTGTGATACAGAAAAGTAGAACCCCAAACTGGGGTATGGCCTGTAGGCCAAATAAGTTCTTAGCTTTACACAGGAAAGAATTCAAGAATGAGCTGACAGCAAAAGTTTTCTCCTTTTTGTAAACCATATAGGGTAATTTCCAGGAATCGCCATAACGTCTTTAAACTTTTATGGCTCTGGTGGGAGTTTCTTTCAGTGTTGTAACATATTCCAGCTCGTGTATAATGAGCAGAGAAGGTGACCTGAGGTCATTTTTTATGGCCATCTTGGTGCTAGCCGGTTTAGGCCAGCTTCTCTCCTGCCTTCTGGTTTATTGGAGACCTTGTTTTGGGTCCTATAACTCCTGAGTGAATGGGACCTGTGGGTTCCCTATCTTACCTGTATATGTATGAGTAAGTCAAGAGCGTGACAGAAATGAAAAAGAAGTCTCTCATTATTATTTTCAAGTGACTAAAAAAGCATAACGCTAATGTTAGAAAACAGAAAAGGCCCACACATTAATTTCCAATTTTTATAGTGTTTGTATGTAGTGATGGAATAGTGTTGCTGTACAGTTATTTTTTATTCTTCTTATCCGAAAGGACACAATTAAAAAGAAAGTTTTTTATAACCTTATTTCTTTGTAAGAAAACAATCTCTATTTGGGATTAGAGTAATGGTGCTTTACCCTTTATTAGTGTTTAAAATTTTATAGAGTATTTTTCATATTCCATAGAACCTCTGAAAGTTGACCACCCAAGGGACTGTGACAAACTGGTCAACATATGGAGGTGGTCAGCATAAGGAACTTACCATATCTACTGATATATGTCATGTATTTTACTTTCTTGTACAGGTTTTATTAGAGAACATCATACAAAATCATACAAAATCCAAACACAGCAAAACCACACTTTCAGTATCATATAAAATCAGCAATACGTTTATTGCTTTCTCATGATTTAATCATTCTTTCTGGAAAAAAAAGGGTCTATCTTGGTCTGTTTCCAGTTCTTATTACAATTGTAAGTAGAGAAAGCACTGTCAATGCTGGCTATACCGCTCAGCATACCTGGATGTTTTTCCACAGCAAATGACTCCAACTACATCATCAGATGCCTGACATCCTCTTCTTTTGTGTGTGTGTTTTTATTGTTTGGAATTCATTGAGAGTACAAAGAATCAGGCTACACTGATTGCATTTGTTAGATAAAGTCCCTCTTATACTTGTGTCCTGCCCGCAAAGAGGTGAGCCATACACCTTGTCCCTCATCTCCCTCCCTCCCCTCTCCCTACTCTCTCATTCCCTAATCCCACCCTTTGTATTGGCTCATCTGCTGCCTTCATATTAGAATTGAGTACATTAGATTCCTGCTTCTAAATTTTTGTGATGCTTTATTAAGAAGAATGTGTTCATTCTCCATCTAGGTTAATACAAAAGATGTAAAGTCTCCATCTCTTTTAATAGCTTAATAGTATTCCATGGTATACATATACCACAGTTTGTTAATCCATTCCTGGGTTGGTGGACATTTAGGTTGTTTCCACATTTTGGTGATTGTAAATTGAGTGCAATGAACAGTCTAGTGCAAATATCCTTATGATAAACTGATTTTTTTTTTCTTCTGGATAGATGCCTAGTAATGAGATTGGAGGATCAGATGGGAGGTCTAACTTGAGTTCTTTGAGGATTCTCCATATTTCCTTCTAAAAAGGTTGCATTAGTTTGTAGTCCCATGGCCAATGTAAAAGTGTTCCCTTCCCTCCACAACAATGCCAGCATCTGCAGCTTTGAGAATTTGTAATGTGGGCCATTCTCACTGGGGTTTGGTGATATCTCAGGGTAGTTTTGATTTGCATTTCTCTGTGATTAGGGACAATGAACATTTTTTTATATGTTTGTTATCCATTTGCCTGTCTTCTTTAGAGAAGTTTCCGTTCATGTCTCTTGCCCAGTGGTATATGTGATTGTTTGGTCTTTTTTTGTTGATTAATTTGAGTTCTCTGTAGTTCCTAGTTATCAAGTTTGTGTCCAATTCATAACATACAAATATCTTTTCCCATTCTGAAGATTGTCTTTTTCTTTGGTTGTTGTTTCCTTAGCTGTATAGATGCTTTTCAGTTTAAGTCTCATTTGTTTATTTTTGTCCTTGTTGCAATTGCCACTGGAAGTCTTCTTCAGAAAATCTTTTCCCAGACCAATATCTTCAAGTGTTTTCCCCACACTTTCTTTGAGGATCTTTATTGTTTCATACCTTAGGTTTAAATATTTTATCCATCTTGAATCAATTTTTGTAAGTGGTGATAAGTGTGGGTCCAGTTTCAGTCTTTTACTTATGGTTATCCAGTTCTCCCAATACCATTTATTGAATATTGTCTATTTTTGTGCCAATTCCATGCTGTTTTGATCACTATGGCCTTATAGTATATCCTAAAGTTCAGTAGGGAGATATCTTCTGCTTTGTTTTTATTACTAAGAATTGCCTTGGTTATATGGTTTTTTTCGGGTTCCATACAAAGCAAAGTATTTTTTTTTCCAAATCTTGAAAGTATGGTGATGGTATTAATGAGGATTGCATTGAATATGTAAGTTGCTTTGGAAAGTAAAGACATTTTGACAATGTTCATTCTCCCCAGTCAACATTTTTTCTTTTGCAGTCTCTACAATTTCTGGGTCATCCTTACTTATTTCTTCTACTTCATCTTCTGCTCAATGCACTTTTATGCTAGTCTATCCTTTGGCCAATATGGCTTGGAAAATTGCCCTGACCCTGTCTGGGTCAGGTTTATGACAGGTTGGCATTTCATTGTCCATTGCAAATAAACCTTTAAAATCTACTCCTTCAAATCCTGCCATGGAAGATTGACTGTCTGTTGGAGCCAAAACAACATGCTCTTGCATTGTGACAAGTCTAACTTTCTTAAAACTCTTCTTTATTGGTTCTGTCTAACCTTTATTCCAAGAAGAACTGACCTGAGGACAGCAAACTGATGCAGTCGATGAGGTTGCTTCCACAGGTGACCACAGGTTTGTGTTTTGGTAATGACCCACTGCAGAAGCTGGGCTCAGTGGTGCATTTTAAGTGTTTTGATGATACTTTGGTCAAGTGGTTGGATTTTTGAGGTCATGTATGGATAGAAATTTCAGTGTCACCTTTGTGAGATGACAATTGTCTACTCTCAGTTCAATAGATCATTTCTTCTTCATTTCTCTTACCCCTTACCCACTCCTAAAATAGAACACCAATCATCCATGTGCCTTTATTTGATCTTGAAATGACAGGGAGGTTTTCAGGCTTCATGTTCTTGAATGCACATGGCCTTGCCAATTTACCAGTCACTCAGGGCTTCAGTTTCTCTCTGGTTAAGCTTGCACAAAGCACAATTGTAAAATGTTTCTTTAGAAAGTTTTTGGATCTAACACTTGTCACCCTTCAATATGAGGCTCCTGTCAGGTATTGCCTTGAAAAACAGTCCACCCTCATCAGCATTGAAGATGTTGTCTTCTTTGAGGCTTCCTAAAAGTCCAGGAACTTTTTAATATACTATTCCACAACTTCTACTGGAACTTCATTGGATTCACCACACAAGCCTTTCTGAGAAATCTCATGCTGTAGTTTAAATTTCTCAAGCCAATCACCTGATGCTTGGAAATTAGTCACACTGAATTCCTGTGCCAAATGTTTAGCAACTTCATCAGCCTGGAGCCTGAGGCATTAACTGCCCTCATTTGTTTGAAACTTTTCCATTGTAGGCCTACACTTTCCTTACCATATCTCCCCAAACTCATCATGCGCGTGTTTTCAGATGTTGCTAACTATGATCCTGCTAACACCAAAATGTTCTGCCATCTTTCTTTGGCACTTTCTTTGCTGCTTTCCAGAAAGTATAGAATTTTGACCTTTTCCCTCAATGCCAAGCTCTGAATTCTTTCCTTCTGGCCATTATATCTCAATTAACTGATACACTTATCAGTAATTGTAGGAAGTACCTACAGTTTGAATATGTCCTTCATGTTGAAAAAATTCTTCTACAACGTGTGATAAACAATAGGATGGTAGGCCTAATCCAATACATGGTAACAATAAAACATAAACAATCCATTTACTCTACGGAAAAAATAATACATCCGAAAGGCAAAGCCCACATGTTCTACCTCTTTGTGTAGAGTGGACTCAACTGGTCAATCTATAGATGGTGAGTTAATAGTGTGTATCACAGTCCAAGAAGTTATATACAGAAATGGTCAATATATAGAGGTCATTCTTCCATTGAGTATATGTGCTTATCTAGTCCGTGAAAATTAGGTCAACTTGAGGTGGTGGTCAATGTAGGGAGTGTTCACCTATGATTCTACTGTATGTATTTCTTATGTTTGAAATAACAAACATCAGGCCAGGTGGGGGGATCACACCTATAATCCTAGTACCTTGGAAGGCTGAGGCAGGTGGATTGTTTAAGCTTAGGAGTTTGAGACCAGCCTGAACAAGACCAAGACTGTGTCTCTAATAAAAATAGAAATACTAGGGCTGGGCACAGTGGCTTACACCTATAATCCCAGCACTCTGGGAGCCTGAAGCAGGTGGATTGCCTGAGCTCTTGGGTTCAAGACCAGCCTGATCCAGAGCAAGACTTCATCCTAAAAATAGCCAGGTATGGGTAGGGCTCCAACCACATACACAGAAGCTGGCAGGTTTGAACCCAGCCTGGGCCAGCTAAAAATCAACAATGACAACTGCAACAAAAAATAGCTGGGGGTTGTGGCGGGTGCCTAATAGTCCCAGCTACTTGGGAGGCTGAGGCAAGAAAATTGCTTAAACCCAAGAGTTTGAGGTTGCTGTGAGTTGTGATGCCACGGCACTCTACCCAGGGTGACAGCTTGAGACTCTATCTCAACCCCTGCCTTGAAAAAAACCAACCCCCTCAAAAAAAAAAAAAAACCCCAAAACTAAAAATAGCCAAGCATTGTGGCGGGCACCTGTAGTCTCAGCTACTTGGGAGGCCGAGGCAAGAGAATCACTTGAGCTCAAGAGTTCGAGGTTGCTGTGAGCTGTGATGCCACATTACTCTACTGAGGGTGACAAAGTGAGACCCTGCTTTAAAAAAAAAAAAAAATAGAAAAACTAGTCAGGCATTGTTGGTGGGAACCTATAGTCTCAGCTACTTGGGAGGTTGAGGCAAGAGGATTGCTTAAACCCCGGAGTTTGAGATAGCTGTGAACTATGATCCCATGACACTCTACCCTGCATGATAGAGGGAGACTCTGACTCAAAAGAGAGAGAGAGAGAAATAACAAACATCACCCTTGCTCAGTCTGTACTACATAAGGCCACTGATCTTTCACTCAGTTCTTATTTCTACTTCTTGCACCTATCATTGATGGATTAATATTCCTTGTACATGACTCTGTCTTTTGTTTTGTTACTCCCCTGTCCAAAAGTCCTCAGTGCTCCCCTCCCCTCTGTGTTAGAACAGCTCCGGAAATCTCTGGCTTGGATTTCAAGTTCTCTTGTAGTTCACCACTTTCCTCATCTCTGCTTACTGTTTGAGCTTTATGTCCCTCCTCTAGTGAACTCTCTCTTTCAGATAATGAGGTACTTTGTCCTTCAACATCTTTCCGTCTTTTGACCTCTGCTTTTGCTAACAATGTGTTCATTCTTCTAGCTGATTTTTCTCCTTGGAATCTTTTCCATCTTTTAACATAGCAGCTTTCAAATGGTTTTTGTTTTGTTTTACTGAGACCCACTGTAAGAAAGACATTTTACATTGTAACCCAACACCCACGCATATACATAAATTTTAAAATGGGAAAAAAGTTTTATGAAAGTACATTTTTTTACTTTGTGTTATATACATTTATATTTTCTTTTTTATTGTTTTATACACATAGTTTATTCAATATCAATCGTTCTATTTCATTAACAGAAAGTGAGAGTCTCATCCCATCAAGGGATGGGATGTTTGCTTGACCCAATTACGGATTACTATTCTTCAAATAGTGGAAAGCATTGCTTTAATGCTAATTTAGTATGTCCCACCAGTACAAACATTTTTATGTCCCTAATCAGAAACAGCCTTTCTATTCTCTAACTCGGATAAGAGCTTTTCACTGCAGATACGTTTATTAACAGAAGAATTTATGTGATAGTTATTTGCATGCATTTTAGGGTCCCTGTAAGGCTGTAAACTTTTTGAGGGTAAGGTTGATATTTTATTTATTCTGTGTTCCCTTTGGTGCTTAGGACATGGTAGAATCTCACTGGCAGTTACTCAAGGGTAAGAAATCTAAGAGCAGTCAAGATGTGCCTCTTGCAATCTATTCTAAAAGATTTTTCTCTCATCTTTCCATGTATCTTATTTAGAGATGTGATGAAGAAATGACTATTATTATGCTTTTTTGAGACAGAGTCTCACTACGTCACTCTTGGTAGAGTGTTATGGTGTCACAGCTCACAGCAACCTCAAACTCTTGGGCTTAAGGGAGTCTCTTGCCTCAGCCTCCCAAGTAGCTGGGACTACAGGCACCAGCCACGACACCCGGCTATTTTTCTTTGTTGCAGTTGTTATTGTTGTTTTAGCTGGCCTGGGCCGGGTTTAAACCTGCCACTCTCAGTATATGTGGCTGTCGCCATAACAACTGTGCTGTAAGTGCTGAGCCAATGATGAAATTATTCATTTAGGTGTTCTCCATTACCTATAGTCAATTTGTGAAGCTCTTGAGTAATTTATCAGATACAACCAATTCTTAGAAAATCTGTGTTTTCTATGAAAACCCATGTTAGGTCACATTTCTATGTAGGCTACTTACGTGCGATAGTAATAATAATTTCTATAGTATTTCTGCATCTGATCTGATGCCGGGAGGGGTTGATAAATTCAATGGTAGTTTCATAGTAAATAGGAGGAGTCGTGACTTAGCAGCATCTTCAGTCTCTTTAGAACAAAATAATTAAAGGTATAGTAATAACGGAAGGGGGATAAAAAGAAAAGCAAACTACTTGAATGGAGAGTCATATTTTTCAGAAAAACAGTACTAAGTAACATAAAAGTATTTGAAGGGGGAAATCCTTTAAATATTGTTTTTTAAAAAACTTCAAAGAGGATACCGGAGTAATGCAACTGTTTTTTAACATGAAAATCTTCAAAGAATACATTTCCCATGCAATGCTTAAAATTCTCAAAGGGGGCTCCCTCTGGAGTAAAACCCTTTGAAGGTGAAATCTCTTCAATCATATGAGTTTTTTTCAAAGAGAAACCCTTTTCCAAATTTTCTTTAAGCCTGGAACATTCTTTAAGGAGGAATTATTTCAGAAATAGAAAAACTGTTCAGTGATATGCGCATTTTTGGAGTTCTGCAACTAAAGCCCTTAAAAATAATGAAAATAAAATACTGCCAGTAATATATACTCCAGCTAAGTTTGGCAAAAGAAAGAAAATTCTTGTTACTTTTACCCACAATACATCAATCTTAATGTTGTAAAAAGTGTAAGTGACTTGATTTAATGTTGTTAGATACGTACAGCTAATTAAAATCATGGAAACAAAAATATTTTTTCTAGGATCTCTTTTTTGGTTCCAAAAATGAACTTATTAAATGTTATTAATTTCTATTTTTTAATCTTAACTATAACCTCTGATGAGGTCTTACTGACAGTTTCTGTTCTACTATTATAAAGCTAATTTTGGCAGGTTACTATGACATCTAAAGAGAAAAATTGCAGATATTTGGGGTCAAGTCCATTGTTCCCCAGAGTCCAATATTCTGTCATTGGCGCCAGGAGATGTACTTTTGTCGCCTGGCCATCTCATCATTTATTTATTCATTCAACAAATACTCATTACACTTACTATGTGCCAGGTACTGTAGAGGGTGTCATCCTTCATGACATCAATTTAAAAAACTTGTGTAGATGCCCACTGAATACTCTATTTTTCTTTTCCTGTTTTCTAGCAGCTGCGGGAATCAGTAACTAAGGGATCCAAATAGGAACAGATGTTTCTACTCAACCATTTAATTTAGGACTTGACCTCACCCCCCACTCCAGATTAGACTCCCAGACTATCTTGTATAACTAGAATACACATCAAATCCTTCTGGTAAACAAAAGGACCCTCTGCCAGGTTTTCTAGACTTAACACAACCACAAACTGGCTTAAGTTTGACATGTATTATGTGTGATATGAAATGCTCACATTGCTTTGTGAAATAGCAATATCATTTGAAATATTATAAATTAATGGGCAAAGTACACTTGGGTGTTCATTCCAAAGTACAATGGGGTGTTCTTCCAGAAAGAAATTCTGACTCAGTAGATATACCCAAATTATGGGGCATTTGACAAAGTACCTGAATGAGAATCTTCAAAAGTGTTAAAGATCATGAAAAAAAAAAAAAAAGGGAAAGAATGAGAAACTCTCATAGTTTACAGGAGACTAAGGAGATATTATGATTAAATGGAATGTGGTATCCTGGAACAGAAAAGGATATGAGGAAAAAAACTGGTGAAATAAAGTCTACAGCCTGGTGTGTGGTATCAATGTGAATTTCATAGTTTTGAGCAGTACTATGATTATTTAAGATGTCAAATAAAGACTATGTGGGAATCTTCTGTACTATTTTTTTTTCTTTTTGAGACAGGGTCTCACTTTGTTGCCTTTGGTAGAGTGCTGTGACATCATAGCTCACAGTAACCTCAAACTCTTGAGCTGAAATGATCCTCTTCCCTCAGTTCTTCATTTTTAGTAGAGATGGGATCTTGCTCTTGCTCAGGTTGGTCTCAAACTTGAGACTTTAGGCGATCCAGCCAGCTCGGCCTCCCAGAGTCCTAGGATTATAGGCAGGAGCCACCATGCCTGGCCGCCTCTGTACTATCTTTACAGCTCTATGGTAAATCTAAAATTGTTCTATAATAGTTAAAAATCATAATGGTGCAGTGAAATAGAGGACAAGCAGTGATACTAAAAGTGATATTTGAAAGCTTGAGGTCTGGGAAGTGCTGCCCTAGGTCATGCTCTGTCCTGAGAATTTCATTAGCTTCTGTAGATGTGCTAATTATGTCCTCCTTCTTATCCTTGAACTTCATAGCTGGCTAGAAGACTTTACAGGACACCCCATCAACAAAAGCCACATACATGTGGTCCAAAATTAACTTCCAATGTACTTTCAGGTGGAAGGAAAAAATTCTTCCCTATTAGTTCTACTTCTAAATAACCAATTAGTTAAGTCAATGAACATTTGCTGATGTAAAGGAGCTCTCAGCCCATAAACTGAATGCTGTACCTACAAAGACCAATAAACATAGTTCTTCCTCCCAAGGAGCTCACAGTCTTGTGAGAGAGGGGAGATATACTCATTCAAACAGTTATTTTTTGAGTGCCTTGTCTGTGCCAGTCACTATTATTTGAAATTAACTAACATGTAAACATGTACTTGAGAGCTCTTTAGACATAAGAAATATTAAATACTACTTTTTGACAAAAAGAAATCATAATACCTTGACTAATCTAATTTTCTTTGACCTCTACAAAAATAGGTAGATGTATAAGATTTTAAAAGATAATCTTTGCTTTGATTTAATCAGTCAAGCATTGCTCACTGTTAAGACTTATCTTTTTAACCACACATATCAATTCTACTTAAATATATATATGTATATATATATGTATATATATATTCTTAGGTTCCAAGACATAATGGCAATCTGAAGTCTCTCCTGCATTTGATTGATTAGCTGTTAAGTGTAACAACTTGAGTTTACTTTAGAAGCATTTCAAAAGCAGAAAAAACAAGGGACAAAATGAGAGTTGGCCCTGTTTCTTTCTCATTTTCATCTTCTTCCTTTTTCCAGCCAAGAGCCTAGCATCTCATACAAACCTAGTTAAATAGCAATTTGGGAGTTGCCTTGTCTTATTGTCCTTCTCAGACCCAATACAATTTCCAAACTGTTAAGTTTTTATTTTTTTTTTTTGAGACAGAGCCTCAAGCTGTCCCCCTGGGTAGAGTGCCATGGCATTACAGCTCACAGCAACCTCCAACTCCTGGGCTCAAGCGAGTCTCCTGCCTCCGCCTCCCAAGTAGCTGGGACCACAGGCGCCCACCACAACGCCCGGCTATTTTTTGGTTGCAGCCGTCATTGTTGTTTGGTGGGTCCAGGCTGGGGATTCGAACCTGCCACCTTAGGTGTATGTGGCTGGCGCCTTAGCCCGTTGAGCTATAGGCGCTGAGCCATTCCAAACTGTTAAGTTGAATGCTATATATACTGTGTTTCCCTGAAAATAAGACACTGTCTTATACTTATTTTTTCTCAACATGACACACTAGGGCTTATTTTCAGGGGATGTCTTCCTCTCCACACTGAAATGCATGGTGTGGCTATGCAGATATGCTACATAGCCATGCCCATCACTAGGTCTTATTATGGGGTAGGGCTTATATTTAACAAATGCATAGAAATCCTGCTAGGGCTTATTTTGGGGGTAGGTCTTATTTCCAGGTAAACATGGTATATTCATGGTTAATATTAATGTATGTATTTATGCTGGATAGAGTTCTATAAAGGTCTGCAGGATCCCTAAAACCTAGATTAGATTTTAAAGAAGGGAAAAAAATTAGCAAAATATCAACTAATTGAATGATTCAACTATGTTCTTTCAGACAATCTGAGAAACAGAAACTAAGGTAGGATTAGGAGTGCAAGAGATTTCTTGGTGGGAATGTCTGTGAAAAGTAAAAGGGAAGGAGCCAAAGAAAGAGAGAAGAGAATTGAGATGATACACAGTGTAGTCCGGCCACCCATGATGGAGTGGAGGGAGGAAGGAGCAGCCAGTTGCAGGTTAAAGCCCAGAGCTAACAAAGGTTTGGTAAGGGTAGTAGAGAATCCTTGAAACAAAGTCACTCATCTACGGAGTTTCGTGTTTTATGGGGCTAAGCTTATTCTCTACCATCTCTACTCATTGTCTGGGAGCATAGCCTTGGTGTGATCAGGCTGAAGCTGGGTTAGACCTTCAAGGAGACTTCCGTGAAATTTGCTCCTTACAGCAGGAGATATGAGCAGTATATTTCCATGATCACATCAGCAAAACTCTTTTATGGAATATTTCAAAAATAAGTGAATTCATTTATATACTTATAAAGTAATAGAGAATGCTATTTCATGATATGTCTGCATAAATGTTTCTCACTAAGCCTACTTTAAATATATTCCTGAATTATACTTCCATGGCACATCAATAATTTAAAACAGCAGTATTAGTGGGGAAGAAAAGATTGTTCAAGAAATACATCCAGGAAAAATTCATCTTATAAATTTGTATTTAAATCTTTTGGGCATTCATGCAGAAGGAACTAGATGTACTTTCTCTTTTACAAAGTGACCTTTCTTATGTTTTTGAGTTGAAATTTTGTGAAATAATTTTGAAAAAAGTCACCTTTGTCTTTCAGTTACTAATTTTATAGAATTCCTTCATTTACTCATTCAACAAAGATATATTGAATACCTAATATGTGCCAGGCTTTGTTTGCTAAGTGCTCTACTTTTCCTGTTTATGTGCCAGAAAATATCACCAATTTGCCCTTTTTGTGGAAGATATGAGCCAGTATGAATTAGTTGAGTGCAAATTATGTAAGTATTTTAAAGTTTGCAATTATATGAATGAGGTATTTGACTAGAAAAGATCTGAGAGACCACTGAAGATAAAAATTTAACTCAAAAACACTGGAAATATCACTTAGTGAAAGAAAATATGCATTTAATTTATTCTTTTTAAAAAATGAAATACAAACTTATAAAGTAAATCACTCCTGGACAATTTTTTTTTTAACACACTGACACTTAATGCTGTAAATTATTGATTTTTCCTTAAAGTATAAGTCTGAAATACATTTAAAGCAGGCTTAGTGAAATGTTTTTATGCACAAATTGTCATAAAAATAGTTTATTATGTAAGTTTATGTTGACATACATGTATAAGTTATAGGTAGTATGTGTATTTTTTTTTTTTTTTTGAGACAGAGTCTCGCTTTGTCACACTGGGTAGAGTGCTATGGCATCATCACTCATAGCTACCTCAAACTCTTGGGCTCAAGTGATTTTCTTACACCAGCCTCCTGAGTAGCTGGGACTACAGGCACCTGCTGCAATGCCCTATGGTAGTATGTGAATACAGTATACACATGTATTCATTCCCGGAAAAAGCTTTGCTGAACGATTTAATTCAGTTGAAATGTATTGATTTTTTTCTTAATATATTCTCTAGAGTTTGAAGATTATGCAAGCCTAATGTATTCTGTACAGGTATGCATATTAGTGTTAATCATTAAAGTATTTATAGATCTCAACTTAATAGTTTAGAAATTTTGTTGGGTCTGTAAAAGTAAGGAAGCCAGCTGCAAGCCTCTAATAGCTATTTGACTAGGTTTGCCTTAGGACACTATTTCCCAGGTTGGAAGTAAAGAAAAGAGATAAAAATGAGAAACAGAAAGATCAAGAGAAAGACTGCCTGTTTCCCATTCAGCCCCTTGTTGTCTCTGCTTGGAGTTTTACTTGCTAATTCATCTGGAACTCTTCCAAAGTGAATTCAGGTTGTTGAATATGATGCCAGTCAACCAAATCCAGGAGATACTGCCATAATGTCTCTGAGCTTCCAAACTTATGGGAGGCATTTTTAGCAATGTCTTAATAATGGGGAGAAAAATCTTAATTGGTTAGCCACACTTCATTTGTGGCATTCAAATCATGTTTATTTTAAAAGACCATAATAGGGTGAGTAATTTCAGTTTCCGATTCCACATGTGAGAAGCTTAGAAGTTGCCCCTCTCTCCTAATATCAATTAAAAAGGCTAAAAAACAAAACAAAAACAACTCTTCTAGCATCCATATGAAAGGTGAGGAAAAGGGGAAAACTACTTTTTGCAACATTGGAGAGACAGACAAGCCAATTGAAGGTGTCACAGTTTACTGAGGTAGATACAGGTGGAAATGCTATAGAATCCAGAGCCTGAATAGCAAAGCCAGCACCATCATTAACAAACTGCTGGAGGCAAAGTGTGGACAAGTCAGACAGTTGGAAGCTCTAAGGTGACCCAATCCCAGGGGAGCAATTTTGTGATCTTTACCTTCAGGAGTTATACCAGTTTATCACAGTAAATGGAGGAAAAACTCCTTCATGCTTATAGCAGAATGAAGGGAAAATAAACCATTTAGAAATATGCCAGAGCATTCTATTCTTCTTAACAAGGCCTGACTTCAGAAGACACTAGTTGACGGGAGGCTAACCCACTTTGTGTGGATATCATTAGAGACTAATTGACCCAGAGCAAAGAAAATGCTCAACTTCAGACAGCTCTAGCTACCCTCTCCCACCTAAGGGGGAAGTAAAAAAATGAGGTATCCTTGTGAAGTTCAGGCATAGGCTGATGATGAGACAGAGACATAATAACTGACATAGAATGTCTCCTCTCCCTTTATACCTTGCTACCATATTACTAAAGGCCTATTTATAACAGTCCATTGTTGCTGGTATGTCATGTTTGGCTATCAAGAAAAAAATTACATGACATGCTGAGAAGCAAAGAACACCAGATGCAAGAGGCAGAACCCACATCAGAACCAGACATGGCAGGGATGATGAATTATCAGATTCATAGGCTCTAGCTCCAATAGATGAGGCAGACAGCTTGCAAGAAGAGATAGGCAGCTTCCATGACTTGGCAATTATGAGTTGGAGTGCAGTAAACATTCTGGTACAAATATCTTTGTTTTAAAGTGATTTTTGGTCTTCTGGATATATTGCATGGATTAACAAATTGTGGTATATGTATACTATGGAACTTTATGCAGCCTTAAAAAAGATGGAGACTTTGCCTCTTTTACGTTTACATGGATGGAGCTAGAACATATTCTTCTTAGTAAAGTATCTCAAGAATGGAAGAAAAAGTATCCAATGTACTCATTACTGTTACAAAACCAATATATAATCACCAACACTTTCGTATGAAAGATAAAACACAACTATAGTCCAGGATGAAGGAAGGAAGAGGAGGGGGAGAGGAGGGAGATCTTTGGATGGAGGGAGGGTGATAGGTGGGACTTCGCCTATGGTGTACATTGCAAAGGTAGATGTCAAATCTATTAAGAGTAGAGTATAAATATCTTAACACAATAATTAAGTAAATGAGGTGAAGGCTATGTTAACCAGTTTGATGTAAGCATCAATTCTATATAAAATCGGCACATTGTACCCCATAGATGTATTAATGTACACAGTTATGATTTAATAAAAAATTAAGAAGTTAAAAAAAAAAAGAGAGATAGGCGGTTTAAGCAGATACATAGGAATCCTAGGAAGGAACCACAAAGAAACACTAGAGGTAAAACAAAACAATACAAAGAAAAAAAAACAAAAACCTATAAAAAATAAAGAGAGTCAGGCACTGTGACTCACACCTGTAATCCTAGCAGTCTGGGAGGTGGAGGTGGGAGACTTGCTTAAGCCCAGGAGTTTGAGGTTGCAGTGAGCTGTGATGGCACCACTGCACTCTACCTGGGACAACAGAGCAAGAGCAAACGAGTCTGTTTCAAAAAAAAAAAAAAAAGAATAATGATTTTATTACTAGACTGAACATAGCTGAGGAAAAAAAATCTCTGAGCAAAAGAATGTCTTAATAGAAATTTCCCAAACTGAAAAGCAAAGAGACCAAAGACTGAAAACAAACAATAACAACACCACAAAAAAACCAACACCCCACCCCCATGGGTTATCCATGAAATTTGGGACAACTATGTAAGATGTGATGTATGTTCATTGAAACTACCAGAAAGAAAAGAAAGAAAGGAAGAACAACAACAAAAATACTGAAACAGTGACTGAGAATTTTGCTGAATTAATGTCAGACACCAAACCAGAGACCTAGGAAGTTCTGAAAACACCAAGCAGAATTAATGCCCCCAAAACTGTGCATAGGCATATCACTTTTGAACTACAGAAAATCAAAGAAAAAAATCCTAAAGAAGGTAAATTAAAAAAAAATCCTCTTTACTTAATAGAAGAATAAAATAAGAATTGCATCTTCTTAAAATAATGCAAGCAAGAAAACAGTGAAATATTTAGTTTTGAGAGAAAATACCAATGTAGAATGCCAAAGCCTGAAAAATTATTCTTCAAAATAGCAATAAATAAAGACTTCCTCAATAATTAAAAAAAAAAAAAAGGGAAATTTGTTGTCAGTGGACCTGCCTTGCAAAATATGTCAGAAGACATTCTTCAGGGAAGAAGAAAATAATGTAGATCAGAAGCTCAAATTTATATAAAGAAAGAGTGCCAAAGAAGGAATAAGTGAAGGTAAAACAAAATTAAAAAAAAAATTCTTAATTGGTCTTACAGATAACAATTAGCTCAAAATAATAATAGCAGCAAGATATTTGATTATGTGTTTATATATATATCATATACATTATACACATGCATGTATATGTGTGCTTACATGTAAGGAAATGATTGAAAATAATAGAAGGGATGGGAAGAAAGAATTAGAAATAATATTATATAGAACAGGGAAATAACACTATGCCACCATAACTCCCTGAATACTGGATATTTAGTATTCAATATTTAAAATGGATGTGGATTAAATGTATATTTCAAATTCTAGGGCAATCAATAACAAAAGCAAAAAGAGAAGTATAGCTGATATGCTAAGAAAGAAAATGAAATAAAATACTCAACACTACAACAAGTAGAAAAAGTGTGAAAGATAAAATAGGAACAAAACACAAGGGCAACAAATAGAAAACAGTAATAAACATGGCAATTAATATATATTAATAGAACTATATCAATAATCACTTTGAACATTAATACTCTGAGGGCACCAATTAAAAAACAGATTTCCAGAGTTGATAAAAAAAAAGACCCAACTATATGTTATGTACAAGAAACTCACTGTAAATATAAAAATACATATTAAAAGTAAATTGATACAGAAAAATATATCATGCTAACAATAATTTTAAAAAAGCAGGACTAACTATATTCATTTCAGACAGAGCAGACTTGAAAGCAAGGAAAGTTATCAGGAATCAAGAAGGACGTTACAAAACAATGCAGGAGTCAATTCTCAAAAAATTAAAAAAAAACATGCAATTCTTAACACACATGCACCTGACAAAAGTGCCAAACTGCGTGAGGCAAAAACTGATAGAACTGCAAGAAGAAACAGATGAATCCACTATTATAGTTGGAGACTATAAGACCACTCTATCATAAACAGACAGATGAAGCAGGCAGAAAGTCATTAAGGACATAATTGAACTCAACAATTATTTTTCAAATAAGAACAGCAGACTAGCCATTCTTTTCAAGCACACATGTTATATTCACCAAGAGAAAGAAACACTTGTACATTGCTGGTAGGGCTGAAAACTAGTATAACCCCTAGGGCAAGTTGCATAGAGAAACCTCAAAGAACTTAAAGTAGACCTACCATTTCATCCAGCAATCCAAATATTGGGTATTTACTCAAAGGAAGAATAATCATTTTATAAAAAAGGCATATGTACTTGAATGTCTATAGTAGGATAATACCTAATCATAAAGATGTGGAATCAACCCAAGTGCCCATCAATACATAAGTAAATTAATAAAATTTTAATGTTAAAATGTTCATTTTAACACATTTAAAAATGGTGAACTATTACTTTTTATAACAACCTGGATAGAACTAATAGTGCAAGTACAGAAAACAAATACCACATTTACTCACTATTAAATTGGAGGTAATCAATACCATGTGCACATTTGGTAATAAAACTCAATGAAAAGCAAGCAGGTGTGAAGGGCAAAAAGGAAGGGGTAAATTCACACCTAACAGGAACCATGCACACTATCTGGGTGACAGGAACTTGTATAACTTTGACTCAAACTGTACAAAAGCAATTCATGCAACCAAAATATTCATACTTTCCTAATATTCTGAAATTAAAAAAAAAAATTTCCACCTTGGATTCTAGAACACTGTCATTCAAACATATATATGGTGCTGAAAGCTTCTCATAGGACAAGCTCTTACCCAAGGGTTCTAAAAGAAAAAATAAAAGAAAAAGAAATGAACAACTTTGGAGGACTGATATTACCTGTCATCAAGTCATTCAGATATACAATAAAGCTATAATAATCAGCACAGTATGGTAGTGGTGAAAGAACAGACAAATAGTACAATGAAACAGTTGGGAGCACAGGAAAAGACACAGATAAGTATATTCAAGTTATTGTTTATAAAGGAGCAATGTTAATACAATGGAACAAAGATAGTCTTTCCAACAAATGGTGCTGGAATAACTGGATATTTACATGCAAAAACATGAATTTAGATAGACCTTACAGCCTTCACAAAATTTAACTCTAAATGGATCAGAGATCTGAATGTAAAATGCAAAACTATAAAACTCCTGGAAGACAACATAAGGGAAAATCAAGATGACCTTGAAATTGATAATGACATCAAAGACACAGTCAATGAAAACAATGCTTGATAAGCTGGTACTTAGGGCATTTTGTGGGGACAAAGTTGGCTTCTGTGTCTCTTTTTCCCCTTTGTCTTAAAGCTCTCAGTCTCTGCTTCCTTTTCTCTCAGCTACAATAAGAATTCTAGATAATGTCAAGAGAAGTGCTCACTTTCTTTAGAAGGCAACTCTGATTTTAGTTTTGGACAAATAGTTGGCAATTCATTCTGTATGGGCCACTTAAATGATGGACGTCTACTGTCCCAGGACAATCCCTTAGTAACTGACCTTGCTTTTCTCCATAGCTTCTTCCACTCCACATACCTGATAACTCTGAGTGTGGTGATGCCCATGTGCACTTCCAGGAGGAATCAGCTGTTCCCTGTGCATGTGGTGTGTTGTGACATCTTATCTAATGTATTTACTCTGCAAGTGTTTACTAAATCTATACTCTGTGTCAGATACTGTTTAAGGAGTTGAGGATAAAAAAGAATGAGTACCTACCATCATGAAGATTATAGTCTAGTAGAAGAGACAGGTAATAAAAAAGTAAGCAGATAAATCCATAATAACATTTTAGATAACTATGGGGGCCATGAATAAAATTAAGAATAAAAGTGAAGCTGGGCACAGTGGCTCAATGAAGTAATCCCAGCACTCTGGGAGGCTGAGGCAGGTGGACTGCCTGGGCTCTGGAGTTCAAGACCAGTCTGAGCAAGAGTGAGACCCTGTCTCTAAAAATAACTGCATTGTGGCAGGCACCTGTGGTCCTAGCTACTCGGGAGGCTGAGGCAAGAGAATCACTTGAGCCCAGGAGTTGCAGGTTGGTGGGGGCTAAGATGCCATGGCACTCTACCGAGGACAACAGAGTAAGACTCTGTCTCAGAAGAAAAGTGATAGGGGCCTAGGAGGGAGAAAGAAGCACCATTTTAGATAGAGTCTTCAGAGAAAGCCTCTCTATCAAGCTTGCCACACTCTGATTTTTCTGTTAAGAATGGAGTTTAAAGGGGGCAAGAACAGCAGCAGAGAGAGTTGCTAGGAGGCTACTGCAGGAGTTCTGATGAGAGGTGATGGGACATTTTTTAGGAACTGGAATGTAAACTTTTTGAGAGCAGAGTCTTTAGTCATTATGCATAAAACAACCTGTCATATGAAAGGTGCTTAATAAACACGTGTACAATGAGTAGTTAGGGGACCAGAGCAGTAAAACACTAGCTATGGTTTGAATGTTTGTGACCTTCCAAAACCCCTATATTCAAACCTAACCTTCAAGGCAATGGTATTAAGAAAAGGGACATTTGGGAAGTGGTCAGATCATGAGGGCTCCAAATAAAATGAGTGCCCTTATAAAAGAGGCCCGAGGGAGCTCATATGCC
Source organism: Otolemur garnettii (assembly GCF_000181295.1). Classification (NCBI taxonomy): domain Eukaryota; kingdom Metazoa; phylum Chordata; class Mammalia; order Primates; family Galagidae; genus Otolemur; species Otolemur garnettii. The sequence goes on from NW_003852405.1 coordinate 12,839,218, forward strand.
CACTGTGGGTAGATTAGACAAGAAGCCACCACCTATAAGCAAGGAGACCTCTTTAGACACAGAATCTGCTGCTGCCTGGATTATGAACTTGTGACCTTTCGGAACTGTGAGAAATGCATGTTAAGCCCCCTAGTTGATGGCATTTTTGTGATAGCAGCCTAAATTGATTAAGACATGGTCCCATGCCAAGAACAAACTGGGCATTTTTTTTTGAGTTTTTTTTTTTAATTTTTATTTTTTCAACTTAACGTGAGGTTACAACTTTTAGGTTACATTGTTCGCACTTCCAGAGCAAAATTCCATTTGTAGAAGAGCCCCTTACTCAGGGGGCATGTTATATACCCTCAGAATATGCACATTAGGTGAGATCCCATCCCATGCCCTCCCTCCTTCTGCCAAGCAGCCTCCTACTTCCTCCCTCCCATTCCCTCTACTCCTGAACTGGACTGTGTTAGTGTTTTACTATTCTTATGAACATGTAATTGTTTATATATTGATTTCGTATTAGTATGTATCTGTATGAGTATATTGGATATTCATCTTTCCATTCTTGTAATACTTTACTAAGAAGAATGTATTTCAACTCCATCCAAGTAAATGTAAAAGATGTAAAGTCTCTATCCTTTTTCATGGCTGCATACTATTCCATGATATACATACCCCACAATTTGTTGATCTATTCATGGTTTGATGGGCACTTAGGTTGCTTCCATGACTTGGCAATTATGAATTGAGTCACAATAAACATTCTAGTGCAAATGTCTTTGGGGTAAAATGCTTTTTGTTTTTCTGAGAAGATGCTTAGTAATGGGATTACAGGGTCAAATGGGAGGTCTACCTTTAGATCTTTGAGGATTCTCCATACTTCTCTCCAAAAAGGCTGATCATCCCATCAGCATCCCACTAGCATTTTAGAAGTGTTCCCTTCTCTCCACAAACATGCCAGCATCTGGTATTTGGGGACTTTATGATGTGGGCTAATCTTGCTGGGGTTAGTTGATATCTTAGAGTGTTTTTGCTTTTCATTTCTCTGATGATTAAAGACAATGAGCATTTTTTCGTGTGATAAACTGAAAGACCAATGTTAGGAGGGCAGACATCAAGAAGTAATATATTTTAGATGAGGTCTGAGAGGTAAGCATAAAGACTTGTTCACCCTGGTAATAAGTTTGTATTTTATTCTAACTGAAATGGGAAACTATTGGGGGTTTGAACTGTACAATGCCATGGTCTGATTAATAATTTTAAGAGATCACGGTGCGGTGTGAAGAATGGACTGTACAGAGAACAGAAATAGAAGCAGAGATAAGATGCAGGAGCCTATTATGGAAGTCCTGTTGAGAGATGAGAGCAATTTATGCTGGTCAGGCACAATAGAGGGGGTGAGAATGATTTGAATCAGGATTTATAATGAATCAAGCTGATAGAACATGATAGAACCCTGAAGGGTGGCAGTAGGAGATGAGAAAAGAATTGGGGACGACTTCGAGGATTTAGGGCTGAACATGTGTGTGGTGCATAGGCACATTAATTGAGATGGGGAAAATTTAGGGAAGATCAGGTTTGAATGTGGATATTAACATTTTGCCATGTTAACTTGGATGGGACAAGTGATATGCTGATTGGACAAAATATACTTGGATCAAGAGCTGAGGCAGGCAAGTAGGGCTGAAAGTACAAATTTAGCTGTCAGTGTTAAGATGGCATTTAAAGAGGTGAGAATTATTTAATGAATAGGGGTGAACAGAGTGAAGGTGAAGACCCAAAGTTTTAGAGAGAGAAGAGTGGGACCGTGGGACTTTTATCTCTTCAACTGGCATCTTTTCCTAATTTTCACAAAGGTGCTCTGTGGTCAGGACCCTGAATCTGATCTCATGCATGTTTGTCCTTCTGAAATTTATCAAAATTTCCAGCATGTAAGCAGCATTCTTTTTTTTTTTAGTTTGCTTTTTATTAGATCATAATTGTGTACATTAATTCTCTCATAGGATACAGTGTGTTACTTCTATATGCAGTTTGGAAAACTCTCATCCAAGTGGCTAACATAGCCATCATATCTTTCTCATAATTGTTATGTTAAGACATTTATATTCAACCTTTAGACAAATTCACCTGTACCCAAATAGGATAAATTGTGGTATATGTACACCATGGAATTCTATACAGCCACAAAGAAAGATGGAGACCTTGCCTCCTTCATGTTTACATGGATGGAGCTGGAAAATGTTCTCCTTAGCAAAGTGTCTCAAGAATGGAAGAAAAAGTATCCAATGTACTCAACACTATTATGAAACTAATTGTTAGCTATCTTAGGAAAGCTATAATCCAAATGATATTGTAAGCAGCATTCTTAACCGCCTTCAGTGCTGATCTTGAGGCATCCAATTTCAACATTCACCATGTGGACTTGGGCAAGGATGTCATCAAAATGTGAGTTCAGAAACTTGATTTCATAATTTGAACAATCAACAGTCAATCCAGGATGTTTCACAGTTTGGGTCAAGAGAAGAAAGATGGCATTCTAGGACTAATATTCATTTTGAAGCCTCTGAATTTGATATGACACTTAACATTGTAGGGGTGAGGGGAAACTTGTCCTTTCCCCTGAAAGTTCACTAAAAGACCAAATCATAATTAAGGGAAATTAATAAGAGAAACATTTACCAATACCATACATGTGGGGAGAATCACAAAGGGATGCCCCATTATCCCAGTGAAGTTCAGATATTTCTATACATGCCATTTAGAAGTGAAGGGGAAAATGAGGCATCTAGGTAATACTGTTTAGGGTCTAGGTACTTGCTAAGGAGGAAGAATAGATGGGGGAAATAGACCGACTTGTCAATGAACCTGGGAGACAGTATTATGTTTCAAATGATTTGGGCCAGGCCTGGCTGCATTCTTTATCTTTTCTCCTGCAATACAGAAGGTGCCAAAAGAATGTATACACATTTTAAGAAAAAAAAAAAAAAAACTGTGCTAAAATTCTAACACTCAATACCTCCAGATAACAAAAGATGAATGCAACCATGTTTGACTTCTGCAATTACAAGAGGTATTCAAAGTAGTTAACATCAGGGTCCAACACTTTGGATTATGGAGAACTACTATTTGAACAACATTGACCAAAGTGCCTGCTTGTATCACTGGGCATCCTGGAAGTACTGCCAGGGTAGCTGGTTTTTGATGGTACACCACATCCTTTAAGGTTCCCCATAGGTAGACGTGAATGAATGTCAAATCAGGAGACTGTGGGAAAACACAATTGCACCTCTTTGTCCCACCCCATGTGCACCTCACTCACAGGACCACGCAGTCTCAGGTGATCCTGAATGGATGCCGTTGTTAGTGGTGGAGCTTTGGTTGCGTACTCATGCCTCCACTGTCATGGTACTTCCACAACATTCGTGGAACACTTTAAAAATGGTCTTGTGCTCCTCAGGTGATAACTGGGCTTCCACCCTTCACTTTGACTGTTCTGCCTGCCACATGGTGATGCCAACAAGCCTTTTACTACTGCCATCTTTTGAGTGAACGCCATACTACACATTGCTACCAGAACTCAACTAAACTTTGAAAAGCAATACATAGATAACATCTCTGAAAATGTGTATACGTTTTTTAAAAACCCCTGGAATATTGAGATAACAGGGAGAGGAAGGGAAGTCCGTTGTCCCCTTTGATCTTTTGATTGGGTCAATCTGGTTCCTGTGGATAGAGGGGAAAGGGCCTTCCAGTGCTTTTTTTTTTGAGACAGAGTCTCACTATGTCAGGTAGAGTGCCATAGGGTCACAGCTCACAGCAACCTCAAACTCTTGGGCTTCAAGGATTCTCTTGCTTCAGCCTCCCAAGTAGCTGGGACTACAGGCACCTACCACAGTGCCCAAGCTATTTTTCATTGTAGTTGTCATTGTCGTTTAGCTGGTCCGGGCTAGGTTTGAATCCACCAAACACTGTGTATGTGGCTGGAGCTTTAACCACTGTGCTACTAGAGCTGGTGTGCTTTTTGAATTTGAATGACCTTTAACCCAAAATATTCTTTATACTAACGAGTCATATTTTGATGTGAAACTTCCTGGGCTCAGTCAACATCTTAAAATCTGGGAACTTTTTATCTCCGTATGAGACTCTCATGTGTGTTTATCTGCATAAATGGTTAATGAAAATCTGTAAAGAAAAAGGGCAGATGGCTTAAAAATTAGTTAAAACAAATATAATGGTGATCGTGTGCTCAGACGTTATCTACAAATACTTATGAATAGATAGTAATAATGAACTTATAGTTTTCAGATGTTGTTTAACAACAACAAAAACAATAGCCAAGAGGATAGATATTGAGTAATATTTGAAATTAAAGAAGTCTTTACTCAGTTGTTTTGTGGGGATCACTTGACTGTCCCATGGTTCCCCTTATACATTTATTATCCTTTCAAACTTTATTTTTTGATAGTTTTGCTACTGCAAAAATGTAGAAGCAAGACATACGACCCCTAATGCCAGTGTTGCTAAGATGGTTATGATTTCTACTTGGCCATCTCAGACAAAGTGAATAGTCTATTCTGGACTTTTGCTGGCTTCCTGAATGAAGGGAACAGAAAATGTTAAAGCAGGGGGCGGTGAATCAAATGGAGTTTAAAGGAAGTATGAATAGGTGTGGATTCTGTTGCTACCCAGGCAGGTTCATCTGTCCCCTGCCCAAGAGGAAGCCAGTACCCAGAGACAGCAGGTGTGTGGTGGAAAGTTTATTCTGCATAGCACTAAGTGGGCAGGTGGGAGGAATTTCTCAAATCCGCCTCTTTGACAACTGGGAAGACTGGGTTTTCAAGGATGGTTTGACAAGCAGGAGATTAAACAATTAGGTTTGCTAATTGGCTAAGTTTGGGGCAAAATTATAGGGGTGTGGATATCATGATAGGGGTCTGGAAATCATCCTCTTGCCTTTTTTTAGCTCCTGGGGTTATTATGATTCCATCTGAGTTGGTTTCAAGGCATGGCCCACTGATCTGGGTGGGTTAGCTGATCCATTGGAATGTGGGGCCTGGAAGATAACTTAGAAATTACCTTTGGAGTTCCAAAAGGTGTTGTTATCTACAGAGAAAAGTTGAGAATCTTTACAATTTTGAGCTATGTGGAAAAAGTTAAGAATCTATATAACCACCAGCTGGAAGCAAATGGGGAGAGTGACTATTACCCAGCGAATAAGGAGACAGTGGCTGAATACTATTATTATTTTTAGCTAAGCTTGTTCCTCCGCAGTTTTGGGACCCTTACTCTAGTTTTCACCTCGCACCCCTTCATTAATTTGTAAGGGCAGCTTCAATTAGGGGCTGCTGTTGTTCTGCTGGGCTTCACTTCACTGCACCTGCTGTCTTTCTTGGGAGTCAGATGTGAGATTGATTCTTGTGTGGAACCATAGCTAGAAGTTCTTTTTTTTTTTTTTTTTTGACAAGTACAGCACAAAGAAGCGGCAGAACCACCAGCCACCCACTTGGCAATCTGGCTCAGGTCTTTAGTTGCACTCCTAATTCCTCTAATCAGATATCTTGAGATTAATAAACAGGACCCACTTCAGGGACGTACTGCTGAAAGAGAAGCAGCAATACTCAGAGCAGAGACAAATTTCACAGATTATTTATTAGTAAAATCCTTTGAAAATAATGGATGACAGGCTGCCTGAGTTCAAATAATTATGCTATTGGAAATGAAGTTTAAAATATATATGTATGAGGCATGCAGTAGAAAAGGAAAGGGGATTCTAAGATTATAAATTCTATACTTCAGGGGAATTTGACACTGTCATTGCTTGCTGGCACATATTGGAAATATTTAAGTGGTTGGACAATTATTTTAGCAGCTGACAAGTTATGGGACTTAATACATAATAGGTTGATGATGGCTTGTTATTGCTTCCAGTTTGGTAGAACAAACAAAAGAAAATTTAGGGTTGTCATTGTGACATTCAGAGTTTTTCCCACCCCTAGAGATTGTTGCCTTTTTCTACATAGACACTATTTCATCAAGTTTTGCTTTAAATTCAGATTTTTCTCTCTATGCAGAACCATTGTAAGCCCACACTTGGAATCATAATTCATCACTAATGGTGTCAGTATGTCATTATAAACATCTATAGACCAAACCAGCTGTGGCAGTCATTTTCTTTGCTTTCATTGAATTCGTTATATATGACTTTTAGTTCTTAATAGAAAACTACTAAAGCTATCATTTTAACCATAGCTAAAAAACTAGTGGAATTGGTAGTCTAAGAGAAAAAAAAAGATATCTTTTGGGGGGAAGTGAAGCTACTATAATTATTTTAGATTACAATATTGGTTCAGAGAATAGAATACCAAAATATTCATACTGAAAATGTGCATTGATGTATAATTAAGTCAGTTTCAAAACTTTAGTATAATATTCTATACTTATACAATAATTCACTAAATTTCCCAGAACAGTCTATACACTTTAATTTATTAAACTGTACAATGTCCCCGTGAGATAAGTATTGTGTTAATATCCATTTTTGTAATGGGAAGAAAATTTGAGGGAGGAAAGCAGCTTAGGATTACAAAGCAAGTTAATGATAGAATAGGATTAGAATTCACAGCTTCTGAGAACATGTACTTAAAGACATGGGTTCTCATGAACTGCACAAGGCAGAAGGTAGCTCCAGGAACCAGTTGAAGTTCCATTGATCAGGAATTTGATGAGCTAATTCATATCAGCTTCATAATTGGTCATAAAATTTGGTCATGGTGGGATGACAGTTGTTCCCAAATTTGGAATTTCTGATCTATTTTTAACTTTTTACTCTACAATACTTTTCTGAAATGTTTTACAAGGCACTAATAAAGTGTCAGCATATCACAATTATAACTTTCACAATCCAGTAGATTTTTTTTTTTTTTTTTGCAGTTTTTGGCCAGGGCCAGGTTTGAACCTTCCACCTCCGGTATATGGGGCCGGCACCCTACACCTTACTCCTTTGAGCAACAGGTGCCGCCCAATCCAGTAAATAGTTTTTACATATAAATTTCTTTTTTCTTAGAGTGTATTCCCGGCCGGCACCTGTGGTTCAAAGGAGTAGGGCGCTGGCCCCATATGCCGGAGGTGATGGGTTCAAATCCAGCCCTGGCCAAAAACTGAAAAAAAAAAAGAAAAGAAAAAGAGTATATTCCCTATAGTCATTTTGTCTGACCATTAACCTTATAATACAGTTTACATATTGTGGCTTACTGTTAAATGTAGGATGGCCAAGATGGATATAAAATCTTCAAGAGCTATGTGGAAACTCCTACTCATTGTAACAACATACCAGGGGTCTTTTCCCTCAGAGAGAAAGCAACCTGATAAACCTACTTATTTTTAAATGACTGGAATTTAATATTGCATACTTCCCCAGTGGAATTTATTCTTTTTAAAGAAAATAAACTTCAAAAGAACATTTAAGAAAGTTTCGCCTCCTGTGCAGGGGGTAATTGTGGTTGAGTAGCTTTTGGGGTGATTCAGTATTGCCTAAATTGAAAAGCCATTGTTCTTCATAATAGAATGTCTCTGAGAAAATAGCCAAGAAGTTGCTGGCTGGTCATCTCCATTCAGGTAGTGGTGAATGGGAAGAGTAAGAGAGACACCTTAAGAATTTATGCCAGTACGACCTCCAGCCACTTGGCACATGTGTAGATGGCCTGGAAATAAATTGAACCATTATTCAAACCTGAAATTCTGCTATAAGGACCACTCTTTCAAAGGAGGTAGATTCACAATGACTAAGAAGTAGACCGTAAAACAAAAAACAGGTTTTCAAGATGAAGGCCAATTCCTGCATTCAGCAAATGTTTATTCAACACTAACTATGTGCCAGACACTAAGTGAAATGCTAGCAATTGAGTGAAGAATAAGATAGGTCCTATGTTTAGTCTCCAGTCTTTCCCGAATGGGCTACAGAGTAGAGAGACCATCATAAATTCTGGCACATAGCAGGTGCTCAAAAAACATGTCAAATGAATTGATGAATTTAAAATGTAACTATCCTACTGTGCATTATATGCTATTCATGGGATTTTTATTAAATATATTGCTTCTAACGCAAGCATATTGTAAGCTTAAAACATATTCGCAATTATGGAATCATGGTAATATGTATAATAAAAGTGGGGTTTGAAGTGTTATTAAAAGTGAAAGCTATTGGGCAGCACCTGTGGCTCAAAGGAGTAGGGCACCGGCCCCATATGCCAGAGGTGGCGGGTTCAAACCCAGCCCTGGCCAAAAACTGTGCAAAAAAAAAGTGAAAGCTATTGCTATCATACTTTATGGTGGAGACATAAACCTTAAATGAAAATAACATTTTTTTGCAACTATTTTGGGGTGGCATAATAAATGTGTGACAAATTGTGCCTGCATTTTCATGCACCAGGATGTAAGGTAGAACAACGGAGAGAACTAGACATTGGAGTATCTTATTACATGTGCCATCCCATCTTTTCTCAATGAGAAAAACGTAAGAACTGAAGGGAAACATTCGAAAATCTTTGTTTCTTAAATTAAACTGGATGATCTAATATTCCAATATCTTTTATTTATACATACGCATGTTTGTTATTAAAATGTATACACATTGTGTTAAAAGACTAGAGAGAGATACAATATTTCAATTTGTGCATGTTTATGTATGTATGTGTATAAGGGAAGGGAGAGGAAAGAAAAGAGACGCTAAAAAAAGCAGGGATGGAGAGAAAAATGGAAAGAATGAGCAAGGGATCTTGACTCACTCTAATTTCTATGTAGAAATAGAAATTTCTACGTATTGTTAGCAAATTTCTTATGAGCTCATTTTAAAGTCTATTAGCTGCTTTGAAGTCCTCAGAGAAAAAAAAAGAACATTGGTTTTTTTTTAGCCTTTTGCCTAATGTTCTTACATAGTATGGTAAAATCTATATTTTTTCTTTATTTAAAAATTATTACAGATGTGTTTTTAATGGAGGATGGAACATCTGGATGCTCTTGTTTCCCTGCAGCGCCCTCATCAGCACCCCGGGAAGATGAGATTGAGTGCAGGTTGACTTTGATTTTGAGAAACAAGCTCTTAGGATGGTTGTTAACTTACTGTCATCATATTTAATTCAGTCTTCTCTTTTCTATCCTCCGTTTCTCAATGCGCTTCCTGTTCTATTTCCCTATTTTCATTTTCTCCTACTCATTTCACATGCTTTTGGCCCTGCAGTATGATCTTTACAAAATTGTTTATTCTGCAAAGTGTTTATCATCTGAGAGTTACTTATGTAGTGCCTTGAGGACCCTAGTCAAAACTGTAATAAAATGTAGCAGATATGTATAGTGCATACATTTCAGGAGTACCATTGCCTTAAACTTGAAGAAAAATTCTCTGATTCAACCTTCAGTGAAAACGGTAATATGTTTGTAAAATTTATTTCTTCTATTTTAAGTGATAGAAAGGTGAAATACTTGATATACCAACCATGTTTGCAGATGGTATTAGCCAGAAGACACAGTTTTGGTCAGTGATAACGTAAATAGAGCCTTTGGGGGAAGAAAAGCCCAGAAGAGAAGTCCTGTGAATAGATGGTGCATGATTCTTTTGCTTTTTTCCCTCCTGGAATACAGGTGTGATATACGGAGCTGCAGTATCCATTTTGTAAATATGAGAACAAAACTATATGCTAAGTACACATAGCTGAAAAATAGAATGAACCTTAGTCTTAGATGGGTTTGTAGAGATGCAGCAGACTCCCTGGCTCTGAATTTATGTGAAAAAAAAGAAAACAAAACAAGCAACCCCCCCCCCCCAACTCTTAATTTGCTTAGGGAACTTTTGGTTATGTCTCCTTCTAGTTTAAGCTGAATGCATTCTAACCCGGAATTAAACTACCAGTGGATAGTTTTTGCTCTTCTCCTCTCGAATGGGGGAGAGAGTGTCCTGAGAACCAAGAGCCTAGAAGCTGAGCTCTTCCTCATGCAGCATGCCACTGCACTGAACAGCCAAGGTTCTACCGTAACAACAGAAAAGACTGATGAACTGACCAACATATTCATTCTTAGAAAGGAAATGGGTTTTACCTTATCCCCTTCTCAGTGGCTAAGAATTGTTCCTGGTAATAATTACACCTGGTAATATCCTAGTAATCCAGAGACTGAAGCTTAAAAGTGAGAAAGTGATAGAGCAGAATGTCACGACCCGTCGGGCCCCTATGGCCCAGGTCTCGGTTAGCGCAGGAAGGAACCAGGAGAGACACGGATTAGAAGTACAACTTGTGGGAGACGGGCTAGCCCTTACTTTCCGGGTAGCCCGAGCAACCGCCGCACCAGCCTTTTATTGAGACAGAATAATACAGGTGAGGGGAGTAATTAACAATGACCAAGTGCTGAGGGCACGGGCTCCTTTTCTCCATAAAGAGCTCCTGTGGCCAAGTCGCCTGAGAGTCCACCCCTCAGCTGTAAGTCATCTTGCTCAGAGGTCGTCTGTCTGGCATCCTCTACAGCAGAAAGTTTGCCTATGATTTTGGAAAAACTGGAGATGCTCACATACAAGGTGCTGGAGAGAAAGAATCAGGAGTTCTGTGCCAGAAGCCATGTACAGAGGCCAGCGGGAGAGCCAGGTTAAAACTTTCCCTTTCTGCACTTCTCATGACTAAAGCGTAGCCATCTACAAAGGCCGGAATTCTGCGTCTTTTATATGTCATCTATCATATGGTATCTAATTTGTGTGTTATTTATTTCTTATTAACCCCGTCATACAAATGCCATGAAATGGGCAAGTCAGGCTATGCTGTCCTGTATTTCAGATATCCCTGGTACTGATGAGAACAAAAAATTGCCAGAATATTATCTGAAAATGCCAGGCAAGGTATGATGTGGTTTCCCCAAGGAGATTATTAAGGCAAAGTAAAACAAAATCCTCCAGGTATGTGAGGGAACCAGGCCAGACTGAAGACAGACAGACTAGAACCATCACCCAGCAGCAACAGTGGGCAGTGTGTGTGAGATTAGGATTTGAAACTGGTGAACAGAGGTCAGAAGGATCAATACTTTTTGTGTTCAATATGTATAATACAAATCAGAATCTGGTAGGATGTAGTCCTTTTTTTTTTTAAGTCCACCTTGGCTTTTGAAATATACTCAGTTAAGTTTTAAATTCTGTGTAGTCGGCCATACTGACTTGAATTAATAATGGCATGGGAGAGAAAGGGTTCATCATACTAATGCCATAGACAATATGGATAAGACGAATATGGGCCATACAGAAATATGTAATGCTGTGTCATTAGTAAAGGAAAATAATTGTTTCTTTAGGGTTCTTCCTAAGGGAAAAAAGGGCATTAGAGATGGGCTGCCCAGATAGCTTTGTACCAAAAACAAAACAAAACAAAACAAAACATGAAATACTAGGAAAGGGCGGGAAGAAAGAAAAGAGGAGCAGAAATGAACAACAAGAATACACCTGCCGTGTAGAAGCTGGTAGGCTTATTTTATACTAGGAGCATATGTGGTTTGCAGTTTTGAAGGGTTTGTCCAGAGTTCAAAGCCCTTTGGCCTGGACTGACACCGCAGAGGACTCCCCAAGCAAGTTGACAGTGTCAGAAAACTGTTTCCCAAGAGAAAAGGTATAAATTTTAGGATCTTGAGAAAAGTGACGAGGTGTTATCCATCAGTGCTTTCTGGGGGGCACCTGGCATATAGCGGGCACACAAAAGACATTAGCTTCACTGTGGTCACGTATTAGGTGTTTCCTGCAACTCCAGATGAGAATGTTATAAACTAGGTATTGAACAATTGTTATCAAGGCTGATCACTGGGAGAGACGTCTTTTCTGATCATAATACTATATATTATGTTGTGTATGATGCGCCCCAGTGTATAATGTGTACCCATATTTTTGCCCCAAAATTTCAGGAAAAATTCTTCCATTTAAATTTTTTAAAGGTGGGCAAATGTGACTGCATAGTAGCACCTCCTTCTATTGGGAGAGGTGTGAGGCACAGAGCTGGCTATCGTGGACAAGCCAGAGTGAGACCAGGTGGCAGGTGACAGTGGTCTGGACGACCTGAGCACCAACTTCCCCAGCTGTCCCCTCCCATCCCACCCTCACCCCATATCCTCTCATCTATTCCCACTAATGTCATTCAGTGGGAATGTGGCTGCTTTGCTGAGAACCCCAGTGGGCTTATTTCTTATGGAGCTGGTGTGAGGGGCAGGGCCACCCCTGCCTGCCCCAGGCTCCCGATGGTAGATCTCTGCCCTTTCCAGGCTGCCTTGTCTCTTGAGCAGCTGGCCCACTCTGAGGGCCCTGGGCCATCGTGTTGAGGACGAAGCCTTTCCTGATGATAGCCCAGTGAAGTACCCTGCTTCTGTATTTCTTTTCAGTGACTAGACTGTGACGTCCTTGAGCCATCCAGACCTTGGGCACTCTGTAACATCAGAATGAACAACTCCAATTTTTCTCACCCTTGCAAATCCTACAGCTCACCTGGGAGACTAGTTTAACTAAGACTCCTGAACCTCACCCAAATACAATGACCAGCTCCCTAGAAGAAAGACTGGTCATCCATTCTGTTAACAGGCATCCCACAGGGTTCTTCCTCCTGGCAAGTTTGGGAAGTTGTTCCGACTCAAACCTTGGAGGTGTGGACAAGTTACAGGCTCCAAATTACAATCTCTGGGCTCAGGTAGCCCTGAGCTTTCATGCTTCTCTGCCAGGTACCCTCACTGACAGAAACTTCATGAGGACTATGGCACAAGATCACAACGACGGGCTTGGAACCCAGGCCTCCCAGAACCTACCTCAGACATCTTCCAGTGTGATGTCTCCTGGGCCTCAGAAAGGGCTGGCTGCATGAAAGATGAGGCAGGCCAGAGAGGGGAGGGGTCTACTGTTAGGAACCTGGTGGGTAGGCAGGGCTGGCCCTCCCACTCACAGCAGCTTCCCAGGAAATAGGTCCGCTGAGGTCCTCAGTGGAGCACTCTGAGTGACATGATGGATGTTCCCACTGAGTGAAACGGGGAGGAATAGAAAATGAGAAGACAGGGGACAAGGGTGGTCCCAAAAGGGACAGTTGGGTGGTCAAGCACTCAGGTCATCCCAACGTGCCACCTGCCACCTGGGCTTGTTCCCAGTTTCTCTGCAGTGGTCAGCTCCAGTGCCCTTAGGAGAGAAGGAAGTACCCTGACACAGCCACTCCTGCACTCCTTTCCCCAAAGCCCTCCTGCTAACTGTTTTATCACCGTGGCTGGCATGCCACTTCCAACACGGTGGGGGCTGCAGTGTCTGGTGCGGTTGGCTGGGTGGCCTGAAACTGCAGCTGTGGTGCCTGCCTGGTGACGGTGAGGGAGTGGCCGGGGAAAAGGGTGGCAGGGACTGGACATGATTACCTGCTCCAGGGAATTACTGTGCATACAGTATTGTCATTGCTTTCCAGAGTTACACTTCTAATGCACAAGCATAAGTGAAATAACTAAAAACATTTACGATTAAATAAAATATCAAGAGGAGAAAAAAGCAAGGGGAGGTTAAATATGAGTTTTAAAACAATGTTACCTTTGGGGGCATCAGAGAAATGGTACAAGGAAGAGACACACGGGTAGAAAGAACTTGGCTGGTAATGTTCTTAAGTCAGTAAGTATTTTTTTTTTTTTTTGGCAGCTTTTGGCCAGAGCTGGTTTTCAAACCACCACCTCCAGTATACGGGGCTGGTGCCCTACTCCTTGGAGGCACAGGCACCACCCTAAGTTGGTAAGTTTGTAACTGTTCAACTTGTGCCTTATAAGCAGTTTACATCACATATATTCTTACATATACATTAAATATTAATCAATACAAAAGAACAGAAACCTAATCGACTGGCACCCCTTTTGTTACCATGCATATTTTAAGTTGCCAGGAGATTGACAGTCAGGGGGTCTCACAGAAGATTTTATTTTGAGCCTTATATTGAATTGGCTGACAATAGTAGAAGCAATGAAGATATAAACTGTAAGGGAAGAATTGTGTGTGTCTGTGTGTGTACACATACATTTCCTATCATGTTTTCTTCTTCCAGAGGCAAAATGATTCAATAAATGTGTCAAACTCTTTTGTGATCTCTGATGCTACAGGGAATCAGGGAGGGGGAAATGTGGAAAAGAGACATACAATTGATTAATCTGGGATGCTAATGAGAGGCACACAGTCAGGTGGGTGGAGAAAAACACGGCTTCCATTTTATCAAATTCCCATGACTTCAACTTGAAGATTCATCACTTAGCAGATTTGACCGGGGTGTTCCTTGCACATGAAGTCATGTCGTACAATTTAGAGCTGTGTGGTTCCATCAGAGAGTTAAGTCCAACTGGAGTTAAGTCTGTTTGGTCACGAGTCCAGACATTTTCTCGGAAGTCTTGCAGTCTGTGTAGCTTGCATTTGCTGAGTCTTGTCTACTTCACCTCCAGTGAAATCTAACTCCAACTTTTGCATGAAAAATCCATTTCCAAGAGCAGTTCCAAGAGCAAAAACACTTTGTTGTTTTGTTTCCGAAATATGTGCTGAAAAGAAGGGACAAACATAGTAATGTATTTTTTTTTCCCTGTCGGGATCCCCATTATTTAAGCTGCATATAACTCTAAAGACGATACCGTTCCGGGGAAGGAGCCGGTGTCCAGCGCTGTGCTCCGTCGCACACCTGGGAAGGTGGCAGACAAGTGTTCCCGGGCTGAGCAGAGCAGTTTCTTTCAGCTCTGCCTCAAGCAACTCTTTGGGATACTGCACATCAAGACACAGCTTTCCTTCATTCATTTTAATGGGCAGTAAGGAGTTCGGAATTTTTAGGTTCAGAAACTGATACGGTCTGTCTTTGACCTTTCTCAGCACGCTAAATGCCCTCCGGTCCTCTGCACTGGAGTGTGGCCAGCAGAGCTGAATTCTCATCAATCTCGTGAAGGAAGGCAAATACATCTGATCTACCGAATAGTTTCAAGCCACTGCTTCAGTAATTCAAAATATGCAGTGGCAGTCCATTTGCCGCAGTGGTGGCTGCCTCCGAGTCTGTAATCTGGGCCATCGAATATTCATCCAAGAACTGATCCCTGTGTTCCATATCACAAATATCCAATTTTTTTAATGGCATTACCTTAATTTTTAATTTATAGGAAGGATGCAGAATTTTAAGAAATCTTCTTCTCCAAAAAAAATGTTATCTTATTCCCTATCGTAACATCAGAGGAGTTTATTTTAGCTAAGAGAATCATTCGAAATCATGAGCTCAGGTGAATTATTTTCCCAAGATGCTAAGACAATCTGTGAACAACTTCAAATGAATGAAGATAGTGCGGTAATCACGGAGTACCTTGTCAAGGGTGAGTTTTGAGAGACATTTTTAGAGAAGAATGGCATAATTAAGAAGCTACCCTCTGAAATAGATAAGAATTTCCATGCTTAAAAAAAAATCAGAACTTTAAATTTCGAAGTAGTACAGTTATTAACTTCAAAAGATAGTAAATAACAGAAACTGCAATTTGAAGTCAAAATTATAGTCTTTGGTTTTAACCTCACTAAATGAAACTGAATGTTTAATCAAGCTCATCATCGAACTTTTCCTGATAATTCTAATTTTCTTATGTCTCTTTGCCCTGAGTTTATCTCCAGTGATACACATAGCTTCTGGCGTTAACTTCAAATCTCTTCCTTCCTGCTTTCACTTCCAAAGCCTTAATGTCCTCCCTGAATCATTGTTCTTCTCCTCGTTTGTTTTCACATATTATTTCTAGAAGACTATTACTAGATAAATCACTCATAATCAAATCCAGGTTCTTCACAGAGTGGTTGTGTTATGGCCTTGAACATTTAAGACGCGTCTAAATTTCCTTATTTTTCTGTGTGTGTTTTTGCTTTCAGTTTTTTTTTTTTAAACCAGCCTTGATATTGAAGTTGCAGGTGGAAGCAAATTTACATTCCAGTCACATTATATTATTTTTTAAAAACGTATTTTGAAATAACTTAAGACTGACATGAAATTGCAAAAATAGTACCAGATTCCCTGTTCATCTTTCACCCAGCTTTCTGCAATCACACCTTATAGAACCACACTAAATTAGTAAGCCAGGAGATTGTTATTTGTATGGTATTATTCACTAAACTACAAAACTTGTTCAGATTTCATCAGTTTTTTCATGTACTTCTTCCTTTATGGTTTTTGTGTGTGTGTGTGTATACAGGTGTATGAATTTTTGTTACAGGTACCCCTCTACGTAACCAACTCCACAATAAGGTTACAGCACAGTGTATCATTACAAAGAAAAGCCTCCTGCTAACCCTTTACTGCTCTACTTCCCCTCCACCCTAACCTCTGGCAATGACTGATTTGTTCTCCATTGCTGTAATTTTGTCATCGAGTGCTAATATAAATGGAACCCTACTGTCTATAACTTTTGGGGACTGGCTTCTTTCACTCAGCATAAACCCTTCAAATCCATCTATGTTGTTGTTACTAGTTCATTTCTTCTTACGGCTGAGTAGTTTCAGTAATATGGACAAGTTATCTATTTCCCATAGACATTTGGGACATTTGGGTTGTTTCTAGTTTGGGGCTATTACAAATAAGGCTGCTATGAATATTTGCATACTAGTTTTATTGTGGCTATACATTTTAATTTCTCTCTCACCAGTATCCGAGACAGCAATTGCTGGGTTAGATGGTTAGTGTCTGTGTGACTGTATAAGGAACTCCCCAGCAGCATTCCACAGTGGTTATATGATTTTACACTCTCCCTACGATGGGTGAGTGATCTAGAGGCGTCTCAGCATTGCCGTCACTTGGAATTATTAGTAGTTTTCATTTTGGTCATTCTGATAGGTGTACAGTAAGATCTCGTTGTGGATTTAATTTGCTTTCCCCAATGGCTAATGATACTTATTAGCCCTTATTTTTCCTCTGTATACACTCTTTGGTGAATTGTCTGTTCAAGTCTTTTGTCCATTTCTTTTTGTTGTTGTTGTTGAGACAGAGTCTCGCTGTGTTGCCCTGGGTAGAGTGCTGTGGTGTCACAGCTCACAACAACCTCAAACTCTTGGACTCAAGTGATTCTCTTGTCTCAGCCTCTCAAGTAGCTGGGACTACAGGCACCTGCCACAACACCGGGCTATTTTTAGAGATGATAAATCTTCCTCTGGCTCAGACTTGTCTCAAACCCATGACGTTAGGTAATCTACCCTACTCAGCCTCCCAGATTGCTGAGATTACAGGCGTGAGCCACTGCACCTGGCCTTTTTGTCCAATTCTTAATTGGATGGTTTGTTCTTTTATTGTTAAGTTTAACAAGTTCTTTACACATTGGTCACATTAAGTCTGTGTTTTATCAGATATGTGATTTGCAAATATGTTTTTCCCAGTCAGTGTTTGATCTCCTCATCACAATTTTTTTTTTTTTTTTTTTTTTTTTTGCCGGGGCTGGGTTTGAACCTGCCACCGGTATGGAGCCAGTATCCTACCCTTTTGATCCACAGGCACTGCCAAAAGTTGTAAATTTTTATTGATTTCTTTTCCTTTGCTTTCTGTATCACATCTCAGAACTCTACCTGTATTGCTAGGTCATAAATATTTTCTTCTCCATTTTCTCCTAAAAGCTTTACAGCTTTCATTTTACATTTAACTTATAATTTATTTTGAGTTAATAATTTTATAAAAGGTATGCATCAGGTCAAGACTCTTTTTTTTTTTCCTATTTATGTCCAATTGTTACAACAACATGTATTGGAAAGACTACCTTTTGTCCATTGAATTACTTTTGCACTTAGTCAAAAATCAGCTGTACACACTTGCATGGATCCATGACATTTCTGGATTGTCTATGTGTTCCCTCAGTCTATGTATTTATCCTGCCTCCAACACCACACTGTCTTGATCACTGTAGATATAATTCTTTATTATTTATAATTTTCTAGGTAAGAACTCACTAACTAGCATTGTGTCTATGTCTACATTCAGTTGTGAAATAAGTCCTAGTAATGTGTGTCTATCTCTTAGATATCTGGGAGATTCATATTCTGCAGATAAAGACTTATGGCCTGGCGCAATGGCTCACACCTATAATCCTAGCACTCTGGGAGGCTAAGGCAGGTGGATTGCTTGAGCTCAGGAGTTTGAGACTAGACTGCGCAAGAGTGAGACCCTGTCTCTAAAAATAGCAGGGCTCTGTGGTGGCATCTGTAGTCCCAGCTACTTGGAAGGTTGAGACAAGAGGATCCCTTGAGCCCTCTTTGGGCTCAGGAGTTTGAAGTTGCTGTGAGCTGTGATGCCATGGCATTCTATCAAGGGCAACAAAGTAAGACTTTGTCTCAAAAATATATATGTATATAAAAAAGTCATTATGTCACTTAATACAATATGTAGTATATTAGGCACTTAATACACATTACATCTTCCCCTATAACATTTGTTTGTCATACAAAAATTAAAATATCTTATAGTGGTTAATATTGTGGTCAGCACATGACCAGTTCCAAGATTTCAAATTGTAAGGCAGAAAGTCCAGGTGTGATTTTCTAAGCAGCATTTTCTGTTTGAGTTGTCAAAATCCAACTGCAAGGCCAAATAGACTCATCCCAGTAGGGAATGTCAAATCTGGGATGTCCCCCGGAAATCCCTTCGCTCCAGAGAAGTGGAGAGTAAGACTAAGGGGAAGGCAAATTGGGAATTTTCTGCATCTTTTTTTTTTTTTTTTTGATGTTTCAAATACATTTACTTCAGAACGTAGTTTTATTTTTCTCACCAAACCAAACATCCATTCTTTGTGTTAGCAAACTCAGAGATAATTATTTATGTGTTCAAAATTATACGCAGTGACTATCACTATAAAACTTCTATACCTTCTAATTAGTCATTGGAGTTACATATCTGTTTAAGGGTGATAATTCTTGAGAATATACTTTCTGGGAAGGCTAAATTTATATAAACGATGCTACATAAATCCACAGATTAGAAGTAGCAAGAAAATTGTGTCATTTTCCTTATATTTAGACTTCCGGGGTCACAGAAGGCCTGGCAGAATAGAAAATGGAAAATATTCTAAAATGCAACATTTTCAAGTCCTTTACCATTTTAAATAACAAAGCAAAGTCATGGAAAACACATTTAAGTAGCAAGATAATCACTATACAAATAAAATTTACATAAATAAAACTTTAATTAAAGCATTTAATTGAACATGTATGACATAAAATTTTGGTGCAGCCCTAGAAAATACTTGAGGATTCTTAAAGTAATATTTTTAGTTAACAAGTTTAAAACCAAACCCAAATTATATGAAAATATATTTGTAAATTATTTCTGTAAAAAACACCACAGGTCTTTTAGAAACATTGGGGAAAAAAATCACTATGATATGTGTTGCATAGCAGTGACTTTTTTTTGTAAATGAAAAGTGAATTGTTAAATTAACTAGTCCATAAGAAAAAGTACAGTACCAGCTCTCTATTATAAGAAAAACAAAATAAATATATATTCAGCTATTAGCATTAGTAATAAACATTTCTTTGGCTACTTGGTAAAAGGACTGATATATTCCATGAGTTGTTCACAGCTTCTGAATTAACTTATAAAACACAATGTTGGTGCCACTGTTTTAGTTCATGTTGCATTTGGCACAGTGTTATAAACAATCATGCATTTAATACGTGGTGTTTGACAATATTAAAAAATGACAGGCTCAGCCTTTTACTGTATTCCCACACACTTAGAAAAAGCTTTAGAGCTTGAAGAAAGCTTTCTTACATTTTATCTCCATTGATCCTCCTCACAGCATTTAGAGACAGGCAGAATAGGAGTTATTATCTTCATTTAAAATTACCCATTTGGGGGGTACAATGTGATGATCTGATCAACAGCGTGGAATGCTCAAATCAAACTGATTAGCTTCAGTATCCATCACCTCGTTTACTTATATTTTTTGGTGGTGAGATATTTAAAATTTACTCCTTGTTATTTTGAAATATACCCTTGCATGATGTACCCCATAAATGTATACGGTCCTGATTTTCCTTAAAAATTAAATAAAAAAATAAAATGACACAAACTGATGTGATTGCATTTATACAGGTGGGTTTGGAGAAACTCTGCACGCCGCTCAACTCCCGCATGTGATGAAGTTTGTAAAGGAGGCTTCATCATAGAACAATGGGAGTAAACAAAGGATGGCCTGGTTTTCAGGCCATTGACCTTCCAGTAACCAACAGATAGGACAAGATCAAGCATCATTTATGCTTCTTAAATACGCACACATTATTTAAATATTTATATCTTTATAATATATTTACATTTTTTATTATATCACATACGTGATACAAATTTTATAATATTAGTATACATCACGTTGATGTATAATAATACAAGTTACAAGATACAAGTATTTATGTTATTAATATATAATATACGCAATTTATAATATGATATGAATATATTGCTTATGTTTTATAGCGATAACACAGTTAATCTTTTGGCATGTGAACCGTGCTATAACTAAATGATGGACTTGCTTTTAAGCTACGTTGGATATTTTCTTCTTCTGTTAAAATGTAGTTCAGCTTTCTACCACATCTTTCCGAGGCTTTAGGATTTGAAAAGAAAAGCATTATTAACTATTTTGACAATTAAATCAGAAGTATTAGAAAATAGCTATGAACATATAATTTTCAATGTTTGTAAAATATGTATTCTTTGGTGACATGACTAGATTTAAGAGGCATTGTCATTTGCATTTTCTGTACTTAATATGTGATTGTGAGAGACTCTTACTTTGGGTCTAGAGGGAATTTATGCTAGTTAGGGGAAAGTAAAACATTCTACTGTATAATGTGAATGACCCGTAACTCATAGCTGCCCAAGGCTGATATTTAATTTACATAACAGACACTTTGGCATTTTCACAATATTTTCAGGAAAGAACTTCATATAAAATACTTAAGTTTCATACTCAGAACACTTGGTATGCAGCGTACGTCTGCTATTGTCTGTACCGACTATAAAAAAATAAACACAATAAAACCAATTCTTACGATTTATCGTCTGTTAAAAATACACACATGAGAGACACCATTTTGTGAATGTGCTGTGAATTTTGGGATAACTAAAGGAGAGTGTTCTAATGTATATGGAATTGAATCGAGAAAAGATCTTTATTCTAATTCCAGCACGATAGTGTCTAATTGTAAAATATGGCATTAGAAAAATTGATTCCTATTAATTCTCATTAAAAAGTAATTGATGGCGAGAAGTTTTATGTTATGGCTCAGGAGATGATTTGAGATAATTCGTGAATTTCAATCATGCCGTGCTATCTTTGTTATTATAGAAAATGATCTCTAACATTATCCACATGTACATTATATTTGTTTCTTTGACAGTTAATTTAGCCAATAGCAGAAGTGTATTTAACATATTACCCATGTTATAATCAAGGGAGTGAGGGAAAAGGAGAGAATGAGAGGGAGGGAAGGGAGAGAAGAAAGTCGATAATTACTGCATGCGGATAATAACCTAGATATTTTTCACCACAGAACTCATGTAGCCCTGCAAAGGAGTCGTTTTTATCAACAATGTTTTACATAAGGAATCTGAAGCCTGAGACAGGGCTGGGCATGTGAACTGTGCAGTCACACAGAGCTCCTCCTCCAGAAACCTCCACGCTTGGTTTAATGCTTGGCTGGCACTATCTTGAAATTTTTTTAAATTTCTGAACAAGAGGCCCCACATTTTTATCTTGTCCTGGGCCCTGAAAATTATATACCTGGCCTTTTCTATAGAGGCTAAGCTCTTTCCCCAAATTATTAATAAGATTTTGAACATGGCCAGAATAAAACAACTGCTTTCCCCCTCTCCACTTGTACCACCAAAGTGAAGTTCTTGAACTATTTGCTTAGCAGAGAGGCTGAGAGATTGGAGGAGAGGAGGGAGGAAGAAGAAAAGTCTCTAATATGTCAGAATGGTAGCTCAGGTCTGTAATCCTAGTGGTCTGGGAGGCCAAGGTTGGAGGATTGCTTGAGCTCAGAAGTTTGAGACCAGCTTGAGCAAGAGTGAGACCCCATCTATTAAAAATAAAAAAATGAGGCAGATGTTTTGGTGGATATCTGTGGTCTCAGCTACTCAGGAGGCTGAGGCAGGAGGATCACTTGAACCCAGGAGCGTGAGGTTGCAGGGAGCTAGGCCGATGCCCTGGCACTCTAGCTTGGGCAACAGAGTGAGACTGTCTCAAAAAAAAAAAAAAAATCCCTACTAGCAATCCCAGATTTTCCTCTTTTGCCTTCAGACTGACATTTTTCTCATAGAAACCAAACCTTACCAGTAGATTTTCCTCTTCTCTTTACATTTTCATTCATGTCTTGGTGCTCCTTATCTGAAGTCTCAGGGCACCTGCGCGGCTGGCCTCGCCTTTAATAAGCTTCAGTTAAATCACATGCCCTTTCTGTTACACAAGGTTGTATCTCCTAATCACAGGTTATCTGTAACTCTCTGGGTAAAAAGTAAGGACTTGTGCTGAGATGGATCCTTGTCTCTGGGCTTTGAACCGTGCCCTAAGTCATTTTGGCCGCTGGATGCAAACAATATGAGTCCAAGTCTGGTCCGATCATTTCCTACTCAGAGCCTGAGTCTGAGAGCGGATTAAACAGCGTGGTAATGCATATTCTTTGGTTGTTGCTGTTCCTTCCTTCCTTCTTTATTTTTCTCTCTACCTCAATTGTTTATTAAGTACTGAGTGTGGGCCAGTTTCTTAGGTAGATGATGCAGATGGAAAATGAATGAGATGTGCCCCTACCTTGAAACTAGCAGGTCTATGGGTCAAATACCGCACGGAAGCACAGAGGAAAGAACCATCCAGGAGAAAGAAAGAAAGAGCCCACGTGACTCAAGCAAGGTCTTAATGGACAAGTTGCTGAACCGAGGATCCCCCAGATAACATCCTGGGTGAAGATAGAAGCTGTTTGTGCTGTCCCATATTTAGCAGACCCACTGGCCCATAGTAATCTCTCAGGATGTGTTTCTGAGCAACTGTACGAGCAAGGCATTCTAAGAGGAAAGGGAGGCACGTGCAGAAGTTCGTGAGAAGGTTGGTGACATCCAAGGAATGCAGAAAACTTCAAGGAGGCAGAAGTTGGAACAGAGGAAGGGAAAGAAAATGAGGCTGGAAAGATTGGGTTCATGTTAAGTCTGGCTCCGGGTGCCACATTCATGATTTTATCTGAGAATAAAACAAGAAGAGGAAAGAAGTATGTGAGCAACTGAGAGGTGTGGCCACCTGCTCCCAGGCCAGCATGAGGAAAGGAACAGTGTCAGGGTAGGTTTTGAGAGGTCTAATCAGTTTGATCAGATTTAGAGGTAGCTGCCTCCGGCTGCAGCTGAGGGTACCCCTTATCAAATCCTTCCAAATGGTGATATTAGCTCTGCTCTGGGCTCATCCTACGACTAGATAAGAACAGCTCATCCTCGATTGCAGAATGCACATTTAAACAACAAGCTATACATTGTTAAGTACTTCACTTGCACCCTAGCCAGTGAGCCTGCTACTGGTTCATGAATAAAGACACAACCAGAGAAAGAGGATTGTGTCCAAGACAAAGGCCTTTGTTACTCACTACTCACGGTGCAGAAATTAACACGAAATGTGTGCTCACATGTTTCCTTCCGTGATGTGACACCTTCTCCATGCTCTGCATGCAGTGGGGTTGGGTCACAGGAAGAGCCCTGATCTCAGGGCATCCTCATCTTTTGTGCCAGAATAGAAGCAAACCTGATGCCCTTTGCCCTGGAGGGAGGCACTATCTTTATCACCGGGGACAGTAAACAAACCTGCTCTCCATCCCACTGGGAGACACTATCTTTTCTAAGGCTATTTGCCACACAAGCATGGCTAAAAAGATAGCCCCAAACAGTCACTGTATGTGCTGTTATGCCGAATGGCCTCATTGTTCTTCCTGAGAAGTCAAAAACAAAATATCAAGGGTGGAGACTAGATTTAAAAGACTACTCTTTTACTTTAGATTCTAACTAATTATTTAAAAATTCAAGTACAATATTCATTCCTTGTGGAGAAATCTTTACTGTTTATTTTTAAATATCCAAGGACAAATGTTTAATGTTACTGACAGTAAATTTCTGTAAGGAAAACTCATGTAGATGTGGCTATGTAGATTTGATTCTGAAAGTGAATGATCTTAACATCTGGAAGAACAAATGCATCTAAAGAATGCACTAAAAGTGTATGTTACATTAGGCATCACATAACACCACTTGAATAACTCATATGTTGTCTAATGTATAACATACTTATATATGATATCAGAACATTGTACCCCATAAATGCATCAATGTATACAGTTATGATTTAATAAAAATAGAGTGTACTGTTTTAGTGTTATAACTAATATTCCACAAAGATATTAATTAGCTTATTGCTATAACTGATTTAATATGACTTTGGCATCACAAATAGATCTGAATAAAAACTAGAAACCAATTAATGTAATCAATAAAAAAAAGGCTGATCATTTAAAATTTGCATTTTTAAAATAATATGCTTTTTATATATGTGCAAATACTCTATGATTTTTGGAGCTATGAATTCAGGTTTCCTAAGTGTGGTAAATACAGAAAAAAGTTGAATAGCTGAATGCATCGGGTGATGGTAAAATTAAAAAGTCATAAAATGATTTCCATATAAATATAGATAACAGCAAATGAAAGTGGAAAGTTAGGGTATACCCTGTGACTTTATCTTTCTCTCTCCCCCTTTTATTTTAATCAAAGAAGGAAGATAGTTTTATTTATTAAAAACATTTTCTATGTTAAATTTTCTGTTTTCTTATTAAAGCTAGTCTAAATAAGGACATGTGAGATTGTTTTAGGAAGCATGTATTTGTACTCTTATAAATGTAACTATTTTATAGCAGGTTCAATTAATCCATTTTCACAATTGTTTCTGCTTCACCTTTACCCCCTCCCTTCTGTCTGTCTGTCTGTCTTCTTTCCCTTCTCTTCATCATCCTCCTGTTTTTGAGTTTAATACACATGCAGTCCTCAAATAGTAAGCATATCACTCAATAATGTTTAAAAATATGTGTATGCTCCCATGACCATAACCAAATCAAGACGTAGACCACTTCTAGTACCCTAGAAAGTTCCCTGTGTCCTTTTCCAGTCACTACCCCCTGCCAAAAAGCAACCTCCATTCTGAGTCTAATAGCCCAATCTCTATTGGGTAGTTTTGCCTGATCTTGAACTTCACAGAAAGTCTTTTGTGTCTATTTCTTGTTTAACTTTAGGTCTATAAAATAACACATGTTATTACATGTAGCTATAATGTGTTCATTTTTGTTGCCCCACAGTCTATTTCTTTATATAAGATGCCACAATGTATTTATCTACTCTATTATTGATGGACAATTGAATGTTTTTTAATTTTTGGACCTCACTAATAAACCTGATATGAACATTCTTGATACATCTTGTAGTGGACATAGGCAGTCATTTCCACAAGGTATACACTAGGGGGAAAAATTGCTATGTCATCTGGTAGATGTGCGTTTACCTCTTGCAGATATCGGCAAAAAGTTTTACAGGGTAGCTGTATTAATTTACATTCCCATTCCCACAGTCTGAGAGTTCCGATTGCTCTAGGTTCACATCAATACTTAGTATTACCAGTCTTTAATTTTAGCTATTTCAGTGGGTGTGAAATGGTATCAGTTGGGGTTTCAATTTGTGTCTCCCTAAAGACTAATGATATTGAGCCCATTTTTGTATTTGTGTTGACCATGTGCATATGCTATTTTATAAAGTGCTTGTCCAAGTACGTTGCCCCTGTTTTAAGTTGAGCTTTCCATCTTTCATTGTCTGATTTGTAGGAATTCATTATACCTTATGGAGATGAGTCCTTTGTCAGATGTATGTGTTACAAATATCTTCTCTCCTTGTTTAGGCTCACTAACCTCTTAGCAGGGTCTCAATAAACAGAAGCTCTCAATGTCAATGGAGTCTCATTTGCCAATCTTGTTTACTATTAGTGCTTTTTGTGCTTTGTTTAAGAAATCATTGGCTACCTTGAGGGCATGAAAATAGTCTTCTATATTTGCTTCTCTAAGCCTTATTGTCTTATTCTTCACATTTAAGTTCAGGGCCCATCTAAAATTGATTTCTTTTGTGTGATAGGAGATAGGGGTCAAGGTTCATTTTTACTTGTATGAATATAAATTAAGCTGGCACCATTTATTGAAATAATCACCCTTTCTTTAGTGCACTGTAGTGGTATTTTGTTATAGGTAATTAAAAAGCAGATATAGAGATGAGTGTTTGCCGGAATTATGTACTCTAACCCATCTATCTATTCTTGCACCAATTCCACACTTTTAATTTCAGTAACTTCAATAATAAATCTTCATTTCTGATAGTGTAAGACCATTAGCTTTGCCCTCTTTCATAATTATTACTTTTGGCCATTTGAGTTTCAAACGAGAATTTGTAATCAGCTTATCAATTCACACACAACACAGGATTTTGATTGGGAATTTGCAATTGTTTCTTAATGGTCATTATGAAAAACCTGAGTAAAGGAGGTCTATATATTAGTGTTCACATGATAAGACAATCAATTAAATAATAAGTTTAGGTTGCTGAATGTTGCAGCCATGTCTTTTAGAAAGAAATTACAATTTGGGAATATATATAAGTTATTAAGCCTCCCAAAGAATAGGTGGGAATTTATTTTATTTAACATATTTGTAAAAAAAAAAAAAAGAAAGAAAACGAGGGTAATAAAGCTACAAATTCTTCAGAGAGTACTCAACTTGGCCATGGCAAGTTGAATTTGCCATGGTCAAAATGGCAAGATGGATTCACCCATAGACTTTAGAAAGAATTATTGAGGTTATTTAGGCTATAAAGTGTGTCATTTTCTGTAAAGACAAAGGAAGGAATTATAAAATAATACACCTACATTATTTTCACCTGAAGTTTCTCCTTTTTGATTTGGGACTGTAGATTCATTCTATATTGATTCCTGAAGTCAATTTTTAAAGGCATGTTGGAGGAGGCTGGAGAGAGAGTAGGTGCCTGAGAAGAATGGTGGTCAAATTCTAAACTTAGGTTACATGAAGGAAGAGAGGGAGCCAAGAAGAGAAAGAGAGGATATTTGCAGAATGAAGAACAAACAGTGGTGGAAACACTGAGGTCATGTATGTCATAGGTAGGAGGAAATTCAAAGTAAATGTAATCAACAACGTCATATGTGGCAGAAAGATAAAAAGAATGAACACCGAAAAGGGCTGATGTCTTGCTATTTATCAGGTCATCAGTGATAGTAACTATGAACTATATTAACTAAATAGAATGTGTCCAAAGGTCAGAAAAGTTTTAATTAAAATTTATAATAGGGAAGAACTGAAAAGTGTAACTCATGCGGATTTGTTCACTGAGTCCTGTAGATGTCACCAGAATTGGGGGCATCCTTTGGGATTTAAAAGAAGAAAAATATAAAACAAGAAAATAGTACTAGAATTTTATATAATGGATATTGAAATTATGGAAATGTACTGCTTCAACCTTCAGTAGAGGTTGAAATAAATGTATCTGAAAAGGTTTAGATCCGTGCATGGATGACAGATTTCCAATGAGTTCTTGAGGAACTGTCTGGGCATTCTGCTGTCGACGTGATGGAGGCCAGACACACCCTCTCACAATCCCCTGTTTATTCTGGCTTGGGGGACGGAATCCTCTAGCTAGTAAAGCTGAGATGTGTACGAATGTGACATATCTTATTAGTGTATGTGTGTGAATAATTGCATATTTTTTAAAATATAGAGGAAAAATTACAAATCTCTCCCCCTAAAACTAAACAGTTGCTTAGATCCTTTGGGAAAATGCTGCCTGATAAATTAAAGATGAATCAATGATTAGGGCAAAAAAGAAAAATAAGACCTACAGTAGCAACACAGAACTGTCCTTTCTAATCCAGAGGGAAAGAAATAGAGGTTTTTCTTTCTAATGTATTTTCTTTTTAAATTAAAAAGGACTTAAAAACATACATTTAGCATAATTACCAGAAATTATTGTTATATTTCATTACAGGTATTTTAAATGAACACTTCTTTAAAAAAATTAAAAACAGCAAATAGCTTTCATTCTAAGGAATTCAGTAGGTTTTATAGACATTAAAATCTAATTACTGGTGAGATTTTTGGCACAATTGTTATATAATAAGAAATCACATGGGTTTAACAAATCGAGAAATTGAAAGTCAATAGTTTGTTCTCAGTTGCCTACTGACTGCCACCATTCAAATTTTATTTTGTTGGAGGAAGCTGAGAGAGCGGGATAAAATCCTTTAACAGAGGGATTTAGAAGATTTAAGTGGCATTCAGTCTAACATGGGCTCCATGGTAACCATACGGGCTATGCAAGCTGTTCACTGAATAGCCAAAACATTTGGGTTGATGGGATGTCAAGGCAAGCAATGCTGACATGTGAACACCTTCTCTCGGCTTGAAATACAAGCTTCCAGCATAAATGCCTTGGTGGAGTCCTCCATTTTTTGGCTAGTCTAGCCAGCATCAATGACTTAAACGCTGATTGTCAGAAAATTGCCCCTTCTAGTACAAACTCTTTCCAGATCTACAGAGTAGGTTTTGTTTTAATTCTGTTCTTGGGGAAAAATTTTGGAGGGCATGGCACATTCTTCCTCACTTAGCCAGCTAAGGCAATCCAGTGAAGGGCGATTTGTTGTGCTCAAAAACTGGGATACATGAAGCATAAGCAAAATGTTACTGATATTTAAGCTGAACACGACTAAGACTTAGATCCCTCACCCTGGGTGGGATAATCTGTACTAGTACAGTTCTACGTGGCTTCAATGCATTCAATAATCTATGTGTTAATCTGTTCAAGTTACAATGAACTATCCTAGAATGTGTGCTGTAAGGTGACTGTGGGCTTGTGGGCAGGGAACACCTTACTCAAAGGACGACTATGACTTGAGGAGCTCAAGGTCTAATTGTGACAGTGTAGAAGGGTGACCCCCACTAGCCTCCAGGCTGCATATCCCTTATCTGAAATGCTTGGGACCCGAAGCATTTTGGATTTAGAATTTTTCCGACCTTGAAATATTTGCTTATACATAATGAGATACCTTGGAGGTGGAACCCAAGTCTAAACAGGAAACTCATATATGTTTTATAGGTACCTTATACAGATAGCCTGAAGATAATTTTGTTTTCTCTTTGGGGACACTGAATAAACTGTATATTTTGAGCCTGTATTTTGACCGTGACTCACCACATGAGGTGAGGTGTGGAATTTTCCACTTGTGCCATCATATCGGTGCTCAAAAAGCATTGGATTTTGGAGCATTTCTGATTTCAGAGTTGGGGGTTGGGGATGCTCAACTCATATATTAATATAGTGAATGATCTGGGAGAAATAGATACAAATAGCTGGAAAAGCACCAGGCAGGGAGGGACTCCATTTTCATAAGATCTAGGAAGACAGAGAAGAAATTTTGAAAATTGAATTGGAGCTTTTGTACTAAAGGAATGAGGATAGGGGTGGTGGAGTTGAAGGAGCCTACAGGCCTTTCCAGGCTGAGGAAAATGTAGATAATTCTTCCCTGTATACTTGGTCTTGCCCTTTTCGATCACAAGAATTTTGAGGGCAAAGACCGTGACTTAAGTGTTGTTCTATTCTTTACCATATGTAGTCCAGGGCGTCGAACTCGTAGTTATTCAATCAATGGGTGTATTTTCAGTAGTTGAAGTTCCTATGATTTCTGTATCTGCCATTTTTCACAAATGTGAATATTTTCTCCATCACTAGTAGGATATTTCATTCGGGGTGAATAATACTTTTTGTTCAGCAGAGTCTTGGAGATCAACAGCTCTGATCATGTGTGAGAGAGCCTCTTTATCAGCAAAAGGCTTTTGTTACATTTCAAACTTGAAATAAATTACCTGAAATTTCAATTCGTCTTGAATTCTCCTGCATTCTGTGGAGGTCACATGCTGTCACCCTTGAACAGCGGCGGCTTTGACAGAACCCATCTCTATAAGGAAAAGGTGGAGCAGTTGGCAAGAATGTGTCGTCAGCGTCAGCGTGGTCCTGAACATTCTCAACCCACGGGGAGAAAGGGAGGTGTCATTTCTCTGAGCCCCTTGCAAAACAGCATTCCTTCCCACCCCATCCCAAGTTCATACTGCAGAGGTACCAGGAATATAATAGGCAGACATTTTAAAAATGAGGCACATATAAAATGACTCCTAATTAGGAGAGTTTTCATAACTTTTCAGCAGAGAAATATACACAAATCACTCAGCTTTCTGCCATTAGAATTAGCTGATTTAGTACATCATTTCAGACAATGACTGTTAAATTAGTTAAATCAGCCTCGTTTATACATAATGATCTTTCAAGACATCTTTTTTAGATTATGTATGAACACAGTCTGATGTTGTAAATATGTAACTAAAAAAGATAGCTATTGTATTCTATACATATAAATTGTCGATACTGTTGTATCATATGCATATTTTTAATTTTCTATCTATTATGATGTTTTGACATCTTTAACAAACAAAACCTGGGTGGTGCCTGTGGCTCAAAGGAGTAGGGCACTGGCCCCATATATCAGAGGTGGCGGGTTCAAACCCAGCCCTGGCCAAAAACTGCAAAAAAACAAAAACAAAAACAAAAAACAAAGCAACAAAACAAAACAAAAAGTCCAGCCTTTCTGGCTGGGGAGATGCTTCTTCTCCTGGGGTTAGTTAATTCTTAGAGATAGCAAATTGTTCAGCCAGGGGTATGACCTTGATATTTAAACTAGCCGGTCCATGGTTATGCCTCCTCTATTTGTCCCATACTAGACAGCCCTGCCATGTCTTGCCTTTAGTGCGGGAACCCCCATAAAGTCTCTGCCCTAAACTTTCTCCTCTCTCCCATCTCTCAGGGCTGCTGTCCCTCCCCCAGGTGACTCCGTACATTCCTGAGCCTCTCCTCTGTCCCCTCTTGCCGCTTCGCCTGGCTGACCGTCTCCTAAAAGACCACAGAGCTCCCGACAAATAGGAAGGCTTAAGATTGAGGCTACAGAATAGCAGCTGTTGTGTGACGGTTTCTTAATTATTTCTTTTGGAAAAATAATTACCACTGTTATATGATTTGAAGCAGTAAATTCTAGTAGATTAAATTAGGTGACTTGATGCCAACACGCATCAACGGACATTGTTTGAGTCCTCGGGTCCTCAGAAATTGTGTGCATGAAGTAAGTGTTTTCTTTGTACCCTAGTCAAATGCCTCCCATGGCCCAACCACTTCTACTGGCCCTGCAAGCTTTACTTGGAGCCAATTATTGATTCTTCATTACACGTCCACCTACTTTGATTTTTTTTTAATGCCACCTGGATTTCATAAGCAAATGGGAAAGTGTAAAGATGTGAGTTTGGAAGTCCGACACCTTTGGGTCTGAATCCTAATTTATTATATATTCCTTCATGACCTTTCATAGTCTGTTGTGTAATGATTGATGTGTGGTCTCTGTTACATATTTACTGTGGATTGTGGGAAGATTTCAGACCTTTCCTGAGAATTTATTTTATCATCCATTAAATGGGAACACTAATTACAGTTGACATTTATTGAGGGGTTATTGGGCACCACACATTGTATTTGCATTCTCACTATTCTGTTGGGACACTAACGTTGCAATATAGTAACAATACAGCTCTTGTTGATGGGGTGTAGGACAAACTCCCCCTAAATATGGGACCTTGGCATTTGAGAACACAGCAGAAGGAGGGTCACTCTTACCTTCCCTGCATCACATCTCCCCTGAAGCAGCCGTAAAACCTAGAAAAGAATTATCTGACCTTCTCCTAAAGGAGATTGAGAATATCTCATAGTCCAGAGATACCATCCTCGTATCCAGAGGAAAGAAACAGAGAGGGCATCAGCAGGGCCCAAGGAAGGAAACTAGAAGGAAACTTGGCTGCCTTGCCATAGTTTTCCAACCCTTGGGAACCTGAAGCTGCTCTCTCTTTTGTCTTCTCACTGCTGTAAAATGTTTTACTCTTTGTTAAAATACTGTTTAAGCAGGGTTCCCAAACCACCACTTTGATGGTGGGGTTGCTTTCCTGTGAGAGTTACTTTTCTCCCCCGTGATGGGTATGGCACACGTTATTAAACTTTCCTATTTCTCTTGTTAATCTGTCTTTTGTTTGAGGAAAGTGTCTCAATTATGAACTTAAAAGGATTGAGGAAACATTGTATTTTCTCCCCTTCAATGTGTAAGGGAAATGAGAATTTGAGATACAGTAATGAAATTTGTGCTTTGACACATTTTTATTGACTGGTCTAGTAAGTTCAAGGTACTTACCTGCCTTGGAAGGAGGAAAGGGTTGTGTTAGGATAGGGATGCCGAGAAAAAGTCTTCATCTCCAATTCCCAAAAAGGACTTTGTAGGAAGCACCCCTCCCTAGTCTCCCCTCTCCCCAACTTGAATAGAATTGGGTTTTTCTCCTTTGTGAGCACGTGCTAGATCATCTACCAGCTTCGTAACACTATTGAATACCTTGGATATTTGCTTTTCCATTCTTGTGTTTCAACTACATCCAGGTTAATATAAAGATGTAAGGTCACCTTCTTTTCTAACAGCTGAATAGTATTCCATGGTATGCATATTCCACAGTTTGTTAATCCATTCCTGAGCTGATGGACATTCAGGTTGTTTCCTTATCTTGGTGATTGTAAATAGAGCTGTGATGTACAATCTAGTGCAAATGTCTTCATGATAAAATGATTTTTTTCTTTCTTCTGGGTAGATGCCTAGAAGTGGTGCTGTGGGGTCAAATGAGGGGTCTAATTTGAGTTCCTTGAGTATTTTCCATGCTTCTTTGCAGAGAGGCTGTATTAGTTAGCCATGCTACCAACAGTGTACAGGTGTTCCCCCCTCTCCATATCCACACCAGCATCTGCAACGTTGGGACGTGGGCTCTTCTCACTGGGGTTAAGGGAATATCTCAGGGTGGTTTTGATCTGCACTTCTCTGATGATTAGGGTTGGTGAACATTTTTTCATGTTTGTTCCATTCATCTGTCTTCCTCAGAGACGGTTCCTTCTGTTCATGTCTCTTGCTCAGTGGTAGATGGGATTGTTTACTCTCTCTTTTGTCAGGCTCTCTATAAATCCTTGTTATCAAGCCTTTGTCAGATTTGTAACATGCAAATATCTTTTCCCATTCTGAAAGTTGTCTATTTGCTTGAATGATGTGTCTCCAGCTATGCAGAAGCTTCTCCGCTTAATTAGTCCATTTGTTTATTTTTCTTGTTGAGATTACCACTAACATCTTCTTCATAAAATCCTTTCCTAAGCCAACATCATCAAGAGTTTTTCCTGCACTTACTGTTAGGATTTTTATTGTTTCATATCTCAGATTTAAATCTTTTATCCATTTTGAGTCTGGTTTCAGTCTTTTACGTGTGGTTATTCAGTTTTCCTAGCACCATTTATTGAATAGGGATTCTTTCCTGTAGCATATGGTTTTGTTTGGTTTATCAAAGATCAGATGACTAGAAGAGACTGGTTTCATCTATTGGTTTTCTATTCAGTTCCATATATCTATGTCTCTCTTTTTGTCATTTTGGGGACAAAATAGAGACATAGATATTTGTCCCCAATACCCTGCTGTTTTGATCACTGTGGACTTGTATAACAATATAACCTCAAGTCTGGTAGGGTCATGCCTCTGGCTTTGTTTTTATTACTAAAAGTTGCCTTTGGTATATGGGGTTTTTCTGTTTCCATACAAAATGAAGTACTATTTTTTTCCAAATCTTCAAAGTATGAGTTTGGTATTTTAATGGGGATTGCATTGAATCTGTAGATTTCTTTGACTAGTATAGATATTTTAACAGTCTTGATTCTTTCCAGCCGAGAGCATGGTATGTGCTTCCATTTGTTAATATCTTCTGCTATTTCTTTTCTTAGGGTTTCATAATTCTCCTTGTAGAGGTCCTTCACCTCTTTTGTTAGGTATATTCCTAAGTATTTAATTTGCTTTGAAGCTACTGTGAAAGGAACTGTACCTTTGACTAGCTTCTCAACTTGGCTGTTACTGCCATGTACAAAAGCTACTGATTTGTGGACATCGATTTTATACCCTGAGATGTTACTGTATTTCCTGGCCAATTTCAGGAGCTCTGTTGGGTTGAGTCTCTGGGGTTTTCCAAGTATAAGATTCCATCATCAGGCTCAGTGCCTGTAGCATAGTGGTTATGGCACCAGCCACATATGCTAAATTTGGTGGGTTTGAACCCTGCCCGGACCAGCTAACCAACAATGACAACTGCAACAAAAAATAGCTGGGCATTGTGGCAGGCACCTGTAGTCCCAGCTACATGGGAGGCTGAGGCAAGAGAATTGCTTAAGCCCAAGAGTTTGAGGTTGCTGTGAGTTGTGATGCGATGGCACTCTACCAAGTGCAACATAGTGAGACTCTGTCTCAAAAAAAAAAAAAAAAATAAAAGAAAGAAAGAAATATCCTGTCATCAGCAATGAATGAGAGTTTGACCTCCTCTGCCCCCATTTAAATGCCCTTTATTTCCTTCTCCTGCCTGATTGCACTGCATAGAATGTCCAGCACTATGTTGAATAGCAGTGATGATAGAGGACAACCTTGTCTGGTTTTAGTTCTAAGTGGAAAAGCTTTCAGTTTTACTCCTTTCAGTATGATATTAGCTATGGGTTTGTCATAGATGGCTTCAATAATTTTAGGAAATATGCCACTTTCTCATAGAATTACAGAAATTAAAGCAATTTGTCTATGAAAAAGCAATTAGCACAGTACCCACAGGGCAAGGGCTAGAATGTTAGGGTAGATGAAGAGATAAAATTTATTCTGGCACATCATGTTATATAGGATTTCACCAACAAGACAGCAAACTCCACAAAAGTAACACTTTGACTTATTTTTTCTTTTTGGAAATTTATAGTACCTAACATAATGTCTAACACTACAATATTCAGCAAATCAAATGCTTATTCAATCTTTCTGCTCAGTGGTTCAGGAGACCTCCATGTTCTGGTAATGTGAGCATCGCAAAACTTCTCAAACGTCCAGGGAATGGGAAGATCATCTCTCCCAGATTAACTCATCCCTGAAGGTTTTCCTGCAACTCGTCTCCTAATTTTCCTGTTCACCCTGACCTGGAAATCACAGAAATGTTTTCAACACTTGGTAAGTACCCTATTCTTTTCTTTACAAAATAAATGGGCAATTAAACATTCTTATACATTTCTCCTCTTAAGAAAGCATTTCAACCTAAATATTTGTCACCAGTGAAACCTCTATTATAAAGTAGCTCTACCGTGTTCCCCGAAAATAAGACCTACCCCACAAATAAGCCCTAGCAGGATTTCCATGCATTTGTTAAATATAAGCCCTACCCCGATAATAAGACCTAGTGATGGACAGATACCCTGCATAGCCATGCCATGCATTTCGTCACAGAGAGGAAGCCATCACCTGAAAATAAACCCTAGTGTGTCTTCTTGGGAAAAAATAAATATAAGACAGTGTCTTATTTTCAGGGAAACACGGTAGGTCAAGACCTTTCCAAGTTAAAAAAAATTAGTTTTTTTCCCTCTGCTAAGTAAAACATGCAGCTCTTTTGTCTCACAATATACTTTTTAACTTAGCATTGTCATCCTATGAGCCCAAACCATATTCCTCATGGGATTCACATTGACTATGGGACAGATGGAATTTCTAAATGAGCCGAATTTGAGAATCAAAGGGGATGACTTTCACTTACTGGGTGATTTGACTACATTCACGCGTTTCATGTTGCATTCTCATAGGTGATGCTTAATTTAGCTTTTAAAATGTGTCTGCAGGTTGAAGTATTTTTAAAATGATTAAGAATGTATGGATAGTGAATGGTGGAACTACTAATTGTTAGTTCTCTTTTCCTGTCTCCTATCTTTTCTCAAAGCTATGGACTATGCCATCGGCTTTCTTTCTGTTTTACATGAAACCACTACAGTTCTAATGCCAGACAGTTTTGTGAAAATATGCTTCTGATCACAGGGTGGGACAGAAACACTGAATATACATGGGAAAGCACATTTTAGTAATGTCATACTGGTGGGTCAGCACAAACATCTTTAGAAAAAATAATTACAGATTATTATAATTTTGAACATGGCCCTGAATTCATTTTCATGAACACTGTATTACCCACAGAATAATTTTAGAATAATATCAGTTAAAACAGCAAAGGGAAATATTGAATAACTGTCATATTTTGATATTATTATAATAAATGTTAACCAATCCAAATGATTGCCAGAGAAGAGATATTTTAAAATACAGCAATTAAGAGATATTTTAAAATACAGCAATTTAAGGTACACTAATTTGGTAACATTATGGTTAAGGTTAAAAGTTCTCTTAATCATATGACATAAAATACTGAATAAATGGTCATTTAATAATTAGTTCAAATTTTGCCTGCCAACAAAGTATTTAAAATTTCTTTTGAGTAAATGTGGATTTTGACTTGTCCTATTCAAATTGTGTCAGTACCTCTTTTCCTGAACATTTTTGCAAAGGAATCTATATAATTAAAAGAGATGAAATGGAATATTTGTGGGTGGGAGATTCAATTGCAGAAAGGACTTTTCGAGTGTGTTTACTTATAAAATTGTAGAAAAAGCCTTTTAACTTTTCATGCACAAAATTGTATGATACAATGGGTAGATCTAAATCTCTTGAAGTGACAATAGATCAAGTGTCAAAATATGCCAAAAATATTATATCAGCAGCTTTTATCCTGGTTAATATTTTATGGAATGAAAAATATTTCTGATGCTTCTGTCAAAAGCCTCCTTGAATCTTGACCTAATTTGTTGGGATAATTTAAGAATTTAAAACTTGTGATTTCTATCTCTGGCTAGTTTAATTCATCATTTAGCTCTCTACAAGGCTAAAGACACACAGCAAAAATAGCTCTTACATATCAACATTTAAATGAAAACAGCCTCTATATCATGCAGAGTGGAGAATTTGCTAATCAAATGTTCGCTGGGGCAATACTTATAGAACTACAGTACAGAGCATCTGACCAAGTCTTAATGCTTTGCAGGAACAGAAATAATGTTATTTGCTTTAGATATAAAGTCATTTCTTTTTAAAAAAT
This sequence comes from Otolemur garnettii, assembly GCF_000181295.1. Lineage (NCBI taxonomy): Eukaryota > Metazoa > Chordata > Mammalia > Primates > Galagidae > Otolemur > Otolemur garnettii. The sequence goes on from NW_003852405.1 coordinate 12,876,422, forward strand.
TAGCCTATTTAATGCATGGGAGATTGCCATATTCCTTCATTTAATGTTGCATTCTCTATAATGATTTCTGATTACCAAAATGCATAGTACAAATGCTAATCAGGACCCTTTTCACAACAAGTGTGGATGCTGAGTGCCTCCTACGAGTTTAATCACAGTGTGTGATTCACACAGTAATGGGTCATAATTGCCCCCCACCGAGTTGTCTTGAGGGTCCTGCTTCATTTTATTACCACTGGACCTTATCAACTACTGAAATCCACCACAGTTGCCTTGAAGGTTGCAACTAATCTCTCCACGCATAATTATTTCCAAATAAGCATGCCCCCAAAGAGTGAAGGATTGTGTTCGTTCTCTCCCCGGTTTTATAATAAATTAAAAACTGAATAGCAGTATTTACACAATTTTATATTACCTTTCACTTTTTTCTTACCTTGAAAAACAGGCTGATTGCCATCTCTCCAGGTAATTAAATGTAACCTATGTATAGACGCATTAAAAAAGTTTCTTATTTCTGTTAGCTTCAGACGTCCTGGGGTTCATTTCTCCATGATGCCTGGGGAGCTACACATATAAATCACTGTCACTTTAGAGAATAGCAGGCTCCATCATTTTTTTTTTTTAAACCAAACTTGGAAGATTTTGAACTTCACCACTCCGTGCTGTAGAATGTTGGGGGCAGCTGCTGCCTGGGAACAGTGCTATCTCCTTGGAAGGGTGGGTTGTGCACAGTTGGAGTAGATGGCTGCCCAGGAGTAGCAGTTCAGTGTTTTCTTCCATAAATTACTATCTCCCACCTATCCACACACACCAATTTGTAAAGTTTGTTTTTTTTTAAATAAGCCCAAGATGTTCCATTATGAGAGAAACTAGACCCTGGATACGACGTACTGGTCACTTTTATATATCAGTTGTTGCTAAGGTCCTTGGAGAATAATATGCAGGACAAGTCTCTGCTTTCAAGGACCTTGTATAAGTGCGTCAGGGAGGGCAGTGATAACTCAGCACAGCAGCTTAAATTCACAATAAAGCAATGAAGGCCGGATTTGATGGGATTGGGCTGGGGTGTGGGGGAGAACGCAGGCCTGCTTAACTGGAATGATTGAATGGGGACGGTAAAACGCACCCCCAGGAACAGGGGAGTTCAGGGAGAATTTCCTACCTAACGGTTCCTCAGACCCATGCTCCCTTTTCTCCTTTTAAACTGGGCAATAGTGGAATTTTAGCCAAGCTTTGGGATTCTGACTTTATTGTCAGTGTCATTATTATGAAGGGTATTGCTCATGGTTGCTCAAAAAAATTGAACATAAAGTCACCGTATAATCTATCAACTCCACTCCTAGGTAAATATCCAAAGTAACCGAGAACAGGTCATCAGATACATGCACATGCGTATTTATAACAGCCCTGTTCACAACAATCAACAGGAAGAAATGGTCCGTGGATAAGTGAGTGCACGAACGGCTGTGGTATATGTTAGTGCACACAATAGAATATTATTCAGCCATCAAAAGAGACAAAGTACTGATCGTTGAAAATATACTAAGTACATAAACTCAGACACAGAAGGTCAGATGTTGGACGCTTCCGCTTATGGATCATATAAATAGATAAGTCCATAGAGACAGAAAACAGATTAGTGGATGCCAGGAACCAGGGAGAAGGAGGGCTGGGAAGGGCTTGTTGGTATGGGTTGTCTTTTTGCAGTGATGCAAATATTTTGGAACTTGATGTAGACAGTGGTTGGGCAATATTTTGAATACCACTGAATTTTTCACTTTAAAGAGGTAAATTTTATGTTCTATTAATTTCACATCAATAATAAAAAAAGGAAGACTGTTGCAGCATGTCTACTCCAGGATAAGTTAAGCTGACAATGTGGAATGTTGTTTCCAACCTTTGTTCATTTATTGATTCATTCATTTCTCACCCATTCATTACCTGCCTCCCATCTGCCAGACACTGTACCGGGTGTCAGCAAGCCAGACTTAGTCTGTGCCTTTTTTGCACAGTGTCTAAGGGGAGATATAGACAAATAAAAGTTTTATACCGACCTTCCAAGTTTTTCCTTTTGCAATATCCATCTTACACTTTTATAAGCTGACTTCATACAATGTTTTGTCATTTAAAAGAACTTTTCTGTTTTACTTTCATGCAAATGTGCATCAGGTGTTTCCTCGATACCAATATGCAAAGCTGAATGTCTCAATCAATTCTTAAAATTCACCATTGAATCAACATGTTAGTGAACACAGTGGCTGTTTGACTCTCTAGGGATTTGTCTACATATCGCAACGATCTGCAGACATGTAGCTCCAATTCTCATTCTTTCCAAATCTACGGCACTGTGTTTTTCTTGCTGAAATGTTTTTCTGCAGAGAACTTGTTCAGCAAGTTCTACAGTCAAAATAGGGAAATGCTCCCTGTCATATTCTAAGATTGGTATGGCAGAGCTCTAGCACATCCCGGAATTCTATACCTCCCGAAAAGCTGTGCAGAAATACATTTATTTTACTTTATTTAATCCAGATTTCTTAAAGTTATTTAACCAGAGGATTTTGCTTGTTGTTGCCTGACAGAACCAGTATTACACAGGTCAGATAGTATGAGATACAGTTTCGGTCCTCTGATACTCTTCAATGAGTTAGTCGTGCTTTATGGCCCAATAATTCCCTAAGCAGTGGTCACAGAGTAGACCAGTGTTCCCTTACACTCTGTTAGCTTTTTTTTTTTTCCTACCTTGGACTTAACCACTTTCGACAGTATATTAATTATTTTGTGTAATCATTATTTCTTCCCCCAGAGCATAAACATTATCAATGCAGGGAGGTTTTTTCTTTTTTTTTTTTTGCAGTTTTTGGCTGGGGCTGGGTTTGAACCTGCCACCTCTGGCATATGGGGCCGGCGCCCCACTCCATTGAGCCATAGGTGCTGCCCCCAGGGAGGTTTTTTCACTCCTGTTTTATGTCCAGACAGTTTGTCAACCTTTTTTTTTTTTTTTTTTTTTAAACTCACAGCACACTTGAACCTATAGTTAAACTTCTGAGGCACACCCAAATTATGTTGATCAAAAAAAAAGAATATACTTACTGTTCTTTGAACTTCTTTTGGAAATAATTTAATCGATGATCTTTAAAAATGTTCCCAGCACACCTAAGATGCGCTTGTGGCACACAGGGGTTGAAAATCACTGGTTTAGAACCATGGTTGGGGCCTAACAGGTAATAAATAGATTTTTGTCAAATAAATGAGTAAAGCAGGGGCTAAAAAATATATGTAGATATACTAATCACATTTTTAAAGCATGAATATTATGTTCTTGTTTTTATAAGGGGAGAACCAAGCAGATATGAACTGTAAGCAAAAAATTTTCACAGGTTTCCAGAAAGAGAATGATTTTGCTTACCATGGGCCAATAATTTTTTCTTGTTGAGGCTATGATTGTAATAGATAACAATATTAATATTACTAAGAATAACAAGAGAATATGAATTTCTAAGAACATCTTACACAGTAAAGGTTAGATTGAAACAAGGTTAGATTTATTATTTGCCCATTAAGTCTATTTCAATTCGACTAAAGCAGTAGAGAAGACCTGGGTAAACTTATATTTTCTTCAACAAGGCACAGTAAAAGCAACCACTTTTGAGTGCTGGCTGATACGACAAGGGCAATAACAATAACAACAGGGACCCAGTGAAGTTCCTAAGAGACTCAGAACGCAGCCACAGAGAAAGAATCCAAAAACAGAGCGATGAAAAGTGAACAGTGGAGAGACCGATTTATAAAGGGGAAAAATAATTGATCCAGAATTGGCCGCAATAGACAGTATTTTACTCAGTGAATTTCTGAATTCATACAGAATTTATGTTTTCTTTTGTTGAGCTATTCCTTTAAAATAAGATTAGGGGGCTCACAAGGATTATCTCTGATAGATTTTAAACAGCCCTATTTCCAAGAAGCCCGCCCTTTGTGCTACAGAAGAGAGGTCCCTCCCCCCCCAAAAGTGATTTACACAATGATTTACCAGTCGGACACCAGGCCCATTTCTGCTATGAAGCAGGGTCCGTCACTGTGCAAATCACTTTTGGGGGCTTCTCTTTTGTTATCTGTAAAATAAGGGGATGGGAGTAGCACATCTTTAAGGTACCCGCTGCATTCAGTGTTCCACAGTTCCCACAGTTCTGGATCCATTATTTTCCCCCTTTACACATCAGTCTCTCCAACCGCTTACTTTTCATCACACTGTTTTGAATTCTTTCTCTGTAGCTACATTCTGAGTCTCTTAGGAGCTGCCTTCAATAGGCTATTATCTGGGTTCACTGGGTCCTTGTTGTTATTCTGAGGTCAGCTTCTGCCCACTCATTTGCCATCCATCACCAGGCTCCAGACCTTCCGAACAAAACCTATTGAGCACATCATCACTTTCGAGGGTCAGGCTGAGGGTCAAACATCCCTAAAAGCACATTTCCCACCAACTGGCGCTTGGTGTGCAGACTCTCATCACTCAAAGTCCCAAATCAACCGAGTCCTGAGGGATCCACTGGGGAAATCAGTCACCTTGTCAGTTCTCTCATTCCATGCCCGGCCATTCAGTTTATGGAGAAGGTCTGAGTGACGCATACGTCGTGTAAATTAAACCAAGCTCCTTCTCTTCCTTTCCTAAGGGTCCAGGTTAATTTTGTCTCACCATTGGAGCTCAGCCCTGCTCCATCGTGATTGAAGATCCTTGGGATCCCTAAACCAGGGATCTCAGGGCTGCATTATCTTGTTATGATTCTGTCTTATGGGAATCTTCTAGCACCCTGTATGCTGGGGGTCACACACGACTTCAGGCTTGAGTTTTTCTTGTAGCAACATCCAAGGGAGTGGGAGGGGAGAAAGACAGGTTGAGCCGGAAAAGCCACAGAGAATGTGGATTTTGTAGCTACCTGTCTTCTTTGTTGCCTCTCGATTGCAAAGGCCTTCGAGACAAAATGACTTCTTTGCAATGTGTTATATGGAGGAAGTTTCAGGAATTCAGTCGTTGGGTGACTGTTAAATCAAATGTTAACGTCGAATCAGTATGTTAACACGAGAACTCTTCTAAATATACGCGGATGGGCAGGATGCAGTAAAAACTCCTTTAAAATAGCGTGTTTCTTGTTAAATACCAAAAATTAGCACCATTTTGCTGGTCTTAAAACACAAAATTGAAGGCCAAAGAAATTACAGATTCCCACCATGGATTTTTCAGAGTCCTGAAAAACATTATCGTCAACTTCCATGCATTCTAAAATAATTAAACAGAAGTTCTTGGCGCTATCTCGCCAAGGTCATTTGGAGATTATTCTCTGAGCTGCTTTGAAATAATAAAAAAACAAATTTTAATGTGAATTGTAATTACTTAGAACACTGTAGAATAAAACTATAGTAAATTCCTTCACAGTTGAACTAAACTGTTTAACACATGGAATGTCTAATTGACAATTCTGTACCAAAGTGTAAATTTGTCAAGGAAGGATACACAACAAGTTTTTTTTAACATCTCAGTGAGTGCTGTTGTGATTTGGATCTATTACTTCTGAATATTGCATGAAGCTGACAAGCACTTGTCATTTAAAGACCACATGGAGGCATTTAGTTTTCCATTTAGACATAATAACACATTATGCAAATGAGCTTGCAAAGGAAAGCTGGAGGCTGACATGAAATAAACTGTCAAACACAAGTTGCTAATAAATGAACATTTCTTTATAGATTGTCTTAATTTGGGGAGTTGAAAAATACATTCGTCTGTGGCGAATCAGGAACCTTCGAAGAGGTTTCAGGTTTTGACTTTGCAACAGCATTCCATCCCATAGAGGTGTTAGTTGAAGAAAAACTCCTAGAACTTAAAATTTTACAGAAGAGATTTATAAAGAAATTGTGTTTCCACATTTCCGTGGTTTCGAGATACCTTAGTTTGATTTATTCTCAGGTGGTCATTCATGCCTCAATTTTGTGCTGTCCCCCAGTAGATCTAATACTTTCCCTTTGACCCAGGGTAACAGATTATTGCAATGCAGAGGAGTTTTTGATACCTGTAATTTTGACTAGAAATGGTTTCTCAAAGAATATAGCCAAGTCTCCTGAATGACTCTTGAAAGATGCATATTGCTGAAAGCTTTATTACCAATGCATAGGCCTCAGTCCCAACAAAGACTGACCTAATCAGAATTTCTGAGAGGGAGGCCTATGATTTTGCATTTTTAAAAAGACATCAGCACAGGAATTCTTCTGCTTAAGAGAGTTTGAGAATCTCCTGATTAGATAGTCTCAAAGGCTTATGACAAACACCATTTCAAGGTTACTGAAGCTGGAATTCGTGTTTCAGATCAGGTGTGCCATAAAGTGGGAGGTTGATTTGTTTAGGGTGGGTGAGTCTCAAGATACAGCATTTGCCAGTCTGTGGGGCTGAGGGGGACAGCTGTGAGGCTGTTTGGCCTCCCCTCTTCATCTGTCTGGAGTCTAAAGTCTCTACTCAGAAATAATCTCGAGAGCTTTCGGTCACTTTTGTTCACAGAACAGAAAAGATTGCAAAGTTTCCTTTATTCCCCTGATAAAATTACTCATTAGAAGATTTTTAAACTGAGGAGGCTCCAGTGCCCAGGGTTCCATCTTCAGCAAAGCCAAACTCAAGGCAGTGTAACCATTATATTCTAGGAAAACGAAATGTAAGCTTAACCAATTAGAAACCACTGACCTGTAACTAGATGTCCACTGGAAGGATCCAAGCAAGATTACGGCTCCACTTTAACCGATCAAATGTGGGGCTTTTTTCGGTTTTGTTTTGTTTTGGGTTTCTTTTGCTTTCCTTCTGTGCTTATCCTATAAAAGCCTGGTGCTCCGTAGGCTGAACCCCTGTGGTTTCAAGCTCCCTGATTCACAGATTGCGGTCTGCTCAGATAAGTTCTTTAAAATTTTAATTTATCAAAGCTTATCTTTTAACATCCCTTAGACATCTTCTTGAATGAGGAAAACTTTCTATTCTCTGACACAGCTGTACTGTTGGCCATCTGAGCTGTGAGGTCAGACTTTAATGGATCCTATGCCACCTCCTTCGATTTGACTTTCCAGTTAACCCAGGGTTTGTCCACTGTTCTAGTGCCTAAATATTTCCTTTACCTGCAACCTCTCATTGGGAGCCATCCTAATGTGTTTCTAATGCTGAAGGCGATTGTCGCTTCTTCCAATTGCTTTCCTACTGTTGGCCGTAGTCCCCAGACCTGTGACTGACAAAGACTCTTTCCCTGACCTTCATTCAGGCTTCTCTGAAATTGAGTCTGGTTCTCTACTGAGGTCTCTTTTCCCCTATTGCAATAGTTTCTGAATAAACTGTTTGAACAGCTTTAACTATTCTCTGGCTCTGGTTTTCTTTGACAGTCATAGTGCCAGAAATTGGATAGAATCAGATTTATCCCTGGACCTCCAGACCTCTCCTCAGCACCCCAGACACGCTCCTCTGAGGTCTGCATCTTCCCTCCTGACTGATTGGTCTGGGAGGCAATAGTGAGTCTGGTTCTGAAGGCAACGCTCCATGATAACCCAATGAAGTGTGGCAGGGACAGATTTTGATCCTTAAGATTTCACGTACACTCTGCAGCTTCTTTGTTTAAAAAGTGTCTCCTGGACTAGACGTTTATCCTGCCTGGCTCCTTATTCCAAGCGGGGATTCACTCCCTGAATCTGAAGAGACTGCTGGAAGCTCCACAGCAGGCACAGGCCGTAATCAGGGAGCAACGACCAGTCAGAAGTTCACACACAGCTAACCCTGGCGGAGACCCCAACCACAGAAGGACAGTCGACCTGTCAGAACCCCAGGCCTCCCCAGTGACCAATAGGTGATCGGACACTGACTTCTTCCCCAGCCACCTTCCCTAGCATTTTACTGCAACCCATAGTACCCTGAGAGAAAGTGTATAAAAACTTCCCTGGCCCTTGTTTCGCAACCACCCTGTAAGTGGGAGTGACCTGAGCATATGACTGAAAGAAATAAAGACCCTCCTTGACTTTTCATGTGTGCAAGGTGGTCTCTCAGTGAAGTCTTTTCGGGTCCCAACAAATCCTTAGCTGGAATTTATTTTTTTTCTGACTCTTGCTGAGACTTCTTTATTCTATTTCTTCCTGTTTCTCCTCATGGGATTGTCTCAGTTGACTGAAACTCTCTCACCTTCTCAACATCCTCCGGACCGTGGGCTCCACTAGCTCTGTCTGCTCCCTTTCTTGTTGGCATGATTTCACTAAGGACGCTCAGAACTTCATTCATTTGGTTGGAAAATGTAGGCCCTATCCCCTGGCCCTATCCACTGGCTCATCTGAGACCTCTTCTCGTCTTTTCTCTTCCTCCTTTCTCACATTCAATCTTCCCACCACTGCCCTTAAATCCTTAGATACATTCCCCTTTGACACCTTTCCATCCTTTATTTCTCTGTGCACCCCTTCCAGACATTCTCCTGCCCATTCCGGCCCCTCGACTCCTTTTACTCACCTGAACTTTAGGTCCCTCGTCCTCACAAGAGGCTCTCCAGACAGTCAGGAGCCCCCAAAAGCAACTGCCTGAAGCTGAAAAGAGAGGAAAAAAGTTAATTTGAAACAAGCTAGATATTTGACCCACTCAAATGGGCTTTGGAAACACCTATACAAACACTTGGCATTTCTATGAAAGGCCTTCATCACCTAAAATGTTGTCCGTGGACTCTGTAAGTTTACGTATCAGGGCAAATGAAAATCTTGAAAGTTTCCTCCACAGTGGTGGCAAAAAGCATCAACCATCATTGGAGCAGGTCATCTTAATTTGTTTCATCTGCCAAAAATATAATTCAAAAGGTGAGAGTTTTTTTTTTTTTTTTTTTCTATAAACCTGAGTCATGGCTATAATTTTAGAATGGAAGCTTTAAGGCCGTGATCTTCAACTGGTGTGTGGCACACTGGTTTGCCATGAAAATTTTGAAAGATCATTAATTAAATAATTTTTGGAAAACATTCAAAACCTAGTAAGTATATTCTTTTTTTTTTTTTACTCTTTTTTACATCAACATAATTTAAGTGTGCCATGGAAGTTTAGACTACAGTTCAAATGTCCTTTGAGATTTGCATCTGTCTGTATGTTTATGTATGCATGCCTGTGTGTTATGCATATGTGATATTTTTCTACCATCTGATGGTATTACCAAATTAATTTATAAAATCTTTTAAAAGAGTGCTGTTCAAATTGGCTTAAAGATATATAAATGCATAGTATACAGCTAAAAAAAGTATTTGAGGTCCAACAAGTTGACAAAGTCATCCAGGAAAAAGTACTACCTACCTCACTGCTGAATGTCACTTAGATCGCCTTGGAAGTACTCCTCCTGGGAAGATGAGTATTGATGCCAGTGCTTAGTCCACCCTTCAAAACCATTTTGGAACTCTTTTTCTAGAATGGCCATCAGAGCTGCTGTCATATTACCCTGATGTCCATTAAAATGTCTTCCTTTACGTATTTTCTTTATCTTCAAATTAAGAAAAAAGGTAGTAGGGGCCAGATAGAGTGAGTAAAGATGGTATTCCAATATAGTATTGGCTAAAAACGCCTTCACAGACAGTGCCCTGTGAGCTGGTGCATTGTTATGGTACTACTGGGGCTACTTGTTGGAGAAAAGTTCAGATAGTTTTTGTTCAACTTTTACATACAGACTTTTTAGTATTTTCAAACTGTAAACTTAGTTTATTTGTCCAGTTGATACAAAGTCATAATGAATAATCCCTCTGATATAACAAATTATCAACATTCTTTTGACTCTTGATTTGGACTGATGGAATATTTTTGGTTGTGGAGTATTGGCTGACTTCCACTGTGCACTTTGATGCTTTGTTTTAGGATCGTATTGGTACACCCATGTTTCATCACCAGTGATAACATGGCCCAAAATAGCATCTTGCCTCTCCAAAAGGTTTTGGCAAACTTTGACTCTCCTTTTCTTTTGTTTGATGGTGAGCTCTTTAGGGACCATTTTTACACACACCATTCTCCTGCCAAGATTTTCAGTTAAGATTTTCCTAACTGTTTCTTTACTGTTTACTTGGTCTGCTATGACTCTCACAGTCAGCTGACAATTTTGACACTCAATTCAACAATTTTTCTGATATTTTTGTCAGTTCTGCTCATTACTGATTGTCCTGACCTCCCTTCATCAGTGGTGCTTTCTCTCCCCTCAGAAAAACATTTAATCCACTTGTACACTGCTGTTTTCTTCACAGCATTATCCGCATGAACTAACATGTCCCTGATTTCATTTCCATTCTTGCCAGGTTTAACAAGAAATTTAATGTTTGTTCATTGCTCTAATGTAAGCTCTGACATTCTCACAATAGCACACAAAAACACACAATAACAGTAATGAACACCACTCATTAAGACACTGCCACATGCCAACACAAACACAGCTGTCAGACACAGATATACTGAAGTTACGAACCCTTACCAAGTTGTTTGTACAGTGCTGCCATTGTAAGTGCACAGTGGCAAGTTTGCAAACTTGATTGTTAGACCCATAAACAGTAACCTAAATGTTTTTCAAGTTTGTGGGATTTGAGCAAGATTAGTTTGATACTATTGGTCTAATAAAAATGGGTATATCTTCTGAGTTATCAGAATTAATATAGTATTTTTGTTTTACATTGGTTTAGTAATTAAATATGGTAGTTACCAGATTTTAAGATGATAAAAATTATAAATTCAACCTAAGAACAAATATATAAGTAAAGTTACAGTAAAAGTGAACATGAATGGCTTGATGTCTAATAGTATTCAGTAAAACATAATCTATATAACGTTTTTGGGTTTTTTTTCTTTAGTTATTATTTTTATACTTGGCTAACATGAAAGTATTATAAAAATAATTAAAAGGGAAGTAAGTCCAAATAATGACAACTTTTAAAAATGTCTTATGAGATTTTCATAACAACTAAAGCATAATTTTTAAAAGCATGTATTAAATTGATACAAACAGAGTACAATTTTATGAAGAAAATTTTCCACAATAATGTTTTATGGATCTCTAGGGGTACAATTGGTTAACATGTGGTACTTAAACAACAATAATTATGTTTTACATTTGCCTAAAAACAGTTTCCAAAATCATTTTAGTAACTTGCAAATGTTGCCCTATACTACATCAAATCAATAATTCATTAATCATTTATAAGACACACTGATGAAACCTTGATTACTAACCACATATGTTTAAGTTTACATACTTTGGCTTCTTATTTTTACATGGTATCAAGGGGCCAAATATATCTGAGTCCATTAACAACCATGTTCTTTTGACACATTGAAAAACCACACTATGAAAAAGCAGGTACCCATGAACATTGTGAGATAGTATATTCATAACATTTTCTAGTCTGCTATAGAATCTGGGGACATGATAGATAACTCACAATTGTCTACTTTCTAGTTTTCTCTGTTAGAAAGATGGTTGGTAATATTTAAAAATTATGATCAATATAGAGTATAAATAAGACTGCTAAAAACAGAGAGGGAAATAACACGTCTTCAAGTATGCAAGGTAGGTGTGATATGTGTCTGTTAAGGGAACAAGGGAATGATTTTGTGCTAAAGTAAAATGACTTGTTCCAGAATGAGAAAGAGGAAAATATAGGACAAAAAAGGAGTGGATATAAAAAGCTGTAGAGGTTTATGGAAAAGGAATCTGGAGAAAGAGATTTTATCTCAGATGGTCCAAACTGATTATGACTGATAGATTTATTTAAAAGGTGTTTTTGAGAACAAAGTTTTCTTGGATTATTAATCTGCACTTAATAAGACATTATAAAAGATTTTTCTTTACCTTTGATAAATGATTACTTTTTTTGCTTTTTGTTAACTTTTATCATGCCCATGACTATCTAAAAGAACCAAATCTTCTCACTTTTAAAAGAGCTAAGGTTTTCACCATCATATCTTTTCCTATGGTTACTTTTGAAATCGTTTCTTGTTGCTTTGGTTAAATGGGTAGCTACGTATTATTTCACTGTGATCTAGGATCTTATTTAGTCATGTTTTCAAACATTTACACATTTTTTTATATATGCCTTCTCCATATTAAGTCCTAATAACTTTAAGTATTCTCAGAGGGCCCCTGAAAAATCTCAAAGGATTTTTTCTTTCATTATGTAAAAACAGTAAAGTGGAAAATTTTTAAAAAATTACATTTATTTGATAATTAAATTGCATGAGAAACATTGGTAAGTAAGAAGAAATGCTTATTCTTCCTAAGTTATGTTGGTATGGGTAAATAGAATTAATACATATATTTTAGAAATTATATATTTTCTCGAAATTTGTCAGTATTCCGGCCATATATATGCCCATTGTAATAATGTCATAATACTAGTTATTGTCTCAAAATACATGTTACAGAAATAACTAAATTTCCTTGCCAAATGAATTCTCATCAAATCTTAAAGCATGTCCATTTTAAGTCTACTGTCATCATCACAGATAGTTATCATTTTGCTCTGATATTTTCCTGAAAGTATTTGCTATCAGCTATAGGCCAGAGTGCTCTGTCTCTAACAAAAAGGGACTGTCTTGGAGATACATGGAAAGAACTATTGCAGCATCACAATCTGACTGCCCAGATCCTTATTGGAACAGTTTAAGAAAAGCCCTGTTAGCTGAAATCAGCCCCTTCCATTCTGTACTTGGGATACCACCGTTAGTGTAACACTGATGTCTACACCCTCATTAAAGACATTCAGACTGCAAACCAGGAAATCTGTCGGATTGCCACTGCAGTCTTACTTTACCATCTAAAGATGCTTTGAGCCCAACGTGTAGAAGTCCTCTTGACTGGCTGTCCCATAGGCTCAGAATCTGGATTTATACTCTACACCAACCTCTTTGTTTTTCTTTTCATGTTCATGGAACTTCCCCTCAAGTTCCAACAGATGATTCAGCTGGTCCTTCATCAATAAAAGAATGAGAAACAAAGTCATATTGTTCAGAACAAAGAAGAATGTTTTTTCTTTCCTTGAACATGAGGAAGGACTGACAAAGATTATCTCCCTGAACCAACTTTAATGAGGCTTCTCTGACCTCTTTCTCTACTTGGCCTTGACCTTAGCCCCCATCCTTGGGATTTCAGCATAGCTCACCTGGAGCAAGAACCCTGTTAAGTTAGTTCAGGGAGAATTTCACAGCTTAAAATCTGATCACGTTCCTCATCTCTCACCCTCAACACGTGATCATCCTGGTCTGCCTGTAGCAAGAATCTTGGTAAGTTGGTTTAGCAAAAATCCCCCTACCCTTGATGGTTCCTCCTAGTAATTTTTTTTTTTTTTTTTTTGCAGTTTTTGGCCCAGGGCCAGATTTGAACCAGCCACCTCCAGCATATGGAGCCCACGCCCTACTCCTTTGAGCCACAGGCGCCGCCCCACCTCTTAGTAATTTTCTATCTACTGACCTTATACTGATCTGTGACTATAAAAGCACAGTTGTCTTTGCTATAAGCTCAGTGAGTGGAGTCTGAGCTCTCTCCTCCATTCTGACAGTCTTGATACTATTGTAATAGAATAAAATCTATTGGAATAAAATCTTCTTTACTATTTTGATAAGTGTCAGAATAAGTTTTTCCTTATATATCTATGTATTGCTTTCCCTTTCTCTCTCTCTCTCTCTCTCTTCTTATGAACCAAATTCCTATGAACACAGAAGGTTAGGAAATATTTAACCTAACTCTTGTTTTACAAAAAATAAAAATGAGAACTGGAGAAGCTAAATGAGTTATTTAAGCATATTTCCTTATTATTGCAATGTAAGCCAGTTCCTTTTTGTACTGTAGTTGAATAAAATCAGAAAAGCTGCTACCTTTCCCAGATTCACGTGCTGTACTTTAAAACCATGAATGTTCAGGTCATCCTGTTCTCTCTGTTTAATAGGCTGGAGAAAAAAAGCCATTCATCAAACTTACGAAGCTCAAACTATATAGTCAGGAAGAATTTCCAAAGAAGGTTTATATATCTTTAATGTATAAAATAGTGTCCTGAAGCCAGAATGCTTCCGTTAAAAAAATTCTCTCTGCTGCTTCCCCTTTGATTGTATTGTTCTTTAGTGGAACTTACCCAATAAAAGGCCTGAAGAGTAAACACATGGCAAGCAATTGTGATCACTCTTCCAGTGCCCTGGCCAAAATCTTATTAGATTATATTGATTTACCAGCTCTTTCCTTGCAGAAATAGCCTAATTAAATGCTTACTACTGCCTTTGAAAATGAGTTTAGCTTAATAGTTATTTTGGGTCCTAATTTTAGAAGCTCTCACTTCTATGATTATAATTTTGGTGATGAGAATTAAATGTTGATGTCTTAAATTGGCATCCTTTCCATTCTTTAACATATTATTTCCTGGAGCGAAAATGTTGTTGGAAGTCCAAGTTTAAATTGGACCCAATCACAGAGTATTTTTACCTTGAGCAGAAAGATTATTTTTTTGTTTACTGGGGAGTGTGGATGACAATTCTAGCTTGCCTTCTTTCTTTGAGAAGTTATTTGGGGAAAATTTTAAAGTTATTCTATTTTAATCTTTGGAGTGGATATTTCCTGTGTTCAGGATACTATCTTCTATTTTGGGGAACAGAGCTGTAGGATTCTTTTTTTCAATGGGCATTTTGCCTTTATAAGAGACAATGACAATTTTCCAAACTTTTTTGTTCTGCTATCCATCCACGTGATCTAACTTGGGGATAACTTCAGTAGTCTGAAAGGCAAGTTCTTAGAGGGGCTATAGGAATAAGTCAGATTTATGAATTTAGAGTAGCTGTGACTTTTTCTTTTCTCTCTTTCCTTCCTTTTTTAAGAATAACTAGACTCATTCTTGTGGTAGCAAAGGGTTGGGACATTTAAATGGCAAAAACCATCTTCAATCTGAGATGGTCGACCTTTCGTTTTCCTGTGCTAGATTATCCCAGAATAAGTGTTTTAAAAGTATACTACAGATTCCAACTACCTGCCTTCATGAAGTTTAAGAAAAGTCTTTATGGGGCGGCACCAGTAGCTCAAAGGAGTAGGGTGCCGGCCCCATATGCCAGAGGTGGTGGGTTCAAACCCAGCCCTGGCCAAAAAAAAAAAAAAGAAGAAGTCTTCATGAATCTTTGCTTCATGGTTTCTCCTTGCTTTACACTGTCCACTTCAAGGGCCTTTTTAAGGAATGTTCTTTATATACCTACTTCCTTTCCCAGTGACCACTTGGTTAATTTTTTAGTCTCCTAGGAGACAATTTTAGAAAATTTAACTGCACTGTACAACTAAAAAATGAAAAAGAAAGCCCCCCCCCCTCTTTTTTTTTTTGTCTCTGTGAAGCGAGGCCATCATCAAAATGCCGGGGCATTTGAAAACAAATTTCTTTTTCACAGGAGGCTTTGATGGCTCTCACACAGGCTGTGGATTTGCTGTACTTGAGTGTACCAGACATGTGGACAGTGTGTAATGCTGACTCCACTTTCAGCTCAAGGCAAGCATCGTCTCCTGGGTTTTCACTCAGCCTCTGTTGCTGCTTCTCGTTTATTTTGAGATAGCAGTTCACTTAAAACTAGATAATCTTCTGATCAGAGAGAAAAAAAAGCTAGTTCCTTTCCTTCGTAAAACAACCTTTTCTTTGAAGACACAGTTCAGTAAATCCTATATATTTTGGGGCCACATGTGTTTTCATTGGTTGAGTATTATGCTAAAAGTATAGGGGGAAATGGTCTTGAAACATGCTTTTGGTATAAGACTTTCTTTGGGTAAGTTTAGAAACGTCATTCTATACATGTAGTATTTTGATAACATCACCCTCCACGCATTGTAGTGCTGCCAGCGGAATTTCAGCTTTTGAACTGTGAATGTGCGACAGAAGAAGAGAAAGCAAAACAAACAAAACTAATGCAGGCAATTAGTTGTTGAAATGCTAAAGGGAATTCAGATACGAATTCAAAATACTGTTTATTAAACAGCAGCGGAAGAGAGATTCATTTTAGAAGTTTTAAAAACAGTAAGATCAACCGCAAAAGTGCAATTGGAAGCTAGCCTGTGGTGGCCAGTGAGTGATCCCTGCTGGTGGTGGCCTTGGGGTTTCGTTCAGTGCTGTCATCAGGTGTGAACCCATGACTTCTATTTCTTAGGTTAGTAAGTAAAGTCAATTAAAAACAATTCCAGGTTGACTGGGGAAACAACAACAATTGTTTGCTTTCTTCACTTAACACCAGAAAATGAAGTTTATTAAGGAAGTTGTTTTGTGAGGGAGAGAGGTGGCCCAGGCCTGTAATCCCAGCACCCTGGGAAGCGGAGGTGGGAGGATCCCTTGAGCTCAGGATTTTGATCCTTGACCCAGAGCGAGACCCTGTCTCTCCTAAAAGGAGAAAAAACTAGCCAGATGCTGTGGCGTGCACCTGTAGTTCCAGTTACTTGGGAGGCTGAGGTGGGAGGATCACTTAAACCCAGGAGGCTAAGGTTGCTGTCAGCTAGGCTGGGGCCATGGCATTCTTAGCCTGGGCAACAGAGTGAGACTTTGTCTCAAAAATAAATAAATAAATAAATTTAAATAAAAGAAAAAAAGTGAGTCTGGGAAATGTTGCTGGGTCGTGGGCGTCGCTCCTGGTTCCTCTTCCTGAAATCTCGGCCCGAGAGCGGATTCCTAGCTCGGGCAGGACCCTGGGCAGTGTAGTTCCCGGAGTCCCAGCCGGTGGCCAGCTCACCAGCGACCCAGAGCATCAGGTAGGCAGAGGCGCCCGCTTGGGACGCCCCCGGGCCTCGGGGTCAGTGAGGTCTTGCCGCGGAATTGCCAGGTGAGGGTCCCAGGAGACTCCGCTGGGGAAGCTTGGCTGGTCCCGGGGCCTGCACCTCCTGCGTGTACAATTCTTATCAGTACATTTTGGAATTTATTAAAACCCCCCCAACACGTGCTTACTAAATAAGCTAAATATATATAACTAGAATTAACATTGAATTCCAAGTTTACACAAAATGCTTCATGAACTCCTAAATCCTAGCTAATAGAGTGGTGCCTGTGGCTCAGTGAGTAGGGCAACAGCCCCACATACCAAGGGTGGCAGGTTTGAACCCGCCCCAGCCAAACTGCAACAAAAAAATAGCTGGGCGTTGTGGCAGGTGCCTGTAGTCCCAGCTACTTGGGAGGCTGAGGGAAGAGAATCGCCTAAGCCCAGGAGTTGGCAGTTGCTGTGAGCTGTGAGGCCACATCACTCTACCGAGGGCGACAGAGTGAGACCCTGTCTCTAGGAAAAAAAAAAAAAAACCAACTAGCTAATATTCAGGTGGAGTCTCAGTTTGTAGAATGATTCTTGATTCACCACAGGATATAATTCTTATGAGTCCTAAAAGTAGGGCAGGCCGTGTAATATTTGTTGAGAAAAGAGGGTAAATCATAACTAAGATTCATTGAAGGCCAGGTTAAAAATTATTTCAACATTATTTAAATATCTTGCATATGTTAATTTATGTAATCTTCTCTACAGCCTTGTGAAGTAGATATCATTATTGTGCCCTTTTGTGGATGAAGAAGTTAAGACATAGCAAAGTTTAGTATCTACCCAAGGCCACACAGCTTTAAGTGGGAGAGCTGAGATTCAATCTGAGGAATAATTCCTGCCCTGTTTTGCAGCTGGGAAACCTGAAGCTTACAGAGGCTAAGGTCACCAAGGTCACTAAGCTTACCAAGGTCAAAAGCCTGGTAAGGAAGAATGCAGAAATTTAAAGAAAGGGTCTGTCTGGCTTTAATATTTTAGCTTTTAACTGTCTTATTATAATGTTTAAGCCCAGGTTTCTTACTGATTTGATGCCAACATATTTAATTTCAAACATGGTCCCTATAGACAAAACATATATTGACATCTTTGTCCTACTATATGACTTTTAGTGGCTATTTTATGGACTTGGTATATGTAGATAAATGGCTTTTACTAGGGATATAGGGCAAAGGTCAAGGAAATATCAGAGGCAAAGTGTATAGAAAGGTGCTGAAATCACTGGGGAAGCATTTTCAAATGTATCATCTGAAGCCTTTGAGCCGCTCTGTCAGGTAGGCCTGGGGCTCTCTGAGGATGGGAGTCAGAAGATAGGAGCCAGGCCTGTGTAAGGTGAGAAATGTTCCCCAGGTGAAACAAATGTGATACTGAACCTGGTACTGAACCTTGCTTGAAGCCCCCCTCACATACTCCTACGTTGCCACACCCTGGAGACCTTTCATAGTGTAGATATTACCTGGGAGCTGCAAAGTACAGCAGCGTAACTGTCTTCCTCCATCGGGACGATGCACCTGATCATTAATTTGGGGGCAGTATCATGCCATGCCCCGTGTTTAGGGCCAGACCAAACTTTTGGGCTTTCTCACCCATGCTGCCACCAGAAGTCACTCTTTTTCCTAGATAAACATAACTGTACATAGTAACTGCTGCCACTGTTGTTCCCTTGAGTATATATGTGACAGGGCCACATTGCGGTGACTTTCCATGCCTGCTTGCCAGCTGTCAGAGCTGAATAAAGCATGTCTTAGCTGCCCTCTGTGCTGAAGTTCCTCTCTGGTCCATCTGAAGGGGATCATTTTCATTATAGGGGTCAACCGAAATCTGTAGGATTTTTTTTTCCTTATTGTGACCAAGATTAAGATACATCATCCCCTTTCCACTTATCTCTGTTAAATGTATCTAATCTGGGTTCATTATTCCTGTGTGCTGAGCTCTTTGTCAAAACAGATTTAGTAAGCCAATATATTAGCTTACTGTTCTTCCCAGATTTGTGTCACATGTAGATATGAAAAGGAGATCTTAATGAAGCTGGTGATTATAAAAGTAAAGTTGAGTTGAGTAGGGCCAGACGTGAAGATTTGTGTACAGGACAAGAGACTTCTCTTTGGGAGAACACTGGCTCAGGATTCAATTACCTGTCCAGGTTTTTGACAATCCAATTACCTTTAATAGTTAAGAACACAAGTTTGGGAGGGGGTTTGGAGGGATTACTTCTGAGGTTTACCTTATAGGGGTACAGGTGAATCTTTCTAAGAGTAGAATGTGAACGTTTTAAAGCAATAACTGAGAAAATGACATGAAGGCTGTGTTGACCAGTTGATGGAAGTATTTCAGATTGCATGTGAAAACCCCACACTGTACCCCAGAAGTGCATTAATGTACATAGTTACCATTCAATAAAAAAAAAAAAAAAAAAAAAAAAGAACACAAGTTTCAAGTCAAACAAGTGTTCAAGTCCTACTACTTTGGCTCTGGACAAATTATAGAATATTTTCAAGCTTAATTTTCCTTCATTGAAAAATGAGGATAATAAAACTAATCTTAAAGGATTATTGTAAAGATCAAGATTTTACATATGTACACAAACGGACACAACATAACACATGTAAAATTTCCTCTAGAATAGGACCTGACTTAGAATAATTAATGAATGATTGCTTTTATTATTATGAGAGAATTTTTTTTTATGTTTTTGAGACAGTGTCTCTCTTTGTCACCCTTGGTAGAGTGCTGTGGTGTCACAGCTCACAGCAAACTCAAACTCTTGGGCTTAAGCTATTCTCTTGCCTCAGCTTCCCAAGTAGCTGGGACTACAGGCACTTGCCACAACGCCTGGCGATTTTTTTTTTTTTTGTTGCAGTTGTCATTGTTGTTTAGCTGGCTGGGGCTGGGTTTGAACTCACCACTCTTGGTGCACGTGGCTGGTGCTGTAACCTCTGTGCTATAGGTGGCGAGCCTATCATGAGAGACTGTTGATCAATGTATGTCTTCCTGTACCTAAATAATACCTCATCAAAAAAATAATGAGGTCTGTTTGGCTTAGCTTACTTTGTAAACCATTGATGACTGATCTGTGTTATGTCCCTTATTCTTGAGTTAATATACTTCTTAAAAATGTTCTTTAATCCTCTGACTCAGTGTAATACACGGTTTTAATCTGTTCATGTCTTTCAGTTTGTAAAACCTTTGAGGTCTTTTTTCCTAAACATGATGAAAGAGAATAAAACCTTGCTTTTCTTAAACCTGGTGTTAGGTGGACCGCAACTACTACTTGTTACTGCTGACAACTCTTAATTAAATAATTAAAAGCTGAGGAGATGGGCTTTCATTCATGCCTCTAGTTTTGAAAAGTCAACCTGTAGTTTTCTTTGGCACCCACTTTCTAAAAGCTCTCAAAAAGTCTGTTTCTAAATCGAGTAAACAAAATGAGCTAGAAAGTTTTGACTGCTACTAAGAGAATAAACTGAACCAGCAAAGAGATTTTGTTCAGGGCAGGACAATGCTTTGTGAGACTGTCATTGGTGTTTTTTATTCAATAACAATTTTGAATAATGTTAAGTTTTGTTTTTTTTTTTTAGATTTTTTTAATTAAATCATAGCTGTGTACATTAATGCAATCACAGGGTACAGTGTGGTGTTTTCATATACATTTTGAAATACTCTCATCAAACTGGTTAACGTAGCCTTCATGTCATTTTCTTAGTTATTGAGTTAAGACATTCATACTCTGCTTTTAGAAAGATTCATTTGTACCTTTGTAGGATAAACCATAGAGGTGACCCCTCCAATCACCCTCCCTCTACCCATCCACCCCCCTCCCATCCCCCCCATATTCTAAGGCTATGATTAGGTTATAACATTCCTATGAAAGCTATAAATTAGTTTCAAAAAAGGGCTGTGTACATTGGATACTTTTTCTTCTATTCTTGAGATACTTTGCTAAGAAGAACATTTTCCAGTTCCATCTATGTAAACATGAAGGAGGTAAAGTCTCCATCTTTCTTTAGGGCTGCATAATATTCCATGGTGTACATGTACATATACCACAACTTATTAATCCATCCGTGGGTTGATGGGCACTAATAATGCTAAGTTTTTTGTGTGCAGATGAGAAGTTAAATATTATTAAAGATTTATCTCGGGTTAAATAAAATGTTGCTTTTGAGTAGACAGGTGAAGCATGTTCATTGCCATCTTCAGAGAAAGTTTAAATGGGTTTCTGAGTGTGCCAAGAAATAACTTTTCAGTTATATGTTAATAATCAGGGTTCCTTAACCAACGTTTTTATTTCCCTTTTTGAAGTTTCTAAAATAATGTTACCTCTATGATGTCTAATAACCTTAAGAAACTATATCCTGGTCTGCTATATGCATTTTTCTGTAACATTTTACCACTACTTAAGACTTGAGGAATTCAGGTTCAATAATTTTAAAACTCATTGCTGTGACATAGAAAACAACTGGCATTATTAACTTTCAAATCAACGTGGAGAGCAGAGGAATGTTTTAACAAAAGAGCTAATGGCTGTTTTCTTTAACCTATGGATGGAAAAAATTAAATAGCATGGCCTTTTCATCTAACACTAAAGGTAAAACGGAGAGGCTGACTTTTTATATGTGAATTCTGCAGACCAGATCTTTGGCAAATGTATAATAGGTTTCAGTTTTATTCCCCTGTTCTTAAATAGATATTCTTCACGGCAAGAAGGATATGATTCTTCTTATTTAACATTTATTTAGTAGTGGTGCTAGATCTGGCTGTGCGTTCCATTTGAGAGACTAGGATTAATACCTTTTTGGTGGGCATTGTATGAAAAGAAGGCAAACCGAACCTCAGTGTTAAGAGAGAATGATGTGGGACGTGAGGCCAGGGTAGGGGCCCACATAGGTGCTGTGCTCTTTCAGGAGACATGTAAACAGAAACGGAGACGATGGAGCCGTCACCCCAGCGCTGGCATCCAGGCTGCTGGTGAAACAACCTCCCAAAGCCGAGTTAAAAGGCACAGCTGGAGACGGCGCCCAGAGAAACCAGTGGGCTTGGGGATGCTCTTCCTGCCTTCCGTGACGCTTCATCTCAGTAATAAGATGATTTAAAAGCAGACGTGATTTCCCTAACATCGCTGCAGTCTCAACCACCCCGCTCTTTTGCTCCTTTGTGATTTCGAATGAATTATTGATAAGGAACACTTCAAAGGTGGGCAAAAGAATTCTTTTACGTTTAGCATTTATAAAACAATGATGTTGATGGAAGGAAAAGGAAAACTACTGTCAATATTTCTCCGAGACCAAACAATAACAAAGTGCCTTCAGGATTCATTTTAATGAGAAATACTAGTGTGGCTCCGTGGAAATCTCGGGACAGACAGTGCACACTAGCAAATTAATTATAGCTTGGCAGCCAGGCAAATGTAGGAGGCTTCTGGTGGCAGGGCCGAAAATAAATATTCTTTCAATCAGCGATCCGGGCTTATTTCCTCAAAGGTAACATCAACCTTTAAATGTACAAGTCACATATATTTAAAAAAGGATTTCAGAATAAGGGGTTTGCTTCGGCTTTCCTGACTACTATTTTCAGGTTAGTGTTTGCACAAGGTTTCTTCAGAGTAAGGCACAACTGATCCCTTAGTCTCGTCCACAGTCAGGGAACAGGGTTATCATTACCGACAGCATTTTATCTAAGCCTGACTCTGATCTGTGCTGGAGGAGACATTGACTTTCATGATGGTTTTATGGATCGATGATTCAGGTGGTTCTCCAGATAGCTCTGCTGGGTTCCAGGGCCCTGTTTGCAAGTCAAAGCTGCGTCTCCTCCCCTAGGTGGAATTTCTCAGTTCAAGGATTCACTTCTTAGCTGCCTCCAGCTCCTGCAGTTGGCAGCTGACAGGGCAGCCTGTTAATGCAGCCCGAGTCTTTAAAGCAGCAGGTGATAAGAGACACTGGGATTTTAACAGCGTAATGAATTAATTCACAAACTCACTGAGCACAAATGATAACTTTGGTACAATTTCCAGTTGCAATTAGGAGGGGACTGCATTGTTTTACAGGATAAAGGTATTAGTCCTGATTCTTGTAATGTAATGTGTAGCATGCTAGTATATTTGAGGCAAAGCCAGTTTCTGGATGTGTGAATTTGCCCGTGACCAGCTCCTGAAATGGATGCAAATTAAAATGAGTGATTTCTGAGATAGTAAATGTGCTATAGCAAAGCCTCTCTACCCAGATCCCTCCGAGGGGCCTGCCAGAGTCTCAGAATTTCATTTTGATTGAACTCTTATCCAAAAGCAGCATAACCAACCCCGTTCCTAAGCATCCCAAACTTTTATTATAGTTTGAGTTCATTCAGGCCGAACACACACAATCTTCATTTGTACTTAAACGCCTAACTATTTCAGTGACCGCTTTCAAAATCGACAAATTCGGGACAACTTCTAATTTCTGAGTTCATTATGGAAAGGGAATCACCTATATCATCACCTATCGTTTCTGGTGTTTTCCCTAAAAGTGTTTCTTGTAAAAGAAATACAATTTTAAAATCTCAGGGACAAGTTTGAGAATAACAAGTTCCACTTTTTTCAGGGTTTGATTGGCATCATCAACAGTATTTTCAAAAAGAAAATTGTGAGTTTTTATGTTAATAAATGAATAAGTATGCTAATGTCTTTTGAAGAATTATTTGGTATTATTTTTCTCTTTCAGATTGTTAAACTACTAAAAGTAATCGATCAAAAATCTATTGTTGTCTGTAGAATGCTCAGATAAATTACTAGGTGTACATGGCTAATTAAAAAAATATCATTAGATGATAATAGAGGTGATAGATATAATGATAAAATACTCTTTCTTTCAGATGACTGACTCGCGCAGAAATGATATATTCATTCGATACAATGAATATTCAGTGCAATTTAATAAATATTCATTGGACACCTGTGCTAGGCCCTAGGGATATTAAGATGAGAAAGATTCATATTGGTTACTTACTGTGCTGGGTTGTATTGTTCTCAGATATTCCCTTCCCGTCCTAGAAGAGGATTATAGGTCCCTGCCTGTGGCCTTGAACCTTACAGTGGAAAGTGAGAATAGCTCATTTTTGGCCATGTGACTGACTGTAGCCAACGACCTATGAGTGGACATGATTCACGTTACATCTGAGCAGAAGATTTAAGAGGCATTGTATGTTCCTGTTAACATTGTTGCTCTTTTCTCTGCTGTGAGAATAGCATGTCTCAAAAGGGAGCTGCTGTTACTCTGAAATATAACCCTAACCGTAATCTGAGTCCTGGAAAGGGAAGATTGAACAAAGCACAACCGCGGACTGTAGATGCTAATGTGTACCAAGTTAGTTGTAAATTGCTGAGATTTTGGAAATTGTTTTTTCACTGCAGTGAAGCTAACTAAAACACTTTGCATTCTAAGTCATTAAAAGTTGTGATATACTGCTCAGAAATGTATCCCCTAAAAAGAGAACTAGTTCTAGTCCAAGAATCCTGCCAGCTAAAGTTATGTAACCGTGTTGAGATGGACTGTGAACAGATTACATTTGGGTTAATTATTTTGGCCCGATTTGGATACTGACAAATTTTCGTGAATTAATTGTGTGGCTATATCTCTGTTCATTATGTAGGTCGCCAAAAGGAATAACGTGTCCATCATTTAATTGTCTTGATGCGCTGACCTGGTATTTTAAAGTCAAAGCTGCCGTGCTTTGTTTCTTCGGTGGAATCAGAGCGAGGGCTTCTTTCAGGGTAGCTTTACCCATCCATCTCTCCTATCTCCCCATGCTTCTCAATAATTAGTTACTAGCACGTGCATCTCTCTTCCTTCTCCAAGGGTCTAGGTTGACACCCGTGAAGAAGATTCTTGTCTATTCAGCCAAGAGAACGTGTGTGTGCTGTAGAATGTGTGTCTTTCTGTGTCTGAGAGAGACAGAGAGAAGTAAAGGTTCAATTCTATTCACACTGTATTGTCCTTGTACTTCTCGAGAGCTCTCTTACGTACCTGAATAAACCGGACACCGGGTGAAAATACCATGATACTATCAAGAAAAACCTCTAAAAAACCAAGATGATTTAAGAGGTGACATGTATTTGATGACTCTTTTCAGGATTAGGTTTCCTGTAAGTTTTTTGGCGACTTCATTCCTCAGACTTTAGTACAGGACACGTGCTTTGGTAGACTTTGCTGTGCCACCTGCGTCTCGTCCTCTCCTCCCCTTTATGTCTCATCCTCTCCCCCTTATACTCCGTCTCCCTTGCAGCTGGGTGTGTTGCATGATGGGTTCTAGTCAACAGGCCTCCACAGGAGGGAAGAGCGTGTCCCCCACTGAGGCGTGTCCTCTGTCCTCCAGCTCTTTCCTCTTGTCACAGTTCCCCTGAAAGACACATGCTGAGGGCCCAGGGCCTCCAGATGAATCTGGGCAGATCCCCTGACTCACTGCTTGGACCTTCAAAGGACTTTTGGGAACAAGACATAGTTTTTATATAGTTGTTACTGTGCCATAATCTAGGCCAGAGTAAGTTTTCTCAACACTTGGCATTTTTGTCTTGGAATTAGTCCCTGTATCTTTTCTTTCTTCTTCCTCTCTCTCTTTCTCCCTTCTTTTCTTGTTCCTTATTTCTCTGATTCCAAACGTATTCATGGAATGTGAACTGTATGTGAGGGGCTGTGCTAGAATTACAACGATAAACAGTAAAGGCCTAGTCCTGCCCTTATGGACTTGTAGGGGAACAGGAATAATGAACATTAAAAAAATTATTTGACCCTGTATTGGGCACTTTACCAAATTATCTTATTTAATTCTCCTATGTCACTATGAGATAAGTCTTATTATTATCCCTATTTTACAGATCCAGAAACTGACCCTTAGAGAAGTAAGTGACATACCCCAAATCATGCAGAAGGTAAAGGGCAGAGCTGAGCTTCACTCCTGACTTGCTTGGTTCCAAAGCCTTGGTGTTTGAACACCAGATACAGCAAGGGGTAACCTTTGGTTCTCTGGAGAGTTTAAAGCAAACTCATGATAATTATTAATACATAGTCTGTCAAAATTAGAGATTCTGCCTCTCTTTGTGCTAGACTTTGATGTTTTGATCATAATGAAAAGTGTATCAGGAGACTGGGATCAGACTCCTCACTTGGAGTTTAAAACACTGCCGAGCTGTGTATTTCCCTCTGCTGAAGGTGGGCGTCCTCACCTGAGTGGCAGCCTTATGCGTCCGCTGCTGGGTGGCTCTCATGGTGGTGGGTGTGGGCACAAAATGAGTTCTCTCACAGTCTTTCGTCAAGCCCCTGTGAGGACGGTGTTTCCATCAAAGAAAGGGTTGAGAAGAATATCCAGTTCTAAGGGAAGATTCGTGCACTGTGAGGATGTCTCATCATAGTTTAAAAAATCATATTAACTAAAACAAAGGGAGAGTGCTCCCCAATTTTGTGGACTTTCCCCCAAAAAGAGGAAGCAGGATTTTGTAACAAGTTTAAGCGAGATAGTTAGAATGAACTATATTTGATAGCACAACAGAGTGACTATGGTCAATGATAAGTTATGATCTACTTTAAAATAACTAAAAAATAAAGGAATTGGAATGTTGCTAACACGAAGAAATGATAAATGCTTGAGGTGATGAATCCCCGCCCCAATTATACTGATTTGATTAAGACGTATTGTATACCTGTGTCAAAACATCACGTGTATACAGTAAATATAGATGACTATCATGTCCCCATAATTATTAAAGATTAAAACAAGAATAAAGGATCTTCCATGTCACTTCCTCCCCCTTGACTCCTTACCGCACTCCCTGGTTAAAATCTAGCTTGTCTTCCTGGAAGAGGCATGGAAAGCATGGGTTTTCGTAATGACGTTTAATAATAGTAACTGTCTGTTAGTCTCCTTTGCTCCCACTGATAACAGCATCAGTGGTTTTCATGTCGTTTAGGGGAAGTCCCCGCTCCTCTGTTGCTGGTAACAGAAGCGTTTCTCAAAGTATGGGCCAACTGATCGCAGGTCTTTATTAAAGGTGCAGGTTCCAGGTCTTAGTATGGATTGACTCAGAGTCTCTGCAGACAGGCCTAGCACTGAGCGTCTTGGCAAGCTCCGAGGCGATTTTCATGCACACAATGAGGTCTGAGACTCAATGTACTGGAGCCTAGGGTTTCCTGGCAGTCTGTCCCTGAGGAAGTGCTTACATTCATTTTAACCATTTTGTTCTGTCTCTCATCCCTCCAATTCCTACCCCCACTTTTAATATCCTTACAGAACTTCCAGTAATAATTTTCCATTAACAATTATCTGCTCAGGGTAGAATAAACATTCTTTTAAGTGCTAATAACAAAAATAGAGCCTTTAAAAAACCATAGCTTCCTCGGTTTCTTTCTATTATGGTTTTTTTGGTGACAGGGTCTCACTCTGCTGCCTGGACTAGAGTGCTGGGACAGGATCATAGTTCATTGCAATCTTGAACTCTGGTCTCAAATGATCCTCCTGGCTCAGCCTGCAGAGTAGCTAGGACTACAGGCAGGCAACACCACGCCCAGGTAATTTTTTTTTTTTTTAAGAGAAACAGTCATAACTGGGTGCAGTGTCTTGTGCCACCTGTCATCCCAGCACTTGGGAAGCTAAGGTGGGTGGATTGCCTGAGCTCAAGAGTTCCAGACCAGCCAAGCAAGAGCAAAACCCCATCTCTACTAAAAATAGGAAAATGAGCCCGACTTTATGGTGGGTGCCAGTAGTTTCAGCTACTCTGAAGGCTGAGGCAGGAGGATTGCTTGAGGGTTTGAGGTTGCTGGGAGCTATGATGCCATAGCACTCTACCCAGGGCGAGAGGGTGAAAAAAATTAGGAAGAGAGAGAAATAGGGTCTTGCCATGTTGCCCAGCCTAGTTATGAACTCCTGATCTCAAGCAGTCCTCCTTCCTCAGCCTCCCAAAATGCTAGAATTACAGGCATAAACCACTGCATCTGACCTATATTATGCATTTTTAAACAAAATTTCTTTCCTTGAAAGAACTCTACTAGTAGACTAAAAAACTTCTCTTTTAACAATTAAAAAATGCAATTCTCTGCCTCATGCATCTGTAGTCCCTCACGCAAGCACCTGTAAAAATACCAACTGGAAATCCCTCCCGCCAGACCCAGGTGACATGTGGGCCCACTTTTTCCGTCTTTCAATAACGTTTTCTTACTGTGTTCTCCTATTTGTATTTCCTTGCCTTGGCACACATTTTTCCTTCTCTCAACCACCTCCCTGCACCTCCCTTCTCCATTTATTTTAAGCAAATATTTAGGCATTGAGGCTGAAAGTCTCCTCAGGCCATTTACAACGAAACCCATGACTCTGAAGGATTAGGAAGGAGGAGGAGGAGGTGAATCTGGGCTCTCTCGTGTGCACTGGAGGAGGACTGGGTTCGCTGAAGAGATGTAATGATTGGAACTCACATTCCTGTGGGAGGCTCAGCAAGAAAACATCATTTCCAAAGTGTAGCAGATAAATTACCTAAAGTTACAGGGGGGGAAAAAAGGAAGCCCTTCTCGCTACAGCAAGTTATGTAGGCTATGAATTATTTTATTGAACGGCATTAAGTGCTTTCCTGTTGGAAAATGAGGAACTTATTAATTATTTTAAGTTTGAAGTAATTAAGCCAGGCACTGTCAGGCTGACACGGTTCTCTCAGCAGGCGGCTGGATTCTTTGAGCAGAGTGAAGGATTTTTCCCATATGTTGGGCTACAGGTGAGCCAGTTGGTAAATATGTGACACCTTTTAATTATACCTCGTCGTAAGCGGTAGGTAGTCTTGTGAATGATGTGATCATTTCTTGCTCTCTTACAAAGGAGAGGTTTTTGGCGAGTTTCAGGGTAGGAGTGGAGGAGTGACTGAGTTCAGGGAAAGGTGGAAAATGGGAGGGTGCCTGTGGCTCAAAGGGGTAGGGCACTGGCCCCATATGCCAGAGGTGGCAGGTTCAAACCCAGCCCTGGCCCCAAACTGCAAAATATAAATAAATACATTGCTTTAAAAAAAGAAAGGTGGAAAATGAACACAGTTGTGGGTGCTTTTCCAGGTGATTTTGGAACCTTCAAATGACCCCCTGGGAAGGGTCTGTCTCAGTTGGTTGAGCAGGTGCAGGAATGCTGGTAGCACTGGGCAAAAAGGTTTTGTAGTCTGCGTGATTGGGGCTGCTGGCAGGAAAGACGCCAGAGCTGTTCCTGTCTCCCTTCTGCCTGGGCTTTCCCTATATGCTTTCCAGGCCTCCCAGCTGGATTCCTGGTACATGATGGAGAGTTTTGGAGCTCCTATTTGCTTAAAAGAGGAAGAGGAGGAAAAAGAGATGGAAAAAAGGGGGTTGAAGAGAAGTTTGCAACTGGAAAGATGGACTTGGCACAGCTGTAAAAGTTTCCCAAATTATTTATTTTAAAAGGTTAATATTCAAACCTGTCTGTTTTGGTAGTGATAAGTTTCTAACCTGTCCTTCTATCACTTGGATAAGGGTGAGAAGAAATTTGTCTTTGGCAGCGCCAATCACTAAGCCCCACCCCTACTGCTTCCAAGTCCAACACCAAGTTCAGACAAGTTGCCCAGGGCTCCAGCAGCTCTGTGCAGCAACCCTGGAAGTGCAGTATGTTACCTACTTGACTCCTGTTCTTGGGGTGGTCAGGAATCTTCTTTTCAGGCCTCAAAACTTATTTGTTCTTACTCTTTGCCTTCTGCTAAATAATAACTAACTAATTTAATAATGGCATTTGTGCTAATGTGCTTGTCCAGTCTCTTATTTATTTAACCACTATTAATTGACTGTCTACTTTATGGCCTGTAGGAACAGTGCACAAGACTGATATGGCCTCTCTCTCCTACATCTTATCTTCTCTTGTGACAGAATCCTGGCTCCCGTAGGTGGGGAACCTGAATTTCTGTCCTTAAATTCAGGTGTGCAAGAAGTACATTAACATTATTTCTTTTCTCCCTATTGTCTTTTTTTAAACATCTTTTTATTTCAGATTAAGATAAGGGTGCAAATGTCTAGGTTACACTGTTTGTGTTTGTTAAGGTGAAGTCCAAGTTGGAGTGGAGCCCTTCACCCAGCAGGTGTATCATATACCCAGGAGTTGTGCCTGTTAGTATATTAACTTAAAAAAAAAGTCCTTTTAATTTCAAATTCCTCCCTTTATATTATGGAGCTGGTGGACAATTTAATCTAAGCGATTATTTATTTATTTTTGAGACAGAGTCTCTCTCTGTCACCCTGGGTAGAGTACCATGGCATCAGAGCTCACAGGAACCTCAACTCTTGGTCTTGAGCAATCCTCTTGCCTCAGCCTCCTAAGTAGCTGGGACTACAGGCACCTGCCACTATGCCCAGCTAGTTTTTCTATTTTTAGTGGAGATGGGGATCTTGCTCAGGCTAGTCTCAAACTTTTGAGCTCAAGCAATCCACCTGCCTTGGCCTCCCAGAGTGCTAGGGTTATAGACGTGAGGCATTGTGCCCAGCTGTAAGTGATTTTTTAAAAATAGTCAATGCAGATCATACACAGAACTGGGAACTCAGACTAGGTCTCTGCACCCCCCGTAATACAGAGTTCTCGCTCTACAAAACATAAACACAGTAGAACCTCTGTCAGTTGACCATCCAAGGGGCTGTAACAAACTGGTCAACATACAGGGGTGGCCAACATGAGGAAGTAGGCCTACTGTACTGGTATATACATGTACTTTACTTTCTTATTCAACTTTTAGTAGAGAATATCATCAAAACATAGTAAAATTATACATACAGCACCATACGAAATTAATACATCTACTGTTTTCTCATGATTTAATCATTCTTTCTCAAAAAAAAAAAAAGTAATCTTGGTCTGTTTCCAATTCTTATTACAACCATAAATACACACCCCACTCTTAATGCTGGCTACCCCATGCAGCACACCTGGGCATCTTTCCACAGCAAAAGACTCCAGCTGCATTATCAGATGCCTGACATCCTTTTCTTTTGGAGTTTCTGCAATTTCTGTGTCATCCCCACTTGCTTCTTCCATTTCATCTGCTGCTTCGTGCACTTTTAGGCTGGTCTGTACTTTGGTTAATATTGCTAGGAAAATTGCCTCTGGGCATCCATTGCAACAAAACCTTCAAAATCTACTCCTTCAAATTCTGCTATGGAGACTGGACTGTCTGTTGGGATGAAAACATCGTGCTCTTGGGTTGTGACACATCGAACTTTCCTGAAAGACTCCTTTCTGTATCATTTCTGGCTGGACTTAATTTCAAGCAGAACTGATCAGAGGACGGCAGCCAGAGCATTAACTGACGCAGCAGATGAAATTGCTTTCACAGGAGGACCACAGGTCTGGGTTTTAGTGATGACCCCATGCAGAAGCTGGGCTTGCTAGTGCATTCTCAATGTTTGATGCTACTTTGGGTAAGAGGCTCGTTTTCTGAGATCCTGTACAGAGGCAGAAATCTCAGTGTCACACCTGTGACTCACTTGCCTATTCTCAGTAGATTAGACTATTTTTTCTTCATTTCTCAGTTGATACCCCTTCCCCGGTCCTCAAGTCGGGCACCAGTCACCCATGTGCACCTGTTTGATCTCCAAGTGACAGGATATCTTTGGGCTTCATGTTCTTGAATGCACATGGGCTTTGCCAACTTTCCAGTCAATAGGGCTTTTATTTCTTTCCAGGTGAGTGAGTGCAAAGCAGAACTGTGAAATGTTCCTTGAAAAAGAGTCTGCCCTCATCAGCTTTACAGATGTTGTGTCATGGGCAGTGCCTGTGGCTCAGTGGTAGGGTGCTGGCCCCATGTACTGAGGGTAGTGGGTTTCAACCTGGCCCTGGCCAAACGGCAACCAAAAAATAGCCAGGCATTGTGGCGGGTGCCTGTAGTCCCAGCTACTTGGGAGGCTGAGGCAGGAGAACTGCATAGGCCCAAGAGTTGGAGGTTGCTGTGAGTTGTGACGCCACAGCACTCTACTGAGGATGACAAAATGAGATTCCATCTCTAAAAAAAAAAAAAAAAAAAAGATGTCATGTCATTTTCAAATCCTCTGGCAAAATCTGGAAACTTTTTGAAGGACTTTTCCACAACTTCTACTGGAACTTCACTGGGTTCACTATGTAAGACTTTCTGGGGGATTTTGTGTCACAGCTTAAATTTCTAGAGCCAACCACTTGATGCTTAGAAATCTGTCTCCCTGGACCCCTGTGCCAATTTTTTAGCAACTTCTTAGATCATTGGTTTGGTGATTTGTGCATTAACTGCCCTCATTTGTTTCAACCAGCTTAATACGGTTTCACTGACTTCATCAAACGAAGTTGTCCTCCGGTGTTTGCCTTTCAGTAAACAAATACTCAAGTTCTGTGTTATCCACCTAAAGCATTGGACGAGCTGTTCTCTTTTGGTTACTCTCTATTTTGAGCCAGTGTTTCCCCTTACAACAAACTAAGTCACGTGAGGTACAGAGACACAGAGGGGTCAAGGAGAATTTGCAGACAGAGCCGTTTCTCTTGAATCTGAAATTTGTGAACTATAGGACATTGGGCACTAGTGACCTAAATCTTATTTAACAAATGAATTCCCAATTTCTCAGCCAACAATTCATGCTGATTTATAGACCCCTGAAGAAGTGCCCTTGAATTCAGCCATGCGTTTGTCATCCGACACGGGCAACACAACTTTTACTCAGTTACCATTAACAAGACATTGCTGTAGCCCATTGTGTAGTTTTAAAAATGTTGGCAATAAATTGACATTTGGGCATTGTCTTTTGAAAACGGAGCTAGGCATGCCTTAATTTCAACACATCTTCCTTTGCTCCAGAAGCGAAAGGGATAGGCATGAATATTGTGATGCTAAGCTTGGTTTACATTTTAGGAATCTTTTAAAGGCACTGCTGTCTGAAGAGTCACACCTCTTTCGACATTTCCAGGAGGCTGCTGTGGAGTGCACACCTTCCCTTTCTATGGGTAGATACCTTCACGTCTTTCAAAACAACTCCACATTTGTGTTGCTTACCTGTGGCTTTCTGTCTGAGTTAGAGAGATCAAGGCCAGTTTTGAGTTAGACCCATAACATAATGGGCTAAACATCAAAAAGAAGAAAAAAGACCTGTAATTTTATCTGGGGCAAAATTGGCATTTGCAATGAAATCAAATGTTTGGTTCAGCGTGGCCCCTCTTGGATAAGAATTCTCATTTTCGTGTTGAATTGGTAGACTTTGCTTCAGTGAGGGGAGGAACAAAATGATCCCAGAGACTGAATTACCCCTTAGCTCTGGAAATGGAGTTTACCTTGAGCCACATTGGAGATGAATTTGTGGTTGAGTTGACAGTAAGCCTGGAAACATTTGCACACTTGGTACCAAGAGTAATAAATAAACAGAGGTGCTAAATTCAGAAGAGAAACTCTCTGTCATTCCCAGGGAATTTAGAAAAAAAAATTATCTAATTAGTGCAAACTCAGTACAAAATCGTGCCATTCCTTTGTTGCCTAAAATTAAATTGTAATTTGTTTTTCTTTCATTAGCAAGAGCCATGTGAAAAGACAACAAGCCAACCAACTAACCAAATAAAAAGTCAGGTGTTTCCAACCTAGCAACACTCAAGGTACACCGAGGAGGGAGGGTGTCATTTTGGCCCGTGTGCGACTCCTTCCGTGCAAGCTTGGTGACGGTTGTCATCTTTTACTCCAGTGAAAATGATGCCATTTGCTTGTGATTATAGATGTCTATTATTTCCAGTTTTCACCAGGCATGTTCAAATCCCATGGGCTCTGGGTGTGCTTATCAGTCTTGCAGTGAGGCAATGATGTAGCAACATAATTGGCACATTGTAGCACTCAGCAACTCTTGTTCTATGCTCAACTTAGTTCTTTATTGCAATACCTTGACTGTATATATTGTCTTCTAGATGTAGAATTATATGTATCCATGTATCTATTATATGTGTGTAAATATACACACATATAGTATAGTTAGCATTTATCACTAGTGAACTCAAAACATTTCTCAAAGATCACACTAAATTTTCATGAAGCCAGTGCTCCTCTGTGTTACAAAAAAATTTATTTAAAAAATTAAAAAATCAACATAGTCCCCTGAGAAGATTAGGCTGTGTCATCTTACTCTTTTAGCTTGCTGTGACTTCCCTCTCTGGAGTAATGATGAATTCACAATGATACTGCAGCCGCTGTCTCAAGAGCTGCTTCTGTCGGGGAATCTACGTTCGTCAAGTGTTTATTTTATACAGTAAAGTGCCACCTACACGGTTCTGAGCTCTTACCAAAAAGTCATCCAGAAAGCACAAACTATAGTGTGTAACAGGCAATTACTTTTAAAAAAAAAAATCATGAAATATCTTAGTGACACTTTAAATTGAATGAGGGAAGTTCTTCCTCAACAATTCTGTTTTGTTTTTTTTTTCTGCAGGATGTATGTTCATGTTCTAAATCTTAACTTACTAGTCAGTATAGACCACGAGGTTTGATGTATGCTAAACTGTAGGGCTGCAATAAAATTTAAAGTGATTTGTCAAAATTTGGAAGAAATGTAAATGCCTACATTTCAATCTGCATCTGTAAAGAGTAGGTACTTGTAATTGCTTTCGGGAGCTGACTAGCATGAAAGACAGTAAAAAGATTTAATTTTTTTCTTTATTGAATTGTTACAAAGTCAATGCTTTCGCGCGGCGCCTCCCCACACACTTGCACGTTGTACTGAAGCCCCGTTAGAGAGCGCGCAGGCTTTGATCCAGTTGCTGCACCACACACACACTTTTAAGTGAAGAGCATGACAGATCCTGCATCGTTTCCCATCTTCCCTTTTATTTTCTTTTCCACAACCTTAGAGGGGGAAAGAAAACTCTGATAAAAACAAATGTAGCAGTATTGTAATCTTCGTGTAGTCTTATGATTAAAAAAAAAAAAAAGGAAGAAAACCTCTGGGTTTTAGATGGAATTACAAACAAAATTATTTATTTGTTTCTCCATAGACCCTTTAGTTTTACTTTCTGATCATTCTGCTGAGACTGGATTTCACTGGCGTCCCCGCGGTGGCGGGGCCTGATGACTAATCCAGTGAGCCGTACCAACTCCATCTGCCTGCTCACTTTGACATTTTAATAATATCCCATTTGGACCTTTGTTCAATTTTTCTTTGTATGCTACATCTTTGTATTTACATTAAGGCTGAAATAATTTATTAGATTGAATACTACCAAATCTCACTAATTAAAACACAGAGAGATTTTATGTATTTCAACCATGGATACTTTCCATGGGAAATGGACTCACTAACATTTGTAAATGGACCATCCAATCGCCTTCTTAATGACTGTCCATTGTGCATTTTACTGGGAATATAGGAAAAAGTATGTCATTTTTTGAAAAAAAAGTAATACTTTATTTTATTTCCATCTTCCTTTGAAATTTCTTGTATATTTTTCTTGGTAAATACAAGAATAGATTATTCTATTGACACAGCAGAGGGGGATGATTTCAGACACCATTGCTGATGACAGAAGTAATGTTAAATTCTGACTTATTTTGTTTTACAAGTATGTGATTTCTTTAAATGAAGATTGATAACGACCTAGTATTTACATACATAAATCATAGGCATTGTGGCAGACTTGTGACATGCTGTATGTGTTGCCCTGTGGGACTTGATTATATTTTAGCATATGTCTCAGTCAAAAGCTTATTAATTATTATTGATTAATTCTTATACTCCTCATTCACACCAAGATCTTGAGGAATATCATAGAAGGAAAAATTGAGACACTTAAACATACATTAGAAGATTCTAAAAATATTTAGTCAAGTCCTAGTAGGACATGAAATACACAAAAATCCTATCATGTAACCTAGATTTTGTAGAAGACACAGATGGTAAAGCAAGTGATACATCATTTGCAGGATGTTAAGTTGCAAACAGAAAGTTAAGCACGATCCAGACTGTAAAGCAATGTAGGAGTCCAAGTGTGAAGAGATTTAAATAATAGAACAGTAACAGGCAGCATATTTTCACTTTTTCCCAAGGAGTCTCAGTATCAAGAATTTATCAGCGAATGCTGCTCTAATGAAATAACGAACGTAGCTCAAATTTGCCAGGCGCTCTTCAGAACATAATACCCTTGTACCCTATTACCTTATTTTATCTTGTTGACAACACTATGAGGTCAGCGTATTCATACTTCTATTTAACAGATTTTAAAAAAGAAATTCAGAGAGATTAAGTGGGCTGTGAAATATCACTTGTCTAGTAAGCGGTGGTGCAAAGTCTCAGTTAGAACGTGTGACCCCAAACCTAGTGCTCTAAATTTCATCACCAGCAAAGGCTGGGTGACACCAGACGTTGGGCCCTCGTCTCAGACTGATGGTCGTGGTGTTAAGGACTGTCCAGTGACTGTGTCAGTTACTTAGGGAGTAAGTAAATGTATTTACTGGATCATGTTCCTTTGTCCTGCCATTTATTAATAGTCTATATAGGCAAGAATGAGATGGAGAGCTGAGATGTTAATCAGATACCATGGTCACTGGAGAGACAGCTCACCCACATAACGGGAAAGTGATGTGGGATACAGAAAAGGACACAGGCTCTGGAGTTGCACCAGCCCGGTCTGGATCATAAATCTTACATATACTAGCTAAATTTGAGCAAGGTAACTAATCACTATGAGCTTTAGCCAGCCTCCTTATTTGTACAGCACAGTTTTTTTTAAAGCATAAAATATCTGTAGGATCATTGTTACATTATAAACACTCGATAAAGATTATCATTACTATTAATATAGATCATACATTGTATCTAAGTATTATGTTTACTTCAACTAGAAACTTTCAAGGTATGTGTTATTTTAATAATTAAATCATAAGTAAATAAAACCATTGTCCTCAATTTGATGACTATTTTCAAATACACGAAGGGCTGGATATTAATCATGCTGTTTTCTATGTCATCTGGATAAACATTCTTGATTCATACCTAAAATTGTACTTGAACAAGGAAAATTACCAATAATTTTTTCAGGAATAAAATATGGTCAGTGACGGAAAATCATAACAATTCATAGCTTTTGAGAACATATGGCATGTATCTCTATAAAAGTGGAGAACTTAAATTATATTTGATATTATCAGCCTATTAGTGAAAATTAAATAATTAGTTATCTAATTAAAATTTTAAAAGGAACAAATATCTGTAGGTACCCAAGGATCTAAAAGGTGCCAACTTTTATTAATAACATCAAGGACCCTAACATAAGATCATGTCAACAGCTGAACAAACAGGAAAACAGTTATTAGAACCATCACAGATACTTCATTTGTATCTATTTAATTCTAAAATTTAAGCATGATAACAGTAAGCATCTACTATGATAAAAGCTTCAACTTTCTCAATAGAAGAATCCAGCTTGCCACTGGTAATAAATCAGTTTATGACGGTATTTTTTACTGCATTTTATAAAGGTTTACACTTCTGAATGATTTGTAACATATACTTAGTACCTGTGTTGAATTAGGTTTTCCAAATTGTGAGTCTGTAGATAGTGAGACCTCAGAAGCTGTTGTTCGAATCTAATAGGTAATAACTGATTGGGCCACTAAGAAATCTTCCCTATATTCTTACCTTAACTTATTTTCTTTCTACACAATAGAGATGATGCAAGGGTAATTAAAGTTGCATGGAACAATACAAGAAATAAGGGATGATGACATCCCTTATTAGCTATAAGATGAGAAAGCAAAGAGAGAGAAGTCTACAGTAAAACTGGAAGGGCAAGTGAGGGAGGCAAGAAGTCTCATCTCAATGATAAGAGCAAAGACAACATCCTCAGAGGCCCTGGGGAAAGACAAAGGAAAAAGATGGAAACGACCAGGAATGAGACATGTAACACTGGAATCATAACAAGAGAAATAGTTAGAAATAGAGCCCCAAGTTCCATCTTTTCAAATGTAGCAAAGTCGCTAGGTAAGTTGACTGGTAGAGAAAAAACTAATTCTCCTAAATTCTAAAGGTGATAGAAGTTTAACAAAATTTTGAAAAAAGTATTGTGACTACAGCTAAAAGTTTCAGGGAAAGAACCAACAGAATGTTTCTTCTTTTATAGAAATACTTACACAAGAGATAAAGGGATATTTGAAGAGTTTCCAAGTCAATGCAGGTCCCCACTTGGCTGATAATCCCCAGATCTCTAGGTTGGTTAATTTATTATATAGCAAAGGTCAAATAATTAAAAGATGGGTAGGAAAATAATGTCTGAGGCTATGAAAAGTAAGTAATCTTAGCATAGTTTCTTATGTTAGACTGATTTCTAGTATTTCAAAGTATGATAAAATCTTATTTGAGCAGTAATTTTAGTTACCCAGAGTTTTCTATCATTCTAAGGTAAACTTTTAGAAGAAAGGGATAACTTTCAATCAAATAAGCTCATACAGGAATATATATAATCATATATAACCACATATAGCTCCTGATTTCAGTACCCTTTTGGACCAATCAACTCTTCCTTTTTATCTTGGTATAGCAGCTCCAGATTGTTATGTTCCAAAATTCATTTTTTTTTGTTTGAGACAGAGCCTCAAGCTGTCCCCCTGGGTAGAGTGCCGTGGCATCACAGCTCACAGCAACCTCCAACTCCTGGGCTCAAGCGAGTCTCCTGCCTCTGCCTCCCAAGTAGCTGGGACCACAGGCGCCCGCCACAACGCCCGACTATTTTTTGGTTGCAGCTGTCATTGTTGTTTGGCGGGTCTGGGCTGGGGATTCGAACCCGCCACCTTAGGTGTACGTGGCTGGCGCCCTAGCCGGTTGAGCTGTAGGCACCGAGCCCCAAAATTCATTTCTGAGTTGACTGTTTGAAATTCAGAGTGTACTTTTTAATAGCTTCAGAATAATAAATGCTGGTTTGCATATCAAGCTTATAAAAGACCAGGACAGATTTTATATGTTACACATTGATAATAAAGAGAAAACCATAAGGTTATAGTACTAACAGTTAAAATTAATTGATTAAGTAAGGGCAATGTTCATCATATTACCACACTTACCTAATTTGTGATTGATTTGGGGATTTCCACTGTAGGGGTGAAGACCAAGCTTCCCTTCTGTCCTTTCTAAATATTCACTGAGATGACTGACAATAGACAGATTAGTAAAAGAAAAAGCACACAAATTTATTTAATGTGTATCATCATGGCAGGATCACAGGAGAATGATTACCAATTACCCAGTGAGGTCCAGGTGCTTATCTACCTGTCTTCATAGAGGATGAGAGTATGGGAGTAAATGATTTCCCAGGGAAATGAATGGGCCCCAGGGAAGATGGCCTGGGACAAAGTTCCTCTGGATCTGGGGGAGGTGGCTGAAAGGTGAGGAGTGGAACTGTACTGTGAACAAGAGTTGTGTTATTATGCAGATTAAGTCTCACAGGTAATAGCTCTTGGCGTTGCTCTCAGGAGAATCGATAAAAAGTCTGTCTGGTCCTGGTGGAGACTCCCAGTCCCTTCTCCCACAATCTTTAGTGGTTAGTAGAGGAGTTTCCTAGGGATGGGGTCTTAAGACAATTGCATTTCTTCAGGAAAGAAGCTTTCTTGGTTAGATAAGAAAATGTTAGAAAGAATCTTTCTGGACCAGAGAGACAGGTAGGCCAAGTAAGAGCAGAAAGAGATCTTGGTTCTTTAGCTTACATCTGAGGGCTTTAATTTGTTTTAATTCAAAGAATGCCAAAGTGCCATATTTTGAAGTATTGTTTCTCAAGTCTTAACACTATCAGCACCCAAAGATCTTTTAAAGTTGTAGGAGGCAAAGATCGAAAGTTCAGTCATGTTTATGATGGCCGAATGTTACTTTTAGATCAAATTTAGGTGAAGCAAAATTGCTAGTTTATGAGATGTGAATTTTTTTCATACTATAATGCTGTCCCTTCAGTAATCAATATGTAGCATATTTGTAACATTTTAGTATTTTAAATTTCTGTAAAATCTTATTATGTTATCTGTGCTTTTGAGAAAGTTACTGTTCATAATTATAATTGACTTGGTAGCAAGTCTTTCATTAAGAATGAGGGATCCAAATCCTAACATTATTCCTAGGGTATTTTCTGATATCCTTCAGAAATTCTTCAGATTCAACTGGGTTTCCAATAATTCAATTCAACTCTGACACTATCTACCTAGATTTAGTGCAGATTGCACAAAGTCGCTTAGTCTCTCACGATCATCTCTATCCCCATTTGAGTTGCCAGCCACATGCCACCTGCTCTTCTGACTGACTGGTGATAAAGTGGAGCTTCCAAAGACCTTCCCCTCATAGTCAATAATTTGCTAAAATGGTTCACAACATGTACAAAATACTTTACTCACATTTTCTGATTTATTAGAAAGGCTATAACTCAGGAACGACCGAATAGAAGAGACGCATAAGGCAAGGCACGGGGGCAGGAATGGCTCAGAGCTTCCCTACTGCCCAGCACCTTGGTATCTTCACCAGCCTGAAAGCTCTCTGAACTTCAACTTGGTGTTCAAGATTTGTTATAGAGCTCATTCTCCAAGCCCTTCCTCCTCTCTGGAGGTCAGGGTAGGACTTCAGTTGCCTGTCCTCTAATCATTTGGTCTTTCTGGCCATGGGCACCACCTTAGGCCATTTAGCAGCCCCTTCTCAGTCATCTTATTAGCATAAGCTCAGGTGTGAGAGGAAGGAGCATTATGAGTGGCAAAAGTCTCCTGTATCACCTAGGAAATTCCAAGGATTTTAGGAATTCTGTGCCTGGAACAGAGACAAAGACCGATGAATACATTCCTGACTATACTAAAACTCCCAGGCTACTTCATAACTCAGTTTCCAGAATGATACTGTGGTGAAAAAACCAAAGAAGATGCTATACCCTGCTCTTTATTTTTCATGAACAAACTTTGAGAAATGATCCTTTTAAAACTTAAGAAAGAAATGGTAACTATCCTAACATAAACATTATAGAAGAGGAAAGGATTTGTTAAGGGAGGAATTGATTTGGGGAGACCAGTCAACTTGAGGCCAGTGGAAGAGATACATTCAGCTGAGGGAGCCCGGCTTTACAGCCAGACAGACTGGTATGTGAAATTCACTTCTGGCCCTTCGTTCTGTACCTCAGTTTCTTCATCTGTAAAATAGAGAAATGACAATAATGTAGTCAAGTATTTTTGAGAATTACAGTTAAGTTACTGGAAGAACAAAAAGGACAATCTTGATCTGGAGTTGAATTATTTGAACAGTTTATTCATGGTTGTATAAAGCATCTAGAAAAGTAAGAGAAAATCAGCATGCGTCCTGGGCATAAACACTGGGTCTCTAGGGAAAGCAAAGTCTGCCAATAGTGAGAGGGGGAAGAAAAGATTCTGTCTGCTGGCTAGCCAAACTAATCCTCCTGAAAAAGACAAGTGAAAATGTTAGATTGTACTATGTATGTTGGCATGAGGGGACAAATACTTAATAAAAATTGGATTTGGGCTTTCATAGGAAAGCTATAACCTAATTTTAGCCTCCGAATATGGGGAGAGGGGAGAGGGAGAGGAGGGGAGGATAGCGGGTGATTCGTGGGATCACGCCTATGGTTCATCCTATAAGGGTACATGTGAATCTCTCTAAATGTAGAATATAAATGTCTTAACACAATAACTAAGAAAAAGACATGAAGGCTATGTTAACCAGTTGGATGAAAGTATTTCAAATTGTATACAGAAACAGTGCACTGTACCCCATGATAGTATGTATTAATGTACACAGCTATGATTTAATAAAAATAAAATTGGATTTGGGGGAAAAGAAAGTCCTAATCTGTTTTGTTGTGGTGGTGGTTGTTCAATATCATGGTATGAGAACTCCCTCCCTAGCCAATTTCAAGGTACCAATATGACATCACTGAATGTGAAGCTGGGGAAAGATGTTTAACTCAATCTCAGGATCCAGTACAAGCCAGCTTCAGCGCACCACTCCCTGTGTGTGGCATTCATACATACACATAAATGGGTGTATAGACAAATATATAGCATCCATATATAAAAATATGTGTATTTATCTATATATATGTAGCATCTCTCTCTCTATATTTTTAAATTCATGGAAGTGCCAACAAAAAGGTAAGAAATTATTAGACATTATTAGACTAAAATCTAAATGAAAGTTTATTGAACACTGATGCTGCTTTCCTCTTGAGATCAGCTGATGACTTTGGCTTTGGGGTTGGGCAATGGCAAACTATACCTCAAGCTGATGCAGGTGGGGAGTCTAATAAGAGACCATCCTTCCATAAAGAGCTATCATACAAACAGAAACATCCCATTGCCTGCTCCAGCCTTTGGAGACTGAATGGAAATTTGTTACTGAGCTAATCAAATCAAGGAGAAAACACAAAATTACTTCTGAGAAGTTTTAACCATGAGCTAACCCTCAAATGGATTCATAGGCCACATGAGTGATCCAAAGCACTTTGTAAACTTAAAGTGTTGCTACACACTTGGCATAAGAAAATGAAAATTATCTTCAGAGGAGAGCACACCTTTAGTCCAGATGGAGAGTATGCCCACAGGAACTTTGGCCAGGGGTGGGGTTCAATTAGCACCTCCCCCCATGAAGTATAGAAGGAAACAGGGCATTTTGCATGAGACTGTCAGATACAGCGTAAGGCAGTTAACAGGTCTCCAAAGACTTCAAATATTGGAATATAAAATAAATGCTGTTGTTATATTTAAAGGAGAGAAAGACAAACCGAGACTATTTCAGGAAGTAGAAAACAAGGAATTACTAAGCATGTTAAAAAGAGTCAAATAGAATTTATAAACTTGAAAAATATAATACTGTAAATTATGGGTACTTATAGTTTAACACCATAAAACTTCCCTGGATAGTTGTTTTTGTTGTTGTTGTTTTTGATTTTTATAGAGAGAAAGGCTACAACTTCTGAGCTCAAGTAAAACTTTCAGTTCAGCTTCCTGAATAGCTAGGATTATATTCATGAGCCACCCTACCCTGCTAATTTTTCTTATTGTTTTTAGAGATGGGGGTCTTGCTCTGTTGTCCAGGCTGGTTTTGAATTCCTGGCCTCAAGTGATCCTCCCACCTCAGCCTTCCAAAATTTTGGGATTACAGGTGTGAACCACTCTGTCCAGCCTGGGTAGCTCTTCAAAACACAGATTTCTGGGCCCTATTACTATAGATTATGATTTATTCTGAGGTCAGGTCTAAGAATTTTCATTCATTCATTTATTTATTTTGAGACAGAGTCTCACTATGTTGCACTTGAGAGCTGTGGCATCACAGCTCATAGCAACCTAAAACTCTTGGGTTTAAGCAATTCTCTTGCCTCAGCCTCCTGAGTAGGTGGGACTATAGGTGTCTGCAACAGTGCCTGGCTATTTTTTGGTTGCAGTTGTCATTGTTGTTTAGCAGACCTGGGCTGGGCTCAAACCTGCCAGCTTTGGTGTATGTGGCTGGCGCTCTACCCACTGAGCTACGGGCACTGAGCCAGAATTTTCATTCTAACAAGCTCCCAGATGATGCTAGTATGGTTAGTTTGAAGCCCACACATTGAATGACAATGTTCTAAATAAAAATTCTCAGTGGATGGGCTTGATAGTAGTTTAAATCAGCTAAGGAGAATATTAATAAGGTAGAATATAGGTCAGAAGAAATTACTCAGAATGCATCCAGGAACTAGAAGGGCTATCTGTAAGGTATACAGCATGCAATAAGAAAATAGCATTAACAATGGCTGGATACTTTCTGGATAGCCCTCTGTATAGATACAGAAAACATAAAGAGAGATAAAGAATCATGGAGACTAGAGTATCAGAAGAGAAAGTGTAGCAGGGGTTGTATTTTTTTTTTTTGAGACAGAGTCTCACCCTGTCACTCTGGGTAGAGGACCATGCCATCATAGCTCACAGCAACCTCAAACTCTTGGGCTTGAGTGACTCTTGCTTCAGTCTCCCGAGTAGCTGGGATTACAGGTGCCTGCCACAACGCCTGGCTAGTGTTCTTCCTATTTTTAGTCTTGCTCTTCAGGATAGTCTTGAACTCCAGAGCTTAAGCCATCTATCTGCCTTAGCCTCCCAGAGTGCTGGGATTACAGGCCTGAGCCACCATACTGGCCCACAACAGAGGCTATACCTGAAGAGAATAATTGAGATTTTTCAGAAGTGATGCAAAATATAGTTCATCTAAAAAAATAGGGATGGAGAAGAGAAAAAGCTTGATATCTCAGCCAGTGAAGTGACTGGTTGGTTTCCTTGTGTGTTTTTTTTTTTTTTTTCACAGAGTCTCACCTGTCACACTGGGTAGAGTATCATGTCATGAGCTCACAACAACCTCAAACTCTTTGGTCTCATGTGATCCTCCTGCCTTAGCCTCCTGAGTAGCTGGGACTACAGGCATGTGCTATAATGTCCAGCTACTTTTCTATTTTTAGTAGGGATGGGGTCTTGCTGTTGCTCAGACTGGTCTTGAACCCCTGAATTCAAGCAATCTACCACCTTCCCCGAGCACTAGAATTGCAGGTGTGAGCCTAGTTTTTCCTAGTTTTCGAGAGATGTTACCAAGAAGAAACAAAGGGCAGCGCCTAAGGATACTTCCCCTCCGAAATTGGCCCCAGGATTCCTTCAACGGCAACTTTGCATCATGAAGGACTTCAGGGATCTGCGGGAGCTGGAGTATTGCTTTTCCTCTGATCGTGGACAGAAACGGGGAAAGCTGCTGTACAGAGCACTGGGGTCGAGAA
Source organism: Otolemur garnettii (assembly GCF_000181295.1). Lineage (NCBI taxonomy): Eukaryota > Metazoa > Chordata > Mammalia > Primates > Galagidae > Otolemur > Otolemur garnettii. Next base: position 12,920,958 of record NW_003852405.1, read on the forward strand.
GGTGTCTTGCTTATAGGAGGTGTTATGAGAAGATATCCATTTGTATCTGGGATCATGCTTGACTTAGGGGTAGGGTCGTATCACTTACCATGTTGGGAATAATCAGAATTTGGGGGAGTTGCCTGCCTATTTCCCACTTTCTGAATATATCCCCAGGAATCAGATACTGTCTGGACTGGACAGAGTAGGCTGGCATTTGGAGGTGCTGAAGGAAAATCTATCTATCATGAATTTGCTGTTGGTTCAAAGGCTGTATCTTCTAAAGAAAAGTCAATGCCTTTATTACACAGACATTTTTAGTAACAAGTATTAAAACAGCAAAGATTTTCTGTTAACCCTCACTAGGTGGGAAAATTACATTAACAGAAAATTCCATTCTCTGAAGCATTCCTGTTAACCTAGATTTTAACTTTAATTTGCCTAAGTATTTATCTGTCTTCTATCAAAGGACTAGAAAATTGTGTTAGTTATAAATAAATGGAAGCAACTGAAAACTAGCTGAGAAAATTCTCTCCTCATCTCACCCCCCCAATTAATTTCAGCAAATTAATTATATGTCAGAATAAAATCTATTTTGGTGATCTCATGGGATAATAAAAATATTACTTAGCTAGAACAACATAGCTCATTGAAAAGCATCATTTAGTCAATCCTTTCTTACATAAAGATTTATTGATTATTAGAGATTGACTATATGCTTGATGGTTATAAGTGCTGGGGGTATAAAGATAGGTAAGAGAGACTTCTGCATCTGGCTATGCTATTATCATTGGTGCCAGACTACCTCTGTTGTCATAAGCAATATTAAAACCGGGCAAAATAAATAAGGCAGCTGATTTCAGGCATTAGACAACAGTCTAACACTGCAAACATGGGGATGGGGGAACAAGAGATAAGCCTGATGCTTGTCTAGTCCTCTTTGTGGACACAGTTTCCTGATCATGGTGCAGAGAGAGGGGTCTGTCTATAGCATGGTGGCCTTGCTGAGTTGAGGAGGCTGCTGGGATCAAAGCTTGGGTCAGTTGAAATGGTTGGGATCTGCAGGAGGGCATCTGAGACTGAGAACTACATTGACTTGTGGCCAGAAGTCTCTGTGTGGGATCCCCTTTGAGTCTGCAGATGAGGACTAGACTTATACACAGTAGGACCTCTGTAAGTTGACCGACCACCCAAGAGATTGTAACAAACTGGTCAACATAGGAGGTGGTCAACATAAGGAAGTAGGCCTTAGTGTATGTGGTGCATGCCTGGTCCATGAAAATTAGGTCAACTTGAGGAGGTGGTCAGCTATGGAGGTTCTAGTGTGTATGCAGAATGGGATTGTCTCAGGATCACAAGAGTGAAACAGAGATACCAGTGCGTGAGCCCCTACAGGAAAAGTGTCATATGGGAAAATTGAAACTCTGGCCCTACCAAAGTGATTCCATCCCTAACACATTTTTGACACCCTTGCATCCAGCCAGGACACAGAAATGCTATACTTTAGAAGTGATGGCAGCATCCTGAAGTAAGGCCTACACTAGACCCTCCCTAGCAAAGCCTAAAATTATTGTTCAACAGTATCTTCAGAGAAGAATGCATTTTGACGTTTAGTCCTGGCAACTTAAAGACACATGGGAAACACATTAAATTTTGCATGGATTCTAGTAACAAAGCATAAAACCAGGTTCGCTCCCATACGTGGTGATCAACCAGTAATAGAACTGTCAACACGGAAATGAATAGTCTTCTGAAGAACATGACAGAATGGAGTCTCCACAATGCATCAGCAACAATTCAGTACTCAATCCAAAAATTGGTAGACATACAAAGAAACAGGACATTATGATTCATGGTCAAGAAACAAAGCAGTGGGTAGAAATTAACCCTGAGATGGGCTAAGAAGTAGGCCGAGAAGACATGTGGAAAGGTAAACTATTCAAGTCCTGGCACACTGGTAAGGGAAGAAGATATGTTTTCTAAAAAATGCTGTGAAGTGTGAAATGAGCAATATGAAAATGTTACAATTCGTACAGTTTTGGCACAAAAAAGGTAATGACAAATCTTTAGGGTGGATTCAAAAGAGTTCACAGACAAAGCATCTGAAGTTGTTCTTAAAAGACGCGTAGAAGTTTGCAAGCCTTCTTGAAAGGGGGAAATAGAGGCAGCGCTGGCCGATAAGTGGAAGGGGTGGATGTAAAGGCATGAGGGCTGGAAACAGGGACCCTGCAGGCATTGCTGTGTTAAGCACATGGTTTTTCATCAGTAAAATAGGAGGAATAATAATTTCTACTCTTCTGGGTTGTAAGGACTAAATGGAGTAATCCAGGAATAGTGCTTGACTCATGATAAGCCCTCAACAATGTTAGTTATTATCTTGGTGAAATTGCTTGGTGTATTTTGGCAGAAGCTGTGCACATCAGTATAGCTGCAGTATACATAAAGGAAAAAAGAGACCTGAAGCCTTGGATGGGGCCGAAGCTAAATATAATAGAAGATAGGAAAGTTCTGAGCAGTGCTGGTGCTCAATCAGCTTGGGGCAAATCAGCTTTTACAGCTTCACTCTGGAGAGGCCAAACAAGAAGAAAAAATGAATCAAGTGCGTCGTGTGAGGCCTATGGGAACGACAATGGCCAGAGGGCAGTGATACTGTCCCCAGCACAATAATGTCAATTCTTCTCTATGTGAAAGGCTAATGGATAAAATCAGGGTCACTATCCAAACAGCTTAGAGTTCAAAGAGAGGTAGTTGCAAATAATGACTTTAGATGAGGAATAAGGTCAACACAAAGTAAAATTGCCAATTAGCTCCATATAAACCGGAGGAAATGTACCCTTGAGGACATAAGTTGAATGCTATGTTAAGAAATATAAGTATGATCAAGGAAGTAATGACTGATAGAAATTGAAGTCTAAGTATTACTAAATTCCCCTGGAAGGTAAGAGATCAATGTATCTTCCCTTCTCTAGAGAAAGTTTTTAGATAATTTCCTAAATGACACGTTTGGTGTTACTATTTAATTTTTGTTTATTTTCTTAAATGCCTGGGCCACAGAACTTTACTAACGGTCACACAGCATGCAATTACAAGCATTCCTGTTCCAAACATTTACCCACCGTCCTCTATCCATCAAACCTCGACTGAATGCCAGGGCGCTGCATCCTGTCTTGAAACATTTGAAATTTGTCAAGTGGGAGAGAAAATGAATCCCCAAGGTGTGGGCTTCTCTTAAAAAATGACTTGTTCTAATTTAGAGATCAGCTAGAGATCAGCTAGCCTCTTCATCTACACCTCTACTCTTTCGTTCAACTCTTCTCCCTGTGTTGAGGGTGATTAAAAAATAAGTAACTAAATGAGGGGTGTGCTAGTAACTCTTCTTAAAGAACGTTTGTTCTTCAGTTAACAGCTTGCCAGTATAAGGTACCTATGAGCCACTTCAATTAATGGCCAACAGTTAGTGTGTTCCAAGTTACATAAACGCCTCAGTTAAAAGCACCTGAAGCTATTCTGCTAATGACTAAATAATAACCTTGAAAAAAAACTATTTGCGTGTTTTTATTCTTGTGAAACAACAACCAGCTTGGCTGATATAGTTATTACATGTAGATGTAGAGAAGGTGAAAAAAGTATACACATTTTAAGAAAGGAAAAAACTGTACTAAATACCCAACATTTAATACCCAATATTATTATTAGTACCTAATATTGGGTAATGCCCAATATTACCAATAACAAAAGATGAATACAAGTGGGCAGCACATGTGGCTCAAAGGAGTAGGGTGCCAGCCCCATATACTGGAGGTGGCGGGTTCAAACCCTGCCCTGGCCAAAACCTGCAAAACAAAAAAAGATGACTACAAGTTATTAAGCACCTCTAGTCATTGCAGAAGTCAAACGTGACTCGAATCTTACCTATTTAATAAAGTCTTTTCCTTTCTTAAAATGTGTGTCCCTTTTTTAGCACCCGCTGGTGTACACGAACATGAGAAGAACTCCCAGGTTACATATAGGTCAGTCTAACACACACGTGCTGGAAACAGTGGAATAGCAAACACTTGTCTGTGAAGGCAAAGAGTCTTTTCATAGGGCTACATGGGAAGTATCTGAGAATTGATGACTTTTGCATAGTGAGAAAACATTTCAGTTCAAATTCAGCTCGGAAGGTTTCCTCTATCCATCAAAAAGCCAGGACTGGTTATAAAGCCCTTTCCATTGCCAGAATATTCTGAGAGAAACAGCAAGAAGGGACAGTACTCTGAGAGAAACAGAGAGAAGTTACAGTACTCTGAGAGACAGTGAGAAGGGACAGTACTCTGAGAGAGACAGCGAGAGGGGACAGTACTCAGAGAGAGACAGAGAGAGGGGACAGTACTCTGAGAGAGACAGAGAGAAGTTACAGTACTCTGAGAGAGACAGTGAGAAGTTACAGTACTCTGAGAGACAGTGAGAAGTTACAGTACTCTGAGAGAGACAGCGAGGAGGGACAGTACTCTGAGAGAGACAGCGAGGAGGGACAGTACTCTGAGAGAGAGACAGAGGGGACAGTACTCAGAGAGAGAGACAGAGAGAAGGGACAGTACTCAGAGAGAGAGAAGGGACAGTACTCTGAGAGAGACAGCGAGGAGGGACAGTACTCAGAGACAGCGAGAGGGGACAGTACTCTGAGAGAGACAGCGAGAGGGGACAGTACTCAGAGACAGCGAGGAGGGACAGTACTCAGAGAGAGACAGCGAAAGGGGACAGTACTCAGAGAGAGACAGCGAGAGGGGACAGTACTCTGAGAGAGACAGCGAGGAGGGGACAGTACTCTGAGAGAACAGCGAGAGGGGACAGTACTCTGAGAGAGACAGCGAGAGGGGACAGTACTCTGAGAGAGACAGCGAGAGGGGACAGTACTCTGAGAGAGACAGCGAGAGGGGACAGTACTCTGAGAGA
>NW_003852405.1:12925917-13032119 GCF_000181295.1 Otolemur garnettii
AGTACTCTGAGAGAGACAGCGAGGAGGACAGTACTCTGAGAGAGACAGCGAGAGGGGACAGTACTCTGAGAGAACAGTGAGAGGGGACAGTACTCAGAGAGAGACAGTGAGAAGTGCAACTCATGAAGAAGGAGATGGAGCTGCACTAGTCGGGCAAGTTCAGAACCACGTCAGGTTTACCTGGAGCCCTTACTCCTCTTCTGTGCTTCTCTAGGGGGTGGACTCGGGGGTCATGGCATTGGACTAAGAAAGCTAGAGTTCGAGTCCTCCCAATCACAACCTTATTTTTGATTGGTCACATCTATTTTCTGAGGTTAATATTATCTGATAATCTTCATACATACAGTAGAACCTTTGTGAGTTGATCACTGAAGGGACATACGGAGGTGGTCAACATAAGGCACTAGGCCTGCTATACTGACACGTACATGTGGTGCATGTCTGGTCTATGAAAATTAGGTCAACTTAAGGAGGTTTAATACTTTATTTGCCTAAAAATACTTTATTTGCCTAAAAAATGTTGGGTTAGGCTTATACTATCTGCCAAAGTACATCAATCAGAATTTCTTTAGATTCTCTGAAAGTGTATGAATTTTCAAGTAACTAATGTCTTGTATGCATTAATAAAATATCTACGTATTCAGCAATCCCTGAGTTCTCAGTGTACACTTACCAATAAAGTTTGTCACATCTGCACTTCATGCAAAGGCCATATCTTTGTTTTTCCAGTGCAATTCTTAGTACTTTTACATTAGTCCTAACCTAGAGAAAGGTTCTTAAATGCCTACAGCAGCCAGAAAGATCATAGAAACCATGAACTGAACACCCTGTACAATAACAGGTAATGATTGGGGCTCAAGTAGAACCAGAGTTGATGTGCCCTTCTAAAGACGTTCCAGCCTGCAGGTTTCCTGAAAGCACCATACATACATGGCCTAATCAAAAACATGTGCAGATATGGTGTGGGGGCCAGCCCTTCGCAGCCTGTGTTTTAAATACTGTTCGCCTGATGACTGTACTCAAGATTACTCAAAAATAAGGTTGCGATTGGACCTAAAGATAAATTGAGAATAGTAATAGGGAAAATATATGTGTCAATCTTGTCGGTACACTAGAAAGTAGCCTATCTTGATAGAAACGTTAGCAGTCATTGAGTTTTTAAAACTGCTCAGCCAGAAATAAGCATGTATTAACTATAAACGAAAATGAAGATAATGCTCATTTTAATATTTCTACTTCTAAATTAATAAATTTCTACATCCAAATTCAGTCCGCCGAACATATTTTGCTGTCTTCAGCCTTAAATTTACTGCTTAACTTGGAATAAAACATCAAAGTTTATCTTTAATTTTGTAAAGCCCCCTGTATTTTATGAATATGGGGCAGATTTGTTTACTTTCATTTAAGACCTGCATTTAATTTTAGCAGAAAATTCTGCCATTCAATATGAAAAGCAGGCTTAGTATTTCTGGCTAAATTAATCATCATCATAAAACTTTATTTCTTTGTCATAATTTAGAAGAAGACAGGAATATTCATTTTGTTCATGGATGTACCACAAATGCCCACAGTAGTTCCCGGAACATGGTAGGAACTCAACGTCTTTATTGAATCAATCAAACTATATCATTCTATGTCAATAGTAGGGCTTTTCAAATCATTGCAAAATGAGAAAAGGTGTCCCCAAAGTCACCATACCTAATGTTACAAAATATTTACAAAATATTTTCTATGTGCTGGCCACCTCTTTGTAAAACTTTTTATGAATATTTTGTAAATAAAGGTACATTAGCTTCAATTTCCCATTTTCTCCGTGTATGACAAATTTGGTGACATCCTGTGGTTTATTCATTGAAAAGACTGTATAATTATCATTACATACTTCTTTGTAATTCAATTTGGTGATAGGCCATGGTAAGGTTTGTCTCCTGGTTAATTTAATCATTTTATTTGGAAAATAAAATTTGGCCACCATGTATAATTGGGAGGAAAATTTTATTGAAAATTTGTTTATTGACTAAATTAATGAATGAATCATTACTGGAAAAAGTCAAGGAATAATGACTGAGATGGAGGTTGGCTTGTTGGGTGCTCATACAGCAAATTTATTCTCATTCTTTTGAGGCCCCACCTTTCTATAGCTAGAAGTGACACCATTTCCATATTGTACTTGTGGAAACTGAGACATGTAAGGATATCCCAAGAATATAAATAGCCAGGCAATAAATCTACAGAGCAGTAAAACCTAAACCTAGCATCCAATTTTCTTACTGCCTTTCTAGTTAAATGTTGAACATTGAGTATTTGTGTCAACTTCACATTAATGGGCCTAAAGTAACTCAGCCACAGGAAGCTGTGGAAGGGATGTGAGGAAAGCACAACTACTGCTGGGTTAGGAAGAAACAAGTGACTTTGGGAAATTTAAAATAGCCCCCCCAAAGAGATCCTTGGTTCTGGAAATAAGAGAGTGCTGAAGAAGAGAAACTGTTGTTGCCTGCTTCTGAGAAAATCAGAAAATGACCTTATCCTGAACTCATGACTTGATTTTGGAAGTTCCCCCAAAGACACACTTTGGACTTGAACTGTAGGATTGGGTCTTCCCCAGGTCTCCAGCCTGACAAACTTAGGACTTGAAATGCAACACCAGCTCCTCCTGGGTCTCCAGCCTGCTATCCTACCCAGCAGGTAGTGGACTTGCCAGCCTCCATAACCGTGTGAGCCAGTTCCTTAAAATAAATCTCTTCTTCTGTGTATCATCTTGTTGGTTCCATTTCTCTGAAGATCCCTAACTAATACAGTATCATTTAAAAGACAGCTACTTAACTAAACAACTTTCTGTTATCAGGGCATATCATGTCTTTCTTGTCATAACTGGCACACCAGAATGAGATTATACTCATGTCTTCTACTTTAATTGGAAATGAAGATCTCCCATAAATAAGTGTCTGTAATTATTACTGATTTAAGGATGTTAGCATCATAAAGATGGATAACATCCAAAGAATTTATCAGGACGTGGGTAGAGGTTTTATCTTTGTATCCAGGCTGCTATATGAGTTAAGCCATATGTGGACCTGAGGTTAGGCTGATAAACAGGTGTCAATCTACAGTGAAAATTTCTGATATTGATGATGGTCACTAGAAGGGCTGAACTGAAAAAAAAATTATAGCTATTTTTGGGGTCAGTGAGAAAAAGACTCTGATATCTGTCTTTGGAGGCCAAGGAAGGCATAAACTCTGTATTTGCCATCTCTGGCCTAGGTCTCAGCTCAGTGATTTAAAAGAAATTCTTCGAGCTCATATGTGAGATGGCCCACCTATCCAAGGAGCACCTAAGCTCTTGTTTATAATAATCTGTCTTTGCCCAAGTATTCTCTTCGTATGTCTCCCTTGACAATGAACAATGAGATCCTGGCCAACTATCTTATCATTGAACCAGAGTTAATGCGAGACAGAATCACGTCCCATTTCTTCCAGAATTGCATACCATTGTTATGCTCCAACAATATATTTGTTTTAAAATAAAGGCACCTATATTCTTTTGAATTTCTGAAATATTTATAATCTAGTCTTTGGTACTTAATAAGATGTTGCTTCGTTTCTTTATTTAAGGTGTTCTTCAGTTTATGGCTTCATGATTGTAGCTTGAGAGCCTTTTGTTTCATTTGTATTCTCCATAAGAGGTCAATAACCAGTGGCTGGATTGAATGCTTCCGAGGGACTGTGGAGTCTCAGATCTTTAAGACTATGTAGCTACAGGAAAAAAAAAAAAAAAAAAAGGCCAGAGTGTTCTTGGCATCACCAAGAAGGTATTAGAATGAAAATAGAAAGTCTAATGTTACCCTTGAAGAAGAACATGTTCTGGTCACTACACTTCCAAAAAGCTATAACTGACCTGGAAAGGGTCCAGAGGCAGGCAGCTTTTGGTTGATAAAGGTGCTGGAATCACTTTCTGATGAGAACAAACTAAAATGACCAGTGTTAGGGCTTCATTTGAAGGCCTTTGGTAGAGTACCTTCTATAGCAGGAAGGAAGATTTGGCTAAATTGAATATGAGGACTCCAAGGCAGCAGGATTCCCAAGAGGATCCTTAGTTCTGAGTGTAGAGATTTTTAGGTCTGGTTGGTACATTTAGCTTTCCCCATAGTTCTATCTATCAGTGATCCTCTATGAATGTGGAGATCACTTTTGCCTTAAGGATGCAGGCTTGCGGTAACAGATTCTGCCTTCTTAAAATGGAAAAGACCTATGTTGCCACCAGAATATCAAGTTTTCTTTACACCTTTGTTAGAGCAACCAGCTGCCTTTCGGATGTTCTACCCAGAGTCTATCTGTCATCTACTTAGTTTGCTGGCCCAGACTTAATTCTGACGCTTACTTGGATCTAGACTCAGTGTCGCCTCATCTGTTATTCCTAAGTCAGCAGGACCTGGGTAATCGCACCTGTGCCAACGCCAGCGATTGTTTTGGATCCCCGGCAATCAACTTCATCTTTTCTATGGCATACCTGGGCCTTGGCCTGTTTGGTTCATCAAGTCTTTATTCACCCACATTTGCCTTTATACTCACTATAGAAAAATGAATGCTTTTCTCTCTCCAAAGAGAATGGGAAAGTAAGCTATGGATGAGTCTACAAAATTGAGATTCATTCATTGCATTTCTAGAATTTAAAAATGAGAGGAGTTAAAACTTCTGCCCCTTTCACAGCAGGTAGTGAGCTCAAAGAATACTATGATGCCACAGTTGTACTAGACAGAGAAATAAAGCCTTCAAAGACCTTGAATTTAGTTAAGAAGGCCTTGGTCTATTTTTTCATAAAAGGAAATTTGCTGATATTCAGTATTGATAACATTTGAAGATGATACGGAAGGGAAACCAGGATTTTTTCACTAAGTGCAATTTTTGGGCTTAGACTGTTGGGCCGAATGAACAATTGCTATAAATGAGATGTTTTAGGTTGTTATTGTTTAAGTGCCCGTTACATTGTTGATGTAGATTTTTCTTTAGGTCTTTTTCATGTTTTCTTCAGCCTATTGTGAAAGAAAAGAGATTAGTTCTATACTATAATCATGCTTACATATATTTATTGAACACATATGAGCTAAGTACTTGATATAGATTTTCTCATTTAATCCTCAGAACAATCCTATGTGATTGATACTATCCTTACATGCATTTAACAGATGAGGAAACAGAGGCTGAGTAACTTGCCCCAGGTCCTATAGCAGGAAATGGCATTCCGGGGTGTTACTCTGCCTGTCTGACTGCAGAGCCCCCACGTTTAGCCACCCCCAGATAATGATCCCGAGGGCCATGGGCCACACTTGCTGTTGTGTGCCTGCATCACAAAGCCCATTCCAGGAAAGGCTGGCATCCGTCGTCTCGCCAGCCCTTATTTCAGGACTAGCAGTGTTGTCAATATCTAAACCTGTCTCCAGATGAGATTATCCCTGCTTGTAACCAGAAACCCAGAAAGTAAAGTTAATAAATCCTCTGCTCATGCCCGGGAACTTAGCAGACTGAATGTGAAGGAGGCCAAAGCAGATTTAAAGTGATTGAAATGACAAAAGGTGAAATGTGAGTGAAGTGAATGAATTACAAAAGTGTGTATGAATAGTAGTGCACGAGTGAAGCAAATTCAATATCAATTCAATTTCTGACCACGTGCAGAGGGAAAACAAGGGCAAGGGAGCAGAAAAGTCAAGGGTAATGAACAGCTTTATTACTTTTCTTCATTCTGTCTCTGCATGGGGGTCTCTGCTGCTATTTATTAACATGCAGAGGTTAAAGTTTGTGTAAGATGCTGATCAGAACATTAGGGAAGGCTAAGTGACGTTCTGCAGGGGAGAATGCAGATTGCAACAGAATACTAGCTTCTTTTCAGTGTTGTAAAATGCTGAAGATAATTCACATATCAAAAAGAAGGCCTTTTAAACAAGCAGGATAGGTCCTGTTAGGTGGGTCCGTTGTTCTTGGTCTGTAGGTGAGGGAACGGGGAAGGGGTACAGTTTCATACCAAGGGGCCTCTGCTGTTGGATGTGTATAATATTCATCTTAGAGCAGTATAAAGAGACTTAGCCATGTGAGCAAGCAATTCTCAGGTGACACCTTTTTCTGTTTAAACTTGGGCTGGCCTGAGTTTGAGTCTTGGTACCTCATATACAGGGTGTGCCTATGGGCCAGCTGCTTACCTCCCTGAGCTCCTCCTTCCTTACAAGATGGGAATAATCACTACCTGGGAGAATGATAAATAACACAGTATCTGGAAAGAGATTTATTTGTCAAGCCCACAGTACATAGGAGGGTCTCTGTGAATGAAAACCATTATGCAAAGCACACAATACCATGCCTAGCGCATAAAGAGATTCATGCCTATTGGCTGAAGGAGTGTAATAATGAAGGACTAGAAACTGTCCTTAAGTGATAGATCTGCTTTTTAGTTAGCTTCCTGTCTCCATTTTCCCTGTGTGGCTTTAATAGCAGAAATTGTGCCTGTGCTATGTGAGAGGGCGGGGGTAAGAATCCCCCGGTTCAGGGGATTCTCAAATACTCCAACTTTCACCGATCCTTAAATCATAATGGTTAAGCAGGTATTTATTGAAAATATTTATAGAGACAGACTTGGTTGCAGATTCCCTATCAATCTTTCAGGTTAGGGGCCAAATTCAGGTTAAATTAAAATGGGCAATGTGGATAGTGTATTAAAAGTATTTATACCTTGTAATTATGTAACACATGTGTGTAAGGCTGTTCTTTCCTTATGCCACGTGTACACAGACGCAGGCACCATTGTCCCCTCTCTTCCATCTTCAGAGGTATGGACTTCACTTTCTTCTGTTCATTTTCCTACTTTTGATAAAGACAGAGACACAGAGAAGTTTTTTTACTATGACAAAACCATTAGGGCAGAGTGATGTTAAATACCCTCTTGTCACAGGGAGCGCTGGGGGCTGCTGTGTGCTGGGGGACAGGTCATCTTTGGTGGAACCATTGCTCAGCTCCAGCTGATTGTTACCATGAGAGAAGTTGAGCTTCTTGTAAGAGGTTCTGGGTCTCTCCCAAGAAACCAGAAATCTGGGGTTTAATGTGAGATTTACCAATTTCAAGGTTAACATACATATTTTTAAAATGCTGTAGGGATGAAATAGAGCCTGTTTGGCAGCTGAATGTGGCCCAGGGGTTTGTGTGATCTCTTTACCAGGTCTGGCTTTCCTGAGGTACTCTGCTGCTTTAATCAGCTGAGAACAGGAGAACACCTATGTTGAAATCCAAGGGCCTCCCTTGTCTGAGCCCATGTTCTGAGGTCAGTAAGTGGTGGTAGGGCTACAATGGGGGCTGCAATCTGGAGACTGCACAGCCTGGGGAGTAAGGCAGGGGGTAGGTGCAAACTTACCTGCAGGAGGGGCAGGTGTCTTGGAGAGTCAGGACCAGCATGTCAGGAGTTCAGCAAGTCATCGCCGTGTTGGGGCAGGCAATGGGGAGGGAGCCTGTGTAGTAGGGATGAGGCAGTGGGCTATGGAATTAGGGCTTTCTAACTCAATAGCTCTCATGCAACAGGAAGAGTAGGCTGAGCCCCAAAGCCTAAAGCAAGGCTGAGCCTGTGAGCAGAGGAAGGAACTAGAACTATCTAGAACTCTGGATAGAATTCAGCTATGAGCAAGGGATCAGGAAAGTAGTACACTGAGAGCGCAAGATAGCTTGAGAGGCCACTGATCTGTCTTTTCAGCCAGAGAAGAACATATTTATATTGAGGATGCCTAGAACCATGTCCACAATCCATTTTCAGTGTTAGTGAGAGCCCAGGGTAGAGGGCTTGATGGGACAACCCAGGCTGTTCCTAAGGAAGACTCCTTTCTGAAAAGGACTCAAAAGAACTTGAGCTGGTCTTGGAAAAGCAAAAGATGTTCTAACCATGTTTTTGCTGATTCCCACCTATCCTTTATCCTGTCATGTAGACCTACGGGGGATGTCTAGTAACTGATGGGATGGGCCTTCCAGACATCTCTTTGCAAGAGGGACTGATGAGCTTCTTGGAAAAAAACTTATTAAAAATGAAGAGGAGCCAGACAAGAGCAGGTGGACTCAGAATGCAAATCCGAATATGTCAGTGTCAGGGGCAGGGAGGAGACACAGACGGTGAGTGACTGTTGCTGGCAGTCCGTCTCATGGATTGGCAATGGCCCAGAGACCCCTGGAATCATGTATGGGTCCCATTTTTTTAAAAGAGAAGTCCTTAAAAATTGTTTCACCAGATATTCTGATCACAAATAGTGCTGTTTGAGTGTGGTCTCCCAGGAGGAAGACACCCCCAAGGAGATTCCTCCCCACCTTGCAGTAGATACTGATGCGACTTTGGCACACTGGAACCCTAACCTGGTGGTACGAGGCAGCAGGGGTTGGTGGCCGGCCTGGTGGCCAGAAGGAGGTGGCTGGCCCTTACGGGGGGGTGAAGATGAATAGAACAGCAGCAGCAGAAAGACACTGTTACCAGTGTGAGGAGTGGTGTTTTCCTGGCACATAGATGGGGCAGGTTCTGCAGATACCTGAAAGTATTCGGAGGACCAGAAGATACTCTGAAGCTCTGCTTGGGTGAACAGGGGCAAAAGACACAGATGGTTTCTGTTCACACAGCCTCTGCGTGCTTCTAATCTGCTAAGACTTAGTACAAACTTGTGTTCCATTTTTAAGTTAGAGCACAAAAACCCAGTGCTTTTCCACGGTCAAGTAAGTGTGGTCCCTGGATCTTTGAAAAGACCTGACTTTTCTGACAACACTGGGCACGGACTCGACATGGAGCGTCCTTAGGTTCTTCGGCTTATGATCCTATTTCCAAGAAGCCACTCTGGCCTGTGACATTCTTTAGCACTTAGGAAATAAACAAAATAATCTATTTTATGGCAGAACCATAGTGACGGATACACACAAGTACGTGCGTGTGCGTGTGCACACTCGCACACAAAGAAAACAGAAATATGTAGAAAGGGAAGCAGTGTGTTGGAACTGCTGGTCGTGCAATTCATTGAGGCCCTACATCTCATTTATCTCACTGGTAGACTATTTGTAAAGAGATTTACAGGACCACGGATGGAAAGGGAAAGGTGTAGAAAGGGAAACCACTGTTTCTTGTCCCACTTTCAAGACTATGCATGAAATTAAGTGGCTTGTTAAAAGGCTCATGTCAGAAAGAATGTGCTAGCTTTGTAAGAGAAACACTGCATATGAAGCATATTAATTTTTTTCTTTCTGCAAGCCTTTTCTGGAATAGATTTTCCATCAAGAAAACAGCCAAAAAAGGAATAGTAAAGCATTGTTAGGCAATTATATTGTAAAATGTTACCCCCATATATAGACTCTCTTTGGCAGACACTCGCAGGCCTGAGTTTTTCATTGTAAGTGGCTTACATCAGTACTGACATCTTCCAGATGTTAGTAGCTTTGATTTTTCTCCCCCCGTGTTGCAAACGAGTTGGCATGGAAACAACTCTTTGCTGGCAACATGACATATGATTCAAGGCAAAATGCATTTTAACACAGATGAATAGTTCAGGAGTCTGCCTTTAACAAAAGTCATTTCGAGAGCTGTTTTGAATCTGTTGGTGTTTTGTGACAACTTTTTCAACTTAGATGGAAGAAATCAAAGCATTTGGGTTATGCAATGTCACTATTGCTAAAATGTGCTGTGGCTCTCACACGGAGTGAAACCCTCACGAATTCAGAAATGGACCTTAGGTAGAAGGGACCTAAACCAAAAGCCTGGCTCAGTGGAAAGGATCTACTTGGTTTACAGGAGGAACCCTTGAAAGCAAACCAAATACGGAGCGGCAGTCTGCTGCTCTTCTGAGGAAGAGCCAGTGCTGGGACTATATCAGATGGTTTGAATTTTTTTCCCTTAAGAGGACTGTAGAGAAATGGAGAAAAAACAGATTCTCTTCGCTCTGCCTTGCTTGCTACCCTTTTCACCCACTGCACAATCTCTCCGCCAGACCAGGAGCACACGATGTTCTAGATACCTTGATGTAAGAATTCCTCCTGCATCCTCCTGATTTTGGAGAATTCAACGGCTTGTCCAGTCCTGTTCTCTTCTGTGGTTAGCACTCCCTGGCCCTCTTGCAGGAAAGAGGGCTCTGTGACACGTTCTGGGCAGTGGGCTGTCAGTGGGAATGACAGATGCTGCTTCCAGGCCCAAGCATTTGGTCGCCTGTGCAAAACCCTTCAGCACCCGCGTTTTCTGTCTCCCGGCGATGGGAGGCCATATGTTTCAGACAGCGCAGCTACAAAGTACGGAGCCTCCGTGAGCTTGGGTGCTAGTGGTCACGGTGAGCAGAATCTTCAAAGACAACCCAGGAGGGACAGGCAGCTGAGAAATGAAGTTTGGTGTGTTTGTGAAGGCACTAGGATTTAAAAACTGTTCATGAGCACAGCATAACTCAGAATGTTTCAGACGTGCCGCACTTTAGAGACCATTTGGTCCAGCCCCTCATTATACAGAGACAGAAAGTGAAGCCCAGAGAAATAAGAGACTGGCCCGATTATCACACGGCTAGTCTGTGTGCCAATCGGGGGCTGGAATTCTGCTTGTGACAAAAAATCAGACTCATTCTTAGAATGTTCCCTGTGGTAATGTGAGGGCACGTGATTGACATGTGCCACCCTAACCCCGTTGTTTCCAAGTCAAATCTGCCTCTGATAACCAGGGTGACATTTCCCATCTGCTGGCATCCCCCTACACACAGGATGCCTCACTGAACAGAAAGGATCAGGAGGTCTGAGCTGGAGGGGCGTTTATAGGAAGAAAACACGTAGACCTTGACTTTGACCACTTCATAGGTTTTTTTATTGCCGGTAAATTAAAATAGAAATGAGTAAATGTAAAGCTTAGAAATATGAAATAGAACAGGTAGGAACTTGTTTGCTGGGGGGGATCGAGAGCAGTGATTCAGAGCGGCCGTGCTGGAGTCAGACTCCCCTCACATCATCACCGTCAGTCATTTCTGACGAGCCCCACTGCCCTGCTTGCAGCAACCACCGGCCTACTGATGGGGACTGAATCTGTACCATCAGCCCCGCCTTGTTCCCAAAGCTTGGGTAGACTTTCCAGCTGAATTTTCCAAAGATGCATCAAATGATCATGCTGATGGCCAAAGCCATTACCTCCTCCCAGAGCTGCTTCTCTTCCGTGGTCCCCTGCTGTCATGAACGGTATCAGAATCTGCAGGTGCCCACGTCAGAAAGTTGGTAATCTTCCTGGCCCCCCATACCATGTTGACCACATGCAGCCGTGGGCCTGTGGCTCTGCTCACTCCCCACTGTCACTGCGGTCTGTTTTTTCCCTCATCACAAACTGATCTCCCTGTTCAAGTCATTTTGTTAAAACACCAGTCTTATCCTATCAGTTTCCTAATTAGAAAAAGTCAGTTGCTCTGTGACGTCTGTAGTTGGAGTCTAAGCTTCTTAGCACGGTGTGCGACCCCTTTATGAACTGGCCACAGTTTACCTTTCTAGCCTCAGTTTTGGAAACTTATCCTGCCTCCCTCCTAATCATTTTACATTTTCTAATCTGGGCGTCTATGTAGACTTGGTTGCAGATTCCCGATTTGTAACCCGAATTTTTCAATTGTGAATTTTGACAGTTTTTAGTTGCATGTATATGTCTGGTGAGTACAAGTCCTCTGTATCCACCTAGATATCTTCCTTTAACTTTTTTTGAAGATAGAGTCTCTCTCTGTTGCCCAAGCCAGAGTCCTGTGCTCTCAGCCTAGCTCACAGCAACCTCAAACTCCTGGGCTCAAGCAATTCTCCTGCCTTAGCCTCCCAAGTTTCTGGGACTACAGGGTCCCGCCATGATGCTTGGCTAGTTTTTTTCTGTTTTTAGTAGAGACTGGATCTCACTCTTGCTCAGGATGGTCTCAAATCCCTGAGCTCAAGCAATCCTCTGGCATCTGCCTCCCAGAGTGCCAAGGTCACAGGCATGAGCCACCATCCCCCAGCCCACTTACATGTTTTCCAATCATCCTTCATGATAGTTCTTTAGAGTTTCCTCCTTGGAAAGGCCTTCTTCAACATCCTAGGCAGGGGAGGCCAGTCCCTCCCATATACTTCCTCCCTGTCTCAGCTGTACCACTTCAGATTTGTATCTTAATTCCTTATCTATATTGCTACTGTAGAGGACAGGAGTCATGTGAAATTCAGTTTTGCAACCCCAGCATCATGATCAGGGCTTAGTGCCTCCATTTTATCACATGTAAAATAAAATAACCCAGATGTTCACTAGCCTATTGTTAGCACCCAGAAACTTTTTATGGTCAGAGTTCAGTAAGCAGAGAGGCCGTGTATGCAGTGAAAAGACTTTAGTAGCTGATGTTGAACCTCAGTTTTCACATCTGTAAAGTGGCAGTAATATCCATAGGCAGGATAGTTGTGAGGATAAGGCAGATCCAACGCTTGGCACATAGTAGGTGCTCTATACACAACCAGCATTCTCATCATTGATGTCAGCAGCACTCCAGTAAGTCTGGAGCAGCTTTCTGTAAGTTGAGCCACGGGGAGAAGCGGCGATTTGCACACGCCAGAGGGCCACAACTCAGCGCGCGACTGCTTAGCCTATTTATTTATGAAAGTTCTTTATGCCATTTGTGGCTAGATGATGGCCTCAGGGCAACCACAGCACTGCGGCTCAGCGTTAATTTCAAAGCAGTGCAGCAAATTGATGGAGCACGCGGCTCA
The DNA here is from genome assembly GCF_000181295.1 of Otolemur garnettii. Taxonomy (NCBI): domain Eukaryota; kingdom Metazoa; phylum Chordata; class Mammalia; order Primates; family Galagidae; genus Otolemur; species Otolemur garnettii. The sequence continues at coordinate 12,938,641 of NW_003852405.1, forward strand.
GGCCACCAGCTGCACAGAGTGATTCCCTCTGCCACCCGGCTGTGCTCAGCGCCGAGAATTCACACAAGGGGAGACAGCGTGAGGGGGCCAGTCTCTCGGCTCTGCCTTGGAGAGATATGTGACCCTGCCACAAAAGGGAAAAACTGGGGTGAGTGATTGGAGTCCACGATGCTAAGGCAAAGCAGAAAATGATTCCTTATGAGTAGTAGCTGCAGCATTAATAATAACAATAGCCAGGAAGTAACAAAACAGTCTCTGTCTTTGAAATATAGGGGAGAAATAATTGGCCCAGAAAGACATTATCAGCTGGAATGTTCCATATTTGCTTGATTTACCATCTTCAAGCAGTTCAAACAGCTTTGCACAATAAACTTAAATGCCTCAAATGTTCTGCCCGTGCACTGAAGCATCTTTTATATACTTGGTTCCATAGTTTGGAACACTCTTGTTGCAGAAATAAGAAATCGGAATAGACCCCATTTATTTTACTGATATTTGAAGGTAATTTTTCCCTTAATGAATGCATCTGTTTGGATGATAAATTGTCCATTAGACAAGTGCTCAAGTGTTTTCATGCTCTCTGTTTTGATTACAGAGCTTTTAATGTAGTGTCACATCCACTCTTTGAATTTTCTCTGTAATTCAGTCATCTGCCAAAGAGAACAGACTGGAGAAAATGCCAGACTGATTTTCCTTCCTTAAGCATTTTTAATTTGTTAAATAAATGACCTAATAGATTGCATGAAGATGCATTTCTCTGCTTTGTGCTGACCTTATTGGGAGTTAATCAGTTTGGTAATGCTAATTAGATGTCGGCTTTAGTACCTGGCACATATGTGGACGTAATGGCTCCAGCACACAGCACACCTCGTGTCCAAGATGCCACCCTGTTTCTTGGACTCAACACAATCCCAGGAATTTGAGAATTTGCTTCGTTTTTCAGAAGGGCGGTGTGCTGTTTACTTCTTTTCAGACTCATGAGGGAATATGTTCAATGTGGTGTGAGCAGAAGACACACACAATGTGGGAAATTAGTTACACAGTTGCTGTTCCTGTCATATTGTTAATGGGAATTACACATCTAAATTTCCCTGTAGCAACAGTTCACAGTGGGCACTGGGAGGAAGTAGAAATGCATGAGAGAACTCGAATAATGGATGACATGGTGACTGTAGCTAATAACAGGACATTGTATTCTTGAGAAATGCTGAGAGTGTGAATGTCACGTGTTCTCACCACAAAAAAGATAACTGTGCTAATTAGCGAGATTTAGTCGATGCGCAGTGTATATACATTTCAAAGCAGCATTCTTGGCATGATAGATACACTTTTATCTGTCCATTTAAAAAAATAATCAATGAATTGAACTAATAAATAGTGGGACATTCTAGGTCACTCGAATTATAAACTACCTTTGGCAATGAACACATCTCATCTTACAGAAACACTGTATGTAGGCTTCCTGTCAAGGTTGCTCTGGGTTTTACTTCAATGTGGGCTCTGCTGCCAGGGCTAGGAAACCGTATTTGACAATGATGCCCAGTTTCATGGGGTCTTCTTGGAGAAAACTAAGTAGTTTTGACAGGTAACTTTGCATTTCCTAAACGTTTACTCCCCAGTATCACTTAGCACTCGGACCTACTAGAGAAGGAATCATCACGACACTAACTTGCATAAATGAGGTCCATACAAACACACAAAATCCCTTTTCCCTGCATCCAGTGCTGTGTACTGTTGAAATTCAACATGCTTCTTAAACAGAAATAAAGATCACATGCTTACATCACATGTCCATTTTTAAAGTCACTGGCTTAAACATTGTATAAAGCTGCAGAATTACTCCCCACACCAAAACCCCCCCCCCTTCCTATTAAACTCTAAAATTAAAAACAAAGCTCAACAACATAAAAAACCCTAAACAGTAGATGGAGCTTCTCAAGTTGAAGAAGGAGCTGCAAGGCTGAAGAATCTCTCAGGCACCTCCCTGGGGTTACCCACGACCACACAGACTCCCCAAAGGCACATTTGCAAAATCTTAGGGCTCCCAGGAGTGGAGCTTAAAAACCACCGTTCAATCGTATGTTGGAATACCATTTTAACAGTTCTTCCTCAGTAAGAGAGAATAGCTAGTAAAACTGATCATTTGGATATAGCAGTATTAACCATAAATAATTAATCCAATACTTCCATTATAGCCAAGAACATTCATTTCCCCGTTGAGGAATTGCTTCATGACTTAAGGGTAAAAGCCATTCCTTCAGTAGGTCAGATGAGAACAGTCCCAAGTGTTGAAGGTCAATAGCACTTTCTGTGGCCGGGCATAGTGGCTCACGTCTGTAATCCCAGTACTCTGGAGGCCAAGGCAGGTGGGTTTCTTGAGCTGAGGAGTTTGAGACCATCCTGAGCAAGAGTGAGACCCCATTTCTACTAGAAAGAGAAAAACTGAGGTAGGAGGATTGCTTGAGCCCAAGAGTTTGAGGTTGCTGGGAGCTGTGATGCCATGGCCCCCTGCCCAGGGTGACACTCTGCCCAGGGTGACAGAGTGAGACTCTGCCTTAAAAAACAAAAAGTGATATCTATCTATCACATATACGTATCACTTTCCCTGTGTTGCTCCTGCCAACATGACACGTGCCCACAGTCCTGCCAGAGCAGAGATTTCATCTTGATCTTTCTTGAAGCCTAACACCGAGCAAATCATGTTATTGAATGAATTTTCTGAAGCCAGATCTCTGGCTTACATGTTTCCTCAATCATGACCTTGTAGTCATCTTTCCACTGGGTCAAGAGCACATCTTATGTCCTTATGTTCCATTTTCTTTTAGGTGATATTCCATTGGTACTCACGGAAATGTGCAGTACTTCTTTTTTTTTTTTTTCATCTAATATTGAAATGTGTTGAAATTCCAGGAGTGGGATTTAATAGACTCAGTTGGAAATAAGGTCTTTCATTTGTATTTTTATAATTCAGAAAATACAATTTATTCAATCCGGGTGAAGACCTGTTGATGTATCACCATTGTAGCAGGTGGCTTCAGATTGGTTCCTGCAAAGAAGTCTGAAATAAAAAAATCCTGCAAAATAAGAAGGATTTTCCTCCTGTAGGCAAGCCAGGTTACTTTTTATGATAGAAGAAGCCCCTGTCCTCCTGTGTTTACAGTCTCATCCGGCAAGTAAAACAGAAACATAAATTATGACTGACAGTACGGGCACCGAGAAAGTAAATCAGAGAAATTCAGACAAAACAATAACATTTCATTTGGTACCTGAAGCCTCATATTCACGTTCATAATCATATGTAATAGATATCTAGGAATGTAGGCAGCTGTTTAAAAGTTGCTAAGCCAAGAGAAATAGATTCCTGGACTTGTCTCTCTGCTTTGAAGTAGAAACCTTGGGAAGAAAATGTCTAGTTTTCTGCCCACTGTGAAATCCTTGGCACCTCGTACAGTGCCTGGCACATAGTAAATGCTTTTTAAATGTTTGTTCGATGAAAGAATAAATGAATAAGCTGCTATGTGGCTAAAAGATACTATTTATCTTGGAAACACCAAGGTGGGCATTAGTAAGTCTCGAATTATAGCCACTTTTGATGGACAGCTGGAAAGTAGTAGGCAATGTTCAGTAATGACTGTCACCTGTAACCCAGGTATAAAGAAGGAAGTGTCTTAAGTGAGAGTCAAATGGTGGCAGGGTTTATTCAGAAATAGTAGTTACATTTTAAACTACTTACTAATGCTTTGGGGATGTGGATTTTAATACAGTCTGGTTTAGAAGTAGAGGACAGGTTATGGCTCATAATTCAGTCCATCTTAATTCAGTCTTTAGAAAACTCTGTGGACTCTCAGAAAAATCCAGATAAAAATATTCTCATGAGTGTTTTTATTTAACTCAAGATTGAATGTGTTTCATTTCGGAGGTGACCATATGAGGAGTCAGAAGTGGGCAAGACAACTAGAATGGGATGAGTCAAGGTCTCTGTGAGGGCTTGAGATGAACACCAACTAAGTTCTATGATCTGCTATTGTCGATGTTGAGTCTATAATACAAATTTACATATTATATTGATAATTACTGTTTTCAGCCTTGCAGTTTACCAACTGCCTTTATAAGGAGCTCTTACCATACCTATAATCGCTGGGCTTTGAGAGGAATGATTGATTATACAGGTGCATTAGTAAATATGAACATATGTAATTAGTGTATGTCACACATGTAGTTAAACATTCTTCATTTATTTTTTGAGACAAGGAGTCAGTCTATTGCCTGGGCTAGAGTACAGTGGCATCATCATAGCTCACTGTAACCTCAAACTCTAGGATCAAACAATCCTGACTCAGCCTTTTACGTAGTTGGGACTACTTAAAAGCCACTGTGCTTGGCCAATTCTCTTTTTCTTTTTTGTAGAGACAGGGTCTTGCTGTGTTTCTCAGGTTGGTCTTGAACTCCGGGCCTCAAGGGATCTTCCCGCCTCGGCCTCCCAAAGTGCTGGGATCACAGATGTGAGCCACTGCTCCAGGCCATTTCATCGATTTCAATAACTAGGATCATTTGTACCTTAAGGTCAGTACATTTTTCATTGATTTATTCAACAACTATTTCCTGAGTGTCTATCATGGGATGGCCGGGCACTGGAGCTAAATGATGAATAAGTTAAATGTGCTTCCCTCACCCTTAGTCCACATGGAGCTTTCAGCCTGGAGGAAGAGACTAGTCAATGAGCTCTTGCAGAAAGGTGTCTTGTGGGGAGTGCAGGTAACTTTAGCAACACATAGGAGGAACATCAAATACTTAGAGCTGAGGAGCTACCAAGGAAAAAGTAGTCTGTGTAAACTGAGGCTGGGCAGCTGGGAAGGAGTTGGCCAGGCTCACACGTCCTTTGTAAATTCTTGCAGCACCCAGCACGGCACTGCACATACACTGGATGCCAAATTATTTTATTTGATTTAAATTTTTTATTTTTGAGCAATTGCCTCAGATTCAGCATTGCACCAGGAATTGGAAGAGATTCAAGGGAGTGCAAGACTTCATCTCTGTAATTAAGCATTCCACAAATTAGTTGAGTAGAAAAAGCGCATACATTGTTCTCTAATTGTTTCATACATAAGAGGATGTAATTAATAACTGCATGCATAGTATAGGCAATAAGTACTATAGAACATCAGGAAATCGAGAGATTAAAATAAGGGTGAAATGAAATAGTGCATAAGGAAGACGACATGAAAGAAAAGAGACTTAATATGAATGGTAGGACGGGCAGAAGTGATGGGGTAGGACTTGGTAATGAGAATGAATTTGGCAATTATAGGGAGCAAGTGGCTGTGGAGACTCAGGGTCCAATAAAGGGTCTGTGTTGAGCTGCAGCTTTGACTAAACTTTATAGATTTTGGTGGTTTCCTGAGTAGGAAGGAGAATGGCAAAGCAAATTATTATCCCTTTTCTCAAGCTAAGCCTTGTATCAATATTTTTTTTTTCTTGAAGGCCTTACATTTTGCATTAACGGAAGACTTGGGGGGAGGGTGGCCTGATAAAAAGTAAACTTTTAAATGTCTGAAAATAGATAAGAAAAGAGATCTTAGAAGATAAAGGCCAGGCTGTCTTTCCCATGAAGGGGCGAGGAGGAAAGTCCCTCTCCAATCCTTTAAGACGTCTACAGCACAAGTCAAAAGCACAAATTAATATCCCAAAAGATGATTCCATGTCATAATCCTGTTACTAAAAAAGATACATAACACTTTTGAAGGAATGAGGATAAGGCCAAAGAAAAGAGCTCAAAGATGCTGGTGCCTGAATATGGTATTGAGAATCTAGAATAAATGAGAGTGGACAGGATTTAGAATAAATCCTTATTTCTGATAAGTTTAAAGGCTTAAGTTTTTAAGACAAAGAAGGGGCTGCATGTGGTGGTTCATGCCTATACTCCTAGCACTTTTGGAGGCTGAGGGGGTGGGTGGATTACATAGCTCAGGAGCTCAAGGCCAGCCTGAGCAAGAACAAGACAGTAAAAACTAGCTGGGTGTGGTGGCGGGCGCCCACAGTCCCAGCTACTTGGGAGGCTGAGGCAAGAGGATGGCTTGAGCCTAGGAGTTTGAGATTGAGGTTGCTGTGAGCTGAGATACCACAGCACTCTACCCGTCTACGGGGTTATAGAGTGAGACTGTCTTAAAAAAAAAACAAAGAAGGTACTCAGTGAATCTGAATTCCTGCAGTTGTCAAAAGGAAACACTGTGCTATTGTGCCTCAGGGCCTTAGCCTATGCCTTTCCCTCTGCCTAGGACACTTCCCCACCCACCTACAGTGTGTGTGCCTAACCTTCTCCTATTCAACCTTCACTTTCAGTTTAATTACGACTCCCTCAGGGAGGCCTTCTACATCTCCTGCTGTTCACTTTGTTACTCTCTTTCACAACACAGAGCCATTTGTCTTTCAGAGCACTTATTGAATATGTACATTACATTCGGTGTCTCTGTCCTTTGCTGGTCTGTGAGTGCCGTGGAGCAAGGATCATTTTCATTTCAGAGCCAGTACCCGGCCTAGCACAGAGCTTGCCCATGCTGAGTGTTCCTGAATGAGCACATACATGCAGCTGTCGCACGTGAGGGTGGGTGACAGCATTGCGGGGAGTCTCAGGAGAGCAGCCATGGGGCATCGCCAGGGCTCGGGAGCCAGCCAGTCAGAATTTTCTGCAGTTGTAATAAAGCATGGATTTGTACTGGATCGGCCTCCTGCATCCTGAGATCGGGGATCAAGAAGGCTGACCGTGGGGGACCATTTTAGGGCTGCTGATTTCCTGACATGAATCCAAGGCAGGATCCACATTTCCTCGATTCCAATAGCTTGAGTGTTTCTAACAGTGCCTGTCCTTTTTCTGTGACTATTAATACTGTAACATATGACAGGATGGGAAATATTCAGAATTAAATATTCAGTTTGGAAAATTCTAACATTACCAACCAATTAGTAAGCCAAAAAGGATTTTTATACCTATTAGTGAGTCTTTGCTTTTATAGCCGTCTTCCAGCCAGAAGAATAAAAGTGATCCTGACAAGTTTTCTGCCGTAGATCAAATCAAGATCTGGGCTATTAGCTTGCTGGTGTGGAGGCCCTGGATTTGTGCTCAGGGGATCCCTCTTCCCTCTGTTGTCAAAGCTTCTTGTTCTCAGCAGACGTTACACACCACTCATCACTCACTCTCCATGTCAGAAACTTCTCGGCATCCTGAGCTGTGGCCGCCTCTAGTGGCTGAAGAGTTTCCCCGCTTACTTAAATGAACATCAATCATTCTTCATTTTTCAGTGTTCAAACTTGCTCATCAGTTAGTAACAACACTTCCTGCAGCCTTGAAAATTATTTCTGAATAAACACAGGGCTGAGGACAGCCAAAGTGATTGACAGCTCCTAACTTCTCCCGTGCTTTATGTTTCAAGACCAGGGTGTACGCAGATGTCTCCTCATCACCAGTGTCTGGATGTCACGTCGCGTAGCTGCTATGGAGAGAGGAATGGTGTGGGTTAGAGTGTTGGGAGCCTTTGGGATGGGGGCTCTGTGCCTGTAGTAGACATTCCCAAGAGCTCTGAGCCAGAGTGGAGATGTGAGTAGGAGACGGGTTATCCCTTGCCCACCAGGTAGCACACAAAACTGTGATTTGGGGAAAATTTGTTTTCCAAATTTCTCTCCCTTTCTTTATGTTTTCTTTCCAGATCTCCACAACCAAAGCAAGACTTTCTACTGAGATACGTACAAAGCTTCTGAACAAAATAGATGTTCTTCCCTCGTGAAGGATTGACTGATCACTGCCACCCCACCCCCAGTCTTGGATTTGTAGCCACTTGAGCAGAGACGAAGGTGAGAATGGGTTAGGAGGAAAGAAGGTAAAGGGATTAAATCAATGCGTTAATTCCCGATTGTGGATTGTTTCCTTCCAAGCATTGGATGAATTTATCTAGTGAAAATGCCTTTCCCTAGAGAGGCATTAAGGATTTGTAGCTGGTTTTAGGGGGAATGTTTCCAGGACAGGGTGGGCACTGGGGCTTCTACAGTCAATTGATGGAGGTGTCAGTGTTCTCTGCCCACGTGTGCCAGTCACCATATTGGCATAATTTGGGACAAACTCAAATGGTTGTTTACTGCTTCTAACTAGCCCTGTATCGGATTTCATTAGTTTCCCTCACTGCCTAAGGAGTGTATTTCGTATTCACTTGGGCGGTGGCAGCATGCCTATTGGCATGGAAGAGTGATCATGGTGCTCAACAATGCATAACTAATAGTCAAGCTCATGGCTCACGTTCTGGGAGATTTCATCCATTATCAGTTATCCCCAACACTAGAACAGCCTGAGGCCTAACTGCTGGTATGATTCTCAGGGTAGTGAGATCAGCAAGGCTGCCAGGTTGACAGACAGCTGCCCGTGTTAGATTTTAAACCCTTTGAGAACAGAGACTATGTTCTGTGTACCATTATTTGCAAGAACATAGCCCAGCACTTGGCTTAGAGTAAGTAAATGACACATAACTTGAACTTGAACTGAATGAACAAGGCTTTACCCCTCTCTTTGGTTCTCTTCTTCCTGCTCTCCTTCCTCCCATTCACAGCTCTTTCTTGCCATCCCCTCTCCCAACGCATGGACTCCACTGCCAGCGAAAGTTGAGTGGAATGGAATTTCAGAATCCACAGTGATTCATTTGAATGAAACCCACAGACTCCCTTTCCTGACAGCATAGTGATTTGAGTAGGTGTGTTCTATGGCTGTTTGGGATAGGAGCTAGGGTCATGACAAGATAGGAACAGCAAGAGCCAGAGGACAGAGTGTTCTCAGAGGACAGCAGGACCACAGCTTGTACTCTGAGTAACGGGGTAAACCCAAAGGTCAAACTGCCACGAGTTTTAACACTTTAGCTTTTGTGTTTGAATCAAATGGTTCTTTACCTTTAACATCAAAAAGGCTATTTGTTCATTCATCTGTTTCCAATTATTGACATCTCCCTATGTGCTAGGCACTGTCTTAAACCTTGATATAAAGTGAATAAGACAAGATTCTTATGAGTTGTTCATTTTAGGTGAGTTATATATGCAAATAGTTGCAGTGAATTAACAAAACAATGGCTTGGGGGAAAATCTCACACATCATAACCTATCATGTCATTTGTTCTCTTGAGCCCCTGTAGTCTTCTTGGGGAAACCCGGGCCAAGTCCATCAGTCTGAGTGGTGCGGCCTTGAAATCTTCATATAGTTGTATGGTCAAGAGCACGAGTCTTCAAAGACCTTCCGAGAGGGCAGAAAATATACCCGTCCTATTAATGAGTGGATAGCAATTAGAGCAACCTGCTTTAACTTAGTTAAAACATTCCAAATCCCTTATTTGGGTCAGTTTGGGTGAGTTCATGAGATTAGACAGATCACAGCATGGGAGACCCACCAAAAAGTGGTCAGGAAAAACAACAAAAGAGAATATAAGGGACTCATAAACAAAAAGAATATAGCCAGTGCCACGCAGGGAGACAAAGTCTCTGGGAATAACAAGTGGGCTTCACCACGAATGCTGGAGACATCTGACAGGACCCAGTCAACAAGCTCTGCTACGGTTTCTGTTGGCTGTTCATTTTCTATTTTTCTCTCTAGACATCTTTCTTTAAAAAGAAAATCCAGTTTTCCAGGGCTGGGCAAAGCGTTGGGATGAAATGACAGGAGGCAGGCGCTGTCAAGGAAAGACGTTCTCTCTGGAAGGAAGTGAGGGACAGAAGGGAATGCTGGCTCCTCGAGGCAGGTTTCCTCGCTGCCACCCCATGTGTCTTCTCCCTCCCACTCCTGTGGGCACTTTCGTTCTTGCTTGGCACAGTAAGAATTTAGGAAAGTCACGACAAAAATCTTGTCATGTGTGAGAAAGGAGAAAAAGTTTTAGATCTCTGCCTTTTCACGAACGAAGAGTTTCATGGAAATTAATGTGCAATTTTAGATAGGAGCTTTGCCTCGTTAAAGTTACTCTAACATTCTCTCCAAGTTCCTGCATTCCCTGCCTCTGCGACTCTAATAAACAAACAAAAAGAACAAACAAGGGACACACACACACACACACACACACACACGCACACACTCCAACTTAGCTGGCAGCCTGCACCAGCCCTCCGAGGGCTTTTTCTGAGGACTGAAGATTTATCCTGGACTGACTTCAGACATTTCCCCTCTGATCTTCCTCTGGCTACGTTTTTCTCCAATGTTTCCTCACTGACTCCCTTGGTTCTCATTAATTAACTGCTCCTCACTCTGTGACTAAATGTGAGCCATTGTGTTTGGCTATCGAGAGGATTATGACATTTTGCAAACACACACACACACACAGACACGCGGCTGGGGAGAGTATCTTGGGCGAGATGGAGGCCAAGGAGGTAAACTAAGACAACCAATTTTTCAAAACCTGTTGAAGCAAGTAACCAAAAAAGAAAAGAAGGGGGAAACAGGTCGATTATTTGGTGACATTTACTTATTCCCTCCACAGTCTTTTAAAAGGCAAATACACAAACTGGAACTTGTTATTTAATTGAGGTTTGGGTATTCAAAGCTTGCTTATCTCTGCAGCCCGTCTGGTGTTTCCATGGTGTTCCTTTTCCGCTTCTATTAGTCTGGAACGTGGGTAGCAAGTTGATGAACACTTTTAATGAGTAAATTCTTTTCTACACCCAATTTTATAGATAATTAAATCTGATTTATAGGGCAGGTTTCAGTGACAGTAGAAGAGGGAGGCAAGGAGTGCAAGGGGAGCAGCCAATTATGTGAGCACTGAGCGGGCCTCCCCGAGTGGGCCTGCTTTGTTTGTGTAACCCTCCCAGCCCACACTCGGCAGGGCTTGCAGGGAGCTTTCTGAAGCAGCCTAAGACTCGGTGAGGGTGTTGCCATAGGTGTTTTGTTCTGTGTATTTGGCTTTGGTTTTTAGGCAAGGAAGTTCTCTTGTCCAAGAAACAGATCGTGCTCTTTATTCTCTGCTTTTCCATTTTAACTCCCAAGTTATGCTTAAAGCAAAAGCTGCACCTATAAAAGCTCAGAGCACACTACTAAGGAACCTGCCTTTTGGACGGGGATTTATGAAACATCATCTCTGTAGTAAACACCATTCTAGGATGCTGGAGACACAGCAATCGATGATTTAGGCAGTTCAGACTTTTTAGTTGTGGAGTCAGATAGATGCAGTAGGAAAAATGTGGACAAAAGGCGGCAGTCTAGTGAGGGAATGGAGACCCAGAGAGGGTAAGTGGGTCAGCTGGAATCACACGGCTTGTTAGGCAGAGGTGGATTTGAGTCTAGAAGTGCAGGTCTCCTGATTTCCAGGCCAAACTTTTCTTAATGCACTGTGTTCTTTTCTATTTGTGAAATATATTAAGAGCAGCAAAAACAGGCCCAGCATGGTGGGTGGCTCACCCCATAATCCTAGCATTCTGAGAGGCCAGAGTAGGGGGATTGTTTGCACTGAGGAGTTTGAGACCAGCCTGAGCAAGAGTGAGACCTGACTCTATTAAAAATAGAAAAACTACCTGGCACAGTAGTGCATGCCCGTATTCCCAGATACTCTAGAGGCTGAGGTAGGAGGATTATTCAAGCCCAAGAATTTGAGGTTTCTGTGAGCTATGATGATGACATGGTACTCTAACTAGGGTGACAGTGAGACTCTATGTCAAAAAAAAAGAGAGAGAGAGAGAGCAACAAAAACAGCGATTGCTTATGATTTGAGGTGCCCATAATGCCTGCAACAAGGTGACAGATATTAATTGACCTTGAAACAGTCTTTGAAGTGATTATTTGATTAAGTACAATCTCAATTCAAATCATCATATAAGTTTCTAGCAGCTTCTTTGCTCCTCTGTTTGTATTCATTAATAAATCAAAAATCGTGTTGATTTGAGCTGTGGGTTTTGAAATATTTGGCACTGCAGAAGCTTAAACATATACAAAACTTTGTCAAGCAAAGCCCCTAATCCCAACTCCCTTCTGAAGACGTGTTTTCAACATAGGTTGGTAAACGCCAGGATCATTCTCATTACCAGTCATTATCACCATCATCAGATTACTGTGAGTGATACATGTGTTGTACAACTTAACATAAAAATTTAAAATATAATTAGTCCTCCAAAATAGGACTTGAATGGCACACTGCCCAGCTAGGCCCTAATGCTTAACTTTAATTAAGACATTGAGAGAGGAACATACATATGAAGGTCTGACTACTAAGTTCCTGAACTTGCCACTGTGCACTTATATTGGCAGCACTGTACAAACAACTTGGTAGGGTTTCATAACCTTGGTCTATCAGAGTTTCACAGCTGTGTTCATGTCGAAATGTGGTGGTATTTTGCTGAGTGGTGTTCGTTATTGTTGTTCCATGTTTCATGCACCATTGCAAGAGTGTCAGAGCTCGAATTAGAGCAATGAACAACACTAAATTTCCTGCTGAACTTGGCAGAAGTGGAAGTGATATCAGGGATATGTTAATCCAAGTTTATGGGGATAGTTCCATGAAGAAAATGGTACTGGATAATTGGATTAAACATTTTTCTGAGGGGAGAGAAGTTGTCCCTGATGAAGAAAGGTCAGGGTGACCAGTAATGAGCAGAACTAACAAAAAAATTGAGACATGTACCCAACTGTGTTTCAAAGTCTTTGGCTGATTATAAGAAGCGTAGCAGGCCAAGTAAATATCAATAGAGAAACAGCTAGGAAAAGCTTAACTGAAAATCTTGGCATGAGAAAGGTGTGACTCTTGCATCACGACAATGTACCAGCTCCCATGGCACTATCTGTAAGGGAGTTTTTAGCCAGTAATCAAATAACTATGTTGGAACACCCTCCCTACCCACCCACCTTCCCTCCTTACCTGATCTGGCCCATAGTGACCTTTTTCTTTATTTGAAGATAAAGGAAATATTGAAAGGAAGACATTTTGATGATATTCAGGACATCAAAAGTAATATAATGACAGCTTTGATGGCCATTCCAGAAAAAGACTTCCAAAATTGCTTTGAAAGATGGACTAGGCACTGGAATCAGTGCATAGCTTCCCAAGGGGAGGAGGTTGAAGGTGACCATAGTGATATTCAGCACTGAGGTATGTAGCACTTTTTCTAGGATGAGTTTGTGAATTTAATTGTCTAACCTTGGATCTAAGGACAACTTCCTTGCATTTTAGTTTTCCTTTAATTTATTATGATTGTAATAATAATATAAAGTTTAATTCAGTTTGAACATAAAAGAAAATACAACATAGAGAAAATCAACACCTATCCTGAGAGAGCACCATTAACAACGGTATGACGTATAAGCTTCCAACTTTCTTCTTTATCTATACTGTGTACGTGGGAACGTAGACACAGGACTATGCGGCAGTACCTGTATCATTTAATGAGAGATTTTGATTGTCTTTACATGTCCGTACATATAAATTCACCTCTGCCTCTCTCTGTCTGTCCCTCTTTCTCTCATACATTAAGAGCAAGAAAAACACCAATGGCTTATGATTTGAGGAGCCAATAGTGTCTGCAACAAGGCAACAGATATTAATTGACCTTGAAACACTTCTGTGTAGTGTGTGTTTATACACACACACACACACACACACACATATATATATATAGAGAGAGAGAGAAAAGGGAGTCTCTCTCTGTCATACAGGCTGGAGTACAGTGTTGCTATCATAGCTCATTGCAGCCTGAAACTCCTGCACTCAAGGAACCCTTATACTTCAGCCTTCAGGAGTAGCCAGGACTACAGATGTGAGCCACCATAGCTAGCCAATTATTTGATTTTTGTAAGGATGGGGTCTGGCTATGTTGCTCATGCTGGACTTGAATTCCTGGCCTCAAGTGATCCTCCTACCTTGGCCTCTGGATGTGTTGAGATTATAGGTGTGAGTTAGTATGGTTGGCACACCTCTCTATTTTTAACAGCTTTATAGTATTTTCTGTAAGGCTGAATAGTAGTTTAACCAATCTATACTTTGTTAGTATTGGAGTATTTGAGTTGTTCAGTTATTTGTTGCCAAAATCCATCCTAGAGGTCATTCTTGTACATGTTTATCCCTGAACTGGAGCCATGAAACAAGAATTCCTTCCTTCACGCAGGTTAAACATCAAAGCATGTGAGCTGATTTATATGCATACATATGTAATATCTACCATATATTAATGTTGTATATGTAGTATATAAATATACACTGATGTATATACATATATGTACATATATATTTCTTCCTGTAGTTAAAAGAACTATTCTACTTAATATTGAAGGCACATTTAGCATCCCAGTACTTACTGATCTGAAGAAACTTCCAAATTACCACCCCATCTTCTTCACAATTGTAAAAGAAATAAAACCACTTTTTAAAAATCACTTGGCTGGGCTATGTTATTTAACGCTAGGCAAGTGAGGGTGGTAGATATTAGGAAAACTGATTTGAAATACAATATAATGAAAATTTAAAAAAATTATTCTTAAATCAAGCCGTTATTACTGTGAATCAGTTAAACCAATCTCCCTTAGGGAAAAACCTAAGAACCCAAATTCTTTTCTTAGAAGGATGTTATTAAAATGTCTCTGTGATTTATTGATTTCTTTAGTTCTGCTCTTTTAAGAATATGGGGATTTCTAAGAGAACTGATACCAAGACTAAGTGCCAGGAAATGCTTGTCAAAAATGTATTTAGAGACTATGAAAGTAATGTGTTGATATGAAAGAGTTGGTCAGAAGGTTTTCTTTCGGAATTCCTCTCATTCTAACCAAGTGCATTAATCCTGTCCACCGTCCACCTGCTGTTCTTGGGCTAGCCCTGTTAAGGATTAGTTTTCAGCTTTTTTTCAGACAGTCAGAAAGATGGTGGACATTCAGGCTGAGCCAGCCTACCAAAGCAGCAGACCATCCTTGAAAACAAGAAGAGGGTCCAGTTGGGAGAAGCTGGCAAGGAGAAGCTCCCTTGTTAGCACAAGAACATAAGTCCGGGTGTCCAGACTCCCAAGGAGTCTATTGAAGGCACTGACACTGACAGGAAATGCCCCTTCCCTGGGAACGTCTCCATCTGAGGGTGGATCTCGTCTGGCATGGTAACCAAGATGCAGATGCAGAGGACCATTGTCATCGCCCAGACATCCACTACATCTGCAAGCACAGTCGCTTTGAGAAGCACCACAGGAACATGTCTGTGCACCCGCGCCCCAGCTTTAGGAGTATCCAGACCGGCGACCTTGTTAGTGGGTGAGGGCTGACCCCTCAGCGAGACGGTGCCCCCCAACGTGCTCAGTCACTAAGGCTGCCGGCACCAAGAGGCAGCTCCAGAAATTCTGAGACTGGACGTGTGCCCACGCCCCCAGATGAAATAAAATTATTTTCTCATTCACAGGCCCCAAACAAAAAAGGATTGGTTTTCAGTTTCTTGAGGATGAAAGTCTGAGATTAAAATGTAGCGCAGGTGGCACAGATCCTTCTTCTCACTGGTGTCTTGTCCTGGCTTTTGCCTGAGTTGTGCTTGCTCTTTGCCTTAACCTCTTGGCCTGGGATAACGGGACTTCTATGTTTGTCCCTGTTCTTTGGTGTAATGCGATTCGGGACTTCAGTATAGTCTTGCTCTGTCTCTGAACCCTCTCCCAGTTCCATTCTGTTGAACATAAACTTAAAAGCACAAAGTGATCTGTAGGAAACCTTGGAGATAGTTAACATAAGATTCTTATTTAAGAGATGAAATGGAACTCTGTGAGGTTAAGTGACATTTCTAGATCTTATTGCAAATAAGACTGAGAGCCAGAATTAATGTCTCCTGATTGTCAGTCCTGTGTCCTTTCAGAACACCTATCAATCTCACCAGGCTTTGCAATCTTCTCAAGGCTGGTGGGCCACTGGGTCTACACCAGCCTGCACCCCCACATTGGCCACATTTGTGGCTAAGAACTATTGTTGCCTGCATTAGCTGACCAAGACTTAGTGATTACTTCTCATAAGGGATGACGTGAACACCAGAAATAGTTTCCTAAAGCGTCTGTTTAAATGCTAGCTTTGGTTCTGTGAGTAAAATCTTCTGCCAGATGACCTCTCTGTTCCTTTGAGGCCTGAAAGCTCTTGTGGTGAGAGAAACCATGGGTGGATTAACTTTTTTACAAAAAGTATGAGTAGTTAACTTCTTTAACAATCTCACTTTGTTGCCCTCGGTAGAGTGCTGTAGCATCACAGCTCACAGCAACCTCCAGCTCTTAGGCTTAGGTGATTCTCTTGCCTCAGCCTCCTGAATAGCTGGGACTATAGGTGACTGCCACATTGCCCAGTTGTATTTTTTGTTGCGGTTTGGCCGGGGCTGGGTTTGAACCCACCACACTCGGCCCTACTCACTGAGCTACAGGCGCCACCTGGATTAACTTCTTTTAAAATATCTGTGTGAATGCTCAGCACTCATGATTCTGCTAATCAGGAAACAGACTATAATTTTTTTAAATTTTGTCTTCAATTAACACTCTGATGACAGAATTCCAGCTTCCTTTCTGTGTTCAGGGTGTAGGTGCTTGATACCATGAGGGGTTGAGAGCATGGATTTTGTGGTCAGATAGATCATGGTTTAAAACTGGTTCTTGGCCAGGCACAACAGCTCACACCTATAATCCTAGCACTCTGGAAGGCCAAGGCAGGTGGAGGGCTTGAGCTCAGGAGTTCGAGACCAGCCTGAGCAGGAATTAGACCCCATCTCTACTAAAATTACAAAATCTAGCTGGGTGTTGTGGTGGGCATCTGTACTCCCAGTTATTTGGGAGACTGAGGGAAGGGGATTGCTTGAGCCCAGGAGTTTGAGGTTGCTGTGAGCTATTATGTCACAGCTCTCTAGCCTGAGTGACACAGTGAGATTCTGTCTCACAAAAACTAAAGGAAACAACAAAAAAAAACAACCCCCCAAACAAACAAAAAAGCTGGTCCTTATCACTTGCTAGCTGCATGAACTTAGACTCCATCAATAAACTTCAGTTTACTCATCAATAAAATGGGATAATGCTGCTGGCCCAGAAAGGTTGCTATGGGAATTAAAAGAGATAATATACAATTCAGTGCCCAGTATGGGGCCTGGCATCTTATGAATTTGCAGTAAATGCTGACCTGCTTGCTTTCTCTCTTTGTCCTTCCTATGTTTACCACCCCAAAAAACTCCCTTGCAGAGAAGGAAGAGACTTGTAAAAGACTAAATACATCAATTTTAGTTTTTCTTATTTTTTAAAGCAAGAGTTTCTTGCTGAAAGCACCACATTATAAATGGACTTCTCAAAAGCCACTTGTATCTGTAGTCTGATCATTTATTCCTTGATGAGAAATATCTCGGTCTATTAGCAAGAAGAAAGATTAACTGAACATTAATCACAAACTTCGTGATGAGTGGAAGTGCGCATACATCACAGACACTGCCAGAGAGGAGCCCCGGCCACGGACCGGGAGAGCTGTGCTTGCTGTATCGACTTTGGTCTCAGACCGCTGAAGTGGAGCCTGACGACTCCGCAACTGAGCAACCTTAAAATGTTCTTAAAAATCCATATGTGCTATTATTTTTAAAGAGAAGTTGATTTGATTTTACTTACATTCTCCCCCCCTTCTCCTAGGCAATTAATTTCTTGCTGGTACTGTGCCTGGAAACAGTAGGAGAAAATGAGTTGCTAGAAGTACATTTCTAAATTAGCAATCGTCTCAGTGACGTGGGCACTTAGTCAATGCGTTTATTTCTTGGTTATTGCCCGTTTTCTAAAAATACCTAGGTGGAGGCTGTGTGTATCCCCGTAATTCCCTCGAAGCTGAACTAGAACGTGAGACAGTGCGCCAAAGTTTGCCATTTTCCTGTTTCTGTCATAGTTTCTGGGATGAGACCAGAGAGTAGGCCTGTCTCTGCCTGGAAATGACTCTGTCTCTGCCTGGAAATCCTCCTCTGGCTACCAAAGTATCTGACCCAAAACTTTGGTTACAAGGTCAAGTTAGATTCAGGGTGTCACTACTGAAATTAAAACAACAACAACAACAACAAAGAAAAAGCACCTTTCTTTGAAAGCTTTGAAAGGGAAGTCCCATTTAAAGCTCAGTAGTCACAAAAATAAAGGAGGCTTCCAAGGGGGTAAATTCCTTGTCAGGGGTGGAGAACTGTTATTTAGCTATTTGCCAGGATGTCATTATATCAGCACACGATGGGGCAGTCAGTCAGGAAACAGGGATCACTGGTGCGGGGCTGGAGATTCTGTGCGTGTGCGTGCATGTGTGTGCGTGTGTGCGTGCACATCTAATAAGGTCCACTAAGCTCTCAACCATCCATTGTTAGGAGTCTCTTTCCTATTTTTACCTTTTCCCCAAGGCTCACTGCTGTACGGAGTGTGTATGGAGCAGCTTTGCAGACGCCATAGTGTATCAGGAAATGGGGAAGTGTAAGTTGTGAGTCTCAAAGGAGACTTGTATTGAGTTTATAACCCATTTGAAAATGTAACCACAATTTCATTTCATCCCAGAGACCCCTGTGGAGCAGTAACAGGGGAGAGTGGGATGATTCACCTAATTTCTTTGATGTAAATTTAAAATTTCTCCTGACAGATTATGCTGGAGGACTTGAATGCATCATCCTGAAGAATTTTTGCAGTTGCCCAGAACTGTGGGGCTAGAGAGAGCAGATGCTTGGAAATACCATTGACATTTCCAAGTTTTTATAGCCCTGGTACATAGCCCACTAACTCCAGCGTGCTTCACACATGGGGAAGGATCATTTGTCATTTTGATGCCAAGATGATACTCATAACTCTAAATGAAATAGATTACTTCTTTCTACCTCTTGCTTGGACAGTCAAAGTAGAGGCGTTTTTGACGTTTATTGGTATGCATGGACGGCAGAGGGGAGTGTCAGTGAGGGGCCCCCAAACCAGTCACAGCAGCAAAAAGCACCAGTTCTTCCCTACTCACTTAGGGCATGGTTTATTATTTAAGGCAAAAGTGGCTTCTTTGAGAAACATACAAACAGTATGTACATTTAAGTCCAGAAACCATTGTCATTCAAATAATTGGCACACACTCATAATAGACCATTCTTTTGTATTCAAACAGAAGTATTTTTCTGGGCAACTCAGAAAAATACAACTCTAACCAGTGTTGAAAATCTGTACAACATCCCAGACAGTGGATATTTTGCGTTTTGAGTTGTAGACGGTATAGTCAGGAAATCTCTATAGCAGGTCCCCCAGTTTACAGGAAATTACTCCTTTATGGTATTACATGACTCTTGAATGTCATCAAAGAACGCTCTGAGGTCAGGATTACTAGTATTCTGGCTACTGGATGAAGGAGAGAGGCCAGGGACGTGGTTAGAATCAAGTTTCTACTTCTCTGGAAACCTACGGGTAATGGCAAGATGGATCTACCTCCATACATGTATTGAGTGCCCACCCTGGCCAAGAGGCATTCTGGAAGTCGCGTTGCTCGCTCTGGCCTGCAAATCAAAAGTGTTCTGTAACTTTCACCTTTTTCCTTTTCTGTCAAGTGCATGTGAGATGATGTTCTCAGGGAAAATTTTATCCACTAGGATATTTCTTTATGATATTTTCTTTTAGTTTTAGTTTGCTTTGTTCTAGGGCTTATCAGGGAGTTGTTATGCCTTGGACTTAGGAGTTTGTGGAGAAGGTGCCTCTGGAACACAGCCCATGAGAAGGCAGAAAGGTCCCCAGGGGGAGGCTGGATCTGCACCAGGCAAACTCTTACAAGGGATGAGCACTTTTTATCAGCCCAGCAGTCACAGAAGCTGCCCAGGCTGCTGATTCTACCTGCCCATCACTTGCTGATCACCAGGTTCACCTGGTGACCATCTGATTGGCTCCTTTGCCTTGAATTGGAGAATAGGGCTACTTGGATCCCATCTGGAAATTTGATTCCATTCTTAACCTTGGGCCAATCCTGTTCTCAAGTAGGTAGAATTTAAGTGAAAGGCAATGACTTAGTGACTCAGCCTCTGGTCAGCCTGACAGCCTTTAGATCCCAGCTATCACCTTCCTTGTAAATAAAATTCTACCCTGAATTGAATCCCAATTCTAATAACTGAAGTATCTCCTTGGTACCCCTGCCTAGAATCCTATATCCTCTGCTACTCTGATTCTGTCTTGCCACCTGAGTAATTTTACAGAGTTGAACTTGGTATTGTTGGCTCCTTTCACCTGTTGCCAGATTTCCCTGATATTGACTCTGCGGCTGCCAACCTGGCTTTGTAACCTGGCCAAGCTGCATTTGTCTTCTCTGCCAGCACACCTGTTGCTCACTGCTGACTCTCCCCTGATGCAGATTTGCCATCTGCCTGGACTTTGTCCTATCTATTTCCTACTCCTGGGAATGTGTCCTCTCTTCTGTGCCTATACCTGTGATTAGAACATGGTTTGCTAGGGACAAATAAGCAAACCTTTCAAAAGCAAGGTTATAAGTTTAGCTTGTCCTGATCTCCATCAATCCTTGGCTATGAAGTACCCATATTGTTTATGATGAATTGTAATGCTGAGAATATTTATATCAAAGGTTAATTTTATGAGATAATTGCCCAGAAGATTTGCTCAGGAACAAGTGAGCAAATGGAGTAGTAGCCATATCCAAACAGTGGGAGTGGATTAGAAATTCTGGAAAGGTGAAGTAAATGTTATTAAATATAAATGATTCTAATATTTCCAAGGATGTTTGCTGGTGGACCTCACCAGAGCCAGATGGTGGCTGGCTTTCAATATGCCTGGGGATATTTATTAAGTGACAAGAATCCTTGAGAGAGAGAGATGTGATCTCTCCTCCTGGGGCAAGGGACCAGACATCAGAATGCTCTGATAGGTAGGGGTGTGTGTGGAGGGGGTGTTGAAACAGAGTTACAAAGAAAAGAGTGCTCTTAGTGAACCTGTGTGTTTATAGGAAGAAGTGAGAAAGAGGCTTTGAGGACCAGGGAGGAGTAAAGACTGGGTTAAGGACCCAAGTAAAGAGCGAATGGAAAAGGATTAGGAGGAAGAAGAGAGGCGACAAAACAGAAAAAGAACAGGATTAGGAGTGACAGTGAGGGCAGGAGGGTGGGACTCAGGAAAAGGGGAGAGAAAAAGATATCAGGAACAGGAGATAATATCAGAATTCAGTTAAGGGAGAATGAATAACAGGTGCAGCTTCAGGGTTAAGAAACATACCTAATGGGCTGAGCCAGGAGGGTTTCCATTTATATACATGAAGCTGGCCACTAACACATGATCTCCTAAAGTCAAACGGGTTTGGGCCCAGAGAGAAAAGGAGATCTCTGGAGGACAGTGCTTACCTGATATCTGGCAGAGATATCAAGGAAGACTTAGAAGGAAGCTAGGACTAGGTCTTAGGAGGAGCAGATGGATGCAGGAGAGAAGAGTTACATGTATAAGCACACACCAGGAGCAGGCTGATTAAACTCTTGCCAGAGTAAGAGCCTAAAAAGCCAAAGCAACCTGAAGCAAAAAGGACAAATCGGGAAGCATTACTCTACCAAACTTCAAGCTATACTACAAGAATATAGTAACCCTAATAGCATGGCACTGCCACAAGAATAGACACACAGAACAATGGGTCGGAACTGAACAACAAGATATAAAACCATCTTCATATGGCCATCTGATCTTTGACACAGCAGACAATAACATACACTGGGGAAAAGAATCCCTGTTTAAAACATGGTGCTGGGAAAATTGGATAACCACATGTAGAACATTGAGATAGGATCCATCTCTCTCACCACTCACAAAGTTAGTTCACAGTGGATAACACACTTAAACCTAAGGCATGAAATGATAAGAATTTTAAAAAAAAGTGTTGGAAAAACTCTTCTAGACATTGGCCTAGGCAAAGGATTTGTGAAGTAGACCCCAAAGGCAATCACAGCAATGACCAAAATTAAGAAATGGGACCTAATTAAATTAAAAAGCTTCTGCACAGCCAAGAAAACAATCAATAGGGCAAATAGACAATCTATAGAATGAGAGAAAATATTTGCAGGCTATACATTTGATAAAGGACCGATAACCAGATTCTATAAAGAACACAAGCAAATCAGCAAGAAAAAAGTCAAACTACTCCATACAAAAGTGGGCAAAAGACATGCACAGAAGTTTTTCAAAAGAAGATAGACTAAAGGCCAATAAACGCTTGAAGAAATGCTCAGTGTCTCTGATCATCATTGAAATACAAATCAAAATCACAATAAGGTATCAGGTAACTCCAATGAGAATGGCTTTTATTAAAAAATCCCCCAAACAATAGCCGCTGCTGTAGATATTGAGAGAAAGGAACACTGATACATCATCATTGGGATTTTCCTCTATGGAAAGTCATGTTTTTACCCCAGGGGGAAAAAGTCATTTTATCAAAAGGACACATGCACTTGAATGTTTATCACGGCACAATTTGCAATTGCAGAGACGTGGAACCAACCCACGTGCCCATCAGTATACCAAGTGGACGTGTACCATGGAGTACTACTCTGCCATAAAAAAGTGGAGAACTAATACCTTTTGTAATAACCTGGATGAAACTAGAGACCATTCTTCTCTAGAATTTTGCAAGAATGGAAAAACAAACACTGCATGTTCTCATTATTAAATTAGAACTAACCAATCAACACTCATGCAGAAATCTTGTAGTAAAACGCAAATGAAAAGCAAGCAGGTGGGAGGGGGCAGAAGAGAGGGATGTATGCATGCCGAGCAGTGCAGAGCACACCATTTGAGTGAGGGGCACCCTTACAACTCTGATTCAAACTATACAGAAGTAATTCATGACATTTATATCCCTGTAATATTCTGAAATTAAGTAACAAAAGTTTTGTAGCTTTGAGAATTAAATATTTCACTTTGGGGGGATTCTTGTGAGTGGTACTTTGTTTTTTGGTAAGCGCTACTTTTTTAAACATTTCAAATTCGAGTTGTTCATAACTGGGCTAAAAATATCAATTGACTTTTAATTTAGGTTTTATTTTTCATTGGCAAATAATAATTGTATATAAGTATTGGGTACAGTATGGTGTACACTATGATGTTCTGATATACAGGGTGGCCATAAAGTGCATGTGTTGCACTAGAACTTTATGGCCACCCTGTAGGTACACGTTGCGGGCTCACACCTGGGCCAGCTGTGCAGTTTACATGCTATGACTACTTTTGGGTCAGAACCAGGGCATAAGAGAGGGGAGAAATGGCAAACACCCCTGTATGTGTCCTCCTCAGCCCTCAATCCTTCTCCCTAATCTTTCCATTACTACTACTAATATTTCAAAGTCCTCAAGTAGCGGCTTCCTCTATTTTATTCAGAGTTTTTTGGGTGCAGTCACTGGGAGAGATAAACTGTGACGGGCGTACTCGATGTGGGCCAGAACCGAAAATCCTGAAAACTCGTTTTATTGCCCACATATCATACTTGTTTACTACATAAATAGAAACTTAAATGGAAATTTTATTAAAAATATTTTCCTGAGTATTAAAAATAAAGAAAAGAAATAAAAAGAAAAGAAATGGATGCCCATGGTTATGACGGACTTTTGCTTTGTGCTTCACAGATCTGCTTCTTCATGTGCTAGGACACTGGCATCTGCCCTATGTCGACTGTAATAGACGGCAGGGGAGAGAGCAGTTAAGAGGAGAGCTCTGGTCAGGAGGCTTCGGTTTGAATCCCAGGCCTTACCATTTGGGAGCTATGTAACCTTGGACAAGTTATTTCATCTGGACTGTACCTCAGTTTCATCCCTGAAATAGTAGTAATAATAGAATCTACTTCACTGAATTGCTTGGAGATTAAATGAGATAGTGTTCCTATAATATCAAAGGTCTCCTATCAAAAATGGAAAGCAGGCTGTGTTCATCCTCCTCTATCCTCTGGAATAAAGATAACTGTCTGGAGAGCAACAGTTACTAAAGGAAAATCTAAGAGGGAGGAGGCTTATTTTGCATTTTATCCTCACCTTGGGAATGGGGTGTGCGTGTGGCCGCCAGATTCATAGCAAGATGCAAGGAAAATTACTTGCCTGCCCGTGTGGACACTAAGAGTTCGGCTAAGTCTTTGAGTTTGAATGATCTGGATTATTTTTGGCACGCAAATAGCAACATTGTCAAAGCCTCTGTGTAGTCACCATTTATTCAACTTGTTGAGGACAACAGATTGAGCAAAAGGTGAAAGCAGACATCACATTTAGTACCACCTCCAGCAAACACATCGCACTTGACAGTAAACTAGAATGTTCGTGTGTTGAATTCTGCAAAGGTAATTTCATGTCAGTGATAAGTAAGATAATAGATGGTACTGGAAGAATTGTGAGGTGGTGATACACTTGCGGTGCTGAGGCAGATGACTAATGGGAGCTAGGTCTTTCGAGATATTCAGCCTTGGATATATTGTAGAGTTATGGATCTATTTATAAGATTGCCATATACCATTTAATTTGTTCCCTTCACAATTCTGAAGCATTTTGTGGAGGATAAGGCCAAAGAATTGTTGGGCTCCAACAATTCAGCATTTTGAACAGCTCTTCTACCTGTGCGGAATCACTGGCCCAGGTTCTCCCAGGTGAGAAAATTACTTCCTGAGTATGGATTAGGCACTTCTGGAAAGGGGTGCTAGGCTTTCTAAGTCTTGATTGTGTTATCTACTTTTTGGGGGTACGATGTAGTCAAAAGCAGCTATGTTCCCTTCAAAAAGTCTATTTGTAGTTGTCTTGAGAACTTCTTTTTAGATTATATACTCAATTAAAAATATTTCCTTAGAGCCAAAAGAATCGTGTATGTAGGTAGCTGGAAGATGGCCCCCATGGAGAATGTCTGTCGACCTGTCTACAGTTAGACTGTGCTAGTGTTAGGTAGATAGCAAGGGTGCTCTGAGACTTTCCTAAGGGACAAAGTGGGTGCTTTGTCTGAGAGCTCTCTGCAGCAATTGCCCCAGCCGAGAAGAAGAACAAGGGTGGCCTTATCGTAGAGCTGCCCCACCTTAACCCTACCCCATGTAACCTCCACTCCTGGAAAAGGAGGAACTCCTGCTAGTCTGCAAAAGACTGCAGGGAGCCCCCAGCGCATAGGCCAGGCAGCCCAGGCAAAGCGGGATTTGGAAAGTGACATAGACTAACCTCAGGCTGATGGTCAAGTGCTTAACTGTTCATCACAATGGTTCTATGGTGATGTCTGAGCCATGAGGAGGGCCACACCCAGACAGCTAAAACAGAACCCCACCATGGCCTAGTTTTCATGACAAGGGGACTGTTGTCTACGGCCAACATATCTTGCTCTGTACCTTGGATCTTGCTCTTGTTCTGTAAACATATCTTTCTCTTCCTCAATAAAGGCTGTCTCACACTTGCCTTGCTTTTGGTAGGTCTGGTCATTCTTCACTCGAGAGCACACCAAGAACTCAGAACGCAGACACCTGCCTGAACCCTGATACTAGTGGTAAAAACGGCGTGGATACAGCTTCTTATGTAGAATCTGGCTTTTCATGCCCTTTTCAGAGTTGATGGAAGATGTTTTCCCAAAAGATATATGAAGCATTTTCAGCCTGTAGCTTCAGGGGATGTCATCTGTGTAATCATTATAATCTTGAACCGCCGCAGAGTAGCAAACAGCATCCCTGTCTCTGTCTCTACTGACTGACACAGCAGAGCTGGTATTGGCTCCCATCTGGCACTCTTAGCCATTTTCTAATTCTGTGCAAAAGGCTGCAGTATCTTCACACATCTTCCCAGGAGCCATCTGAATGGGATCCAATTCCCAGGCTTGTTTGTCATGATTACAAGGTAAACTCCAACCCCAGGTGATGTGACTTGCCATGTGTTTGTGGGAGATTTATTTTGAAGTTTTCTGAATACTTTTTAAAAGATGTTTCTACTTTTCATATTCAGAACAGGGTGATGTGTATGAATATAAGTGTAGATTTCATGGGCAGGAATTCTGCTCACAGCAAAATTCTTAGATTGTTGTCGAGAAATTCCAGACTTTTGCAGTCTGGCCAGCGTGTAGTAGCTTCTCTGTACTTTCAAGGTTTCTAACCACTTGAGCACAGGCATCAGACTTTCTTCCCTAGCTGACCTCACAGTTCCACTTGAGAAGCCTATTGAAGTGACCAAAAACTAAGGTACAGTGAAATAAAAAAACAAACAAACAAACAAAAAAAAAAAACAGGGAAAATTTGCATCAATATCAGAAACAGGTAGGTATTACTATTTCTGTGCAATACTTTGACTGGAGTGATTATAATACAGATGGGGGAAAATGGAAAGAAATCGTTGTGCTTATGTGATACACAGAATCATTGTCTTGATACACAACTCTCTACAATACAGAAAAGAGTGAAATACCTGCCAGAACCCAATTCACACCTGCTAAGTGTAGAGGACCATGGGAAAAGGGGAGGGTTTTTCTTAGACTCTCCTTTTCCAGGCTGATCCATTTAGATGTGAGGGCACGAGGAGGTGGTGAGGTTTATTCAGGCGGGCACAGCGTGGGCAATGAGGTATGATAGTGAGGCCCTAGCTGAACACCAATGCCCATTTTCCTGGACCTGGGTCGGGGGACACCCCCAGAAAGGAAGCACTGGACATCCACACAAGGTAGACAGCATGGACAACAGATCAAACAGAAAGCTGGCTACAACAAAATGTGGTGGCTCCACGAATTATCTGCTCAGGGCCTGCGGCATGGACTTCCCAGGGCTTAACTAATTCTTTCTCACTCTTCTTCTCCAGCTGCCCTCCAGCGTGAGGTTTGGAGAAAGGTCTCTAAGCATGAAGATAAAATGGGGTTTGAGAGAGTGCCCACGTGCTGCTCTTAGGCAAATATGGGGCCAGGAGAGTTAAATTTGGACACAAAGATAAATAACAAAGGGTAAAACAAGAAAAATTTTTATTTCTGTAGAAGAATAAGAAAAATGTAGTACTTAAGAATAGAGGAACTTTTCAAAAAACAGTTCTCTTGAACTGAAACAGTAGTAAATGTATAACGTCTATTCTGTGGACCTCATAATTTTTTTCTTTTTTTGAGACAGAGTCTCACTTTGCTGCCCTTGGTAGAGTGCTGTGGCATCATAGCTCACAGCAACCTCAAACTCCTGGGCTCAAGCAATCCTCTTGCCTCAGCCTTCCAAATAGCTGGGACTATAGGTGCCCGCCACAGCACCTGGCTAGTGATAGCAAGGGAGTCTCACTCTTGCTAAGGCTGGTCTTGAACTTCTGAACTCAGGCAATCCACCTGCCTCAGCCTTAACCTCCCAGAGTGCTGAGATTACAGGCATGAGCCACCGTGCCCAGACTAGACCCCATAAAATTCTAAAGAACATGGATCATAAGGAAAGAATAGATAAACGAGGAGAAGACAGACAAGAGCTACAATAGGAATCATCTTATATACATAAAGAAGATGAGAAAAATCAAATAATAATATTTTAATAGATACATGTAAGTGTGCACTAGAAATAGGCAGAATCAATATTAAAGAAAACCAAGGTAGATGTATATGGCAGACAGATACTGAGGCAATCTTATAAAATTCAGAAAGATGGAAAAAATACTGCATTTGGAGAACAGAGTAAAAAGAAACCCCACACTTTGTTATTTTATATTTTTGAAGGAGGAAGAAACAACAGGAAAAGAAGCATTAATCAAGGCTAAAATGGTGGTAAGTTTTTGAGATTTCAGAAAGAATTTAGTGATTAGCAAAATTAATTAGAAGAGAACAATAGCTAGACACGTGGTTGGGAAACTTACAATTTTCAAAGATGCCAAAATGATATGTCATCCTGTCAGATCCTTAGAAATAAATAAAAGTCAAGTAGGTTGCTGAATTTTCTTTGGTAACTCTGCATAACGGAATCATGATAATAAAGATGACGAATGATCATAAATAACAAACACTTTCTGAGCATGTTTCATGCATCAGGTACTGGTCAGTATGTGTTTTGTATAGTAGGTAATTAAAACATTACAGCAGGGGCCAGGCACTGTGGCTCGCACCTGTAATCGTAGCACTCAGGGAGGCCGAGGCAGGTGGACTGCTTGAGCTCAGGAATTTGAGACCAACCTGAGCAAGAGCGAAATTCTGTCTCCACTAAAAATAGAAAAACTAGCAAGGCCTTGGGGCAGAATTCTCAGCTACTCAAAAGGCTGAGGAAAGAGGATTGCTCAAGTCCGAGAGTTTGAGCTTGCTGAGAGCTATGACGATGCCACAGCATTCTACCCAGGGTTACAGAGTGAGACTCTGTCTCAGAATAAGTACATACAAAAGCAAAGAAATAAATATCACAAATATGTGACATAAGGACATAAAGTCCACTCATTTTATAGAATAAAGTTTTCAATAAACTTGAAAAGAAGAAACTTGAAAAATGCAGAAAATAGACAAGAACAAGCAATCAAAAGATACAACATACAGAACTGTGATATAATTAAGTCTAGGTCAATGGTAATGCACATACTTTAAATCTCCTTATTTAAAAAAGACTCACATTACTAAGACATTGAACTAAACCTCCAAATCAAAGTCAATTCTATGCTGTCTACCAGAGTGAGCTCCTCTGCACTCCAAGTGATTCAGAAAATCAAGAATAACAGGATAGGAAAAAATATTTAAAGCAAATGAAGACGAACAGAGACAAAGATAGAAATGCTATTGATACAGTAAATTTTAGTGAAGAAAAGCTTTAAGTGGAATATGGAGAGTAATTTAATGTTGAAAAATGGTAGCATGCCTTAAAGCTGACATCATTATGGTCAACAGACATATCTTTCTGTATTTAAAAGATTGACAGGTAATAACCAAACAAGAATGAAAAAGATGTAAATGGTTTAAAAACAGATGATTTAACAGATATAACCAATACTCTGTTTCCTGAAGCACAGATAATATGTTTTATCCAAGTTGGCAATGAATATTAAAAAAAAGTCAACGTATATGTAGTATTAGACCCTGAAATTATTAAATAAATGCAAGATAGCAAAAAGCTGATTGTTTGCCCGTAGTACAAAATACTAATTACAAATATGTAATTGTGTATTTGTACAGTTGCTCAAACCATTTGGGAATCGAACAATCACCACCATTTTCCTAAGTAATCGCTGGGTTATAGTAGGAATCAAAACTGTAGTTTTAATGTTTAGAAAATAGGGATAGTGAGAACATCATATATCAAAACATATGGGATCCAGTCAAAGCTGTAATCATAGGCATCTTACCAATTTAAATCCATTCATTATTAAATAAGAAAAAATGAACATATTTGATCTGAATCTTTAAATCACGCCATTCTGGTGATGGATATACTGAATGCCTTGACTTTGATATCATACCATTTACCCAGGTAACAAGAATACTTGTACTGTCCAATATTTTGAAATAAAAATACATTAAAATCTTATGCAAATAATAAAAGCAGAAAATGATAAATAGGTTGTAAAAATTATAGATTTCAAAATAAATACAAAGCCTAGCTTTTAAAAATAAATATTTACAGGGAAAAATTTCTGCAGCTTTTCAAATACAGAAACAGAAAAATGACTTAAGTACATAATTCTAGAAGAAAATAAGGAAGGGAAAAATGATCAAAACAAAAAAATCAAAATTATCACAATAAAATCCAGGCTATCAAATCTACATTAAATAGATAATGGATAAACATTTAGTAAAATAGATTAAACAAATGGATTCAATAAATGGAAAATTTTAATAGATTAAAATTTTGAAAGTTGTCAAATAAGCACTACCAGAAATATGCCAAACTCATGCTGTTTTGTGAGCAAAATGTTTCAGATTTTCGAGATATAGCTTCTTAATAATGATGTCTTAATGATCATTTTTGTATCATCCTACTAAAATATCAAGATTCCTGTCAAAATTATCAGAAATTCTAAATATGATACATAGCCATGAATTGAAATTATTAATACAGTAAAGTATACTAGCACATGATTAAATTGGGTTGGTTCCAGAACTGGAAGGATGGCTCGATAATAGGAAATTTATTAGAATAACAATTAAATTAACAAATGAAATGAGAAGACTGTGCTTTGATGCATAAATGAGAAAATTCATTTGGTAATATTCAAATTCTATTTTTTTTAATTCCAACTCTACACAGATGAATAATAGAAGAATAGTACTTTGATATGGTAGAGCGTATCTATCACACTTAATAGAAAAATTTCTGAACCATTCCCATTAAGTGAGAATCAAGACAAGGATGCCCACTAGCACTGCTGCTATAGAACACCCTCCAGGAAGCTCGCGCCAGTGCTGTGTGTCAAGAAAAATAATTCAGGTGAGTAAGTATTATAAAAGAAGGATTTGCAGAGGATTGGAATTCTCTATGTAAGAAATCCATGGAAATCAACCCAAACACTGTTAAAAATAGAATTCAGTAAAATAGTCGGATACATTAATAAAACAAATATAGAAAAATTAATAATGCTTCTACATAGTATCAATAATTACAATGAAGTATAAATGAAGCAGTAGTTACTTTAGAAATGTGAAATTTTTATAACTCCTTGAAGAAACTAAGACAGAAACTTTTTAAACTATCTTAAAACTCATATAGAAGAATGCATGCCTATGAAGAGCCAAGTATACTTTGAAAAAGAAGCACAAAGAAATGAGACTTACCTTATCAAATGTCTATATGTTATAAAGCTATAGTTACAGGATCGGTTACAAAGGAAAGTAAACCAATAGAAGTCTCGAGATTTCAGAAGCAGACCCATGTATATGTAGAAAATTATATGCAATAGAAGGGCACAAGGTATTAATGGAAAAGGCATAGATCGTTTATTACATGGTGCTGGAATAATGTCTTGTTGTATAAGGAAAAATAAAACATGTTATATAGAGACTCTAGGTGGATTAATTATCTAAATGTGAAAATTATAAAACTAACAGAAAACAATAGACTAGAATGTCTTAGTCCTCCAATTGTGGAAAAATCCAACACTCTAGAATCATGAGGTGGAAAATTGCTGAATTTGATTACATCACATTAAAGATTTTTATTCAATGCTAAATACCATTGAGACTAATTTCTGGAATATTTATGAGCTTCCTATGAATAAATAAGAAGTAGATATGAACCCTAATAGAAAAATGGTCCAGGGGTATATAGAGAAGCAATTCATAGAAGAGGAAGCCCCAAGGACTAATACACTTTTGAAGAGATGAACAGAAGCACTAGTAATTAGAGGAATACAAATTAAAATAACAATGACACATCCCCGAAGACCTGTCAGATATATAAAATAGTAGTTGGTACTGCTAAGTGTAGGTGGGAGGAGAAAACAGGCATGGCTGGGTGGCTTGTGGAAACACTTAACCCTTCTGTAATAACCTGGAATCCCTCACCAATGAAATAAAGGTGAACCAGTGATTCCACTGTTCAAAACCATACATGGAAACACCTCAGGACATTCCTTGAAGCCTGGTTTGTGATGGCAGGAGTCGGAGGCCCTGTCCTTGTCCTTTGCGGGAGGAATGGGTACATAAATGCTGCGCCTGCATCACAGCCATCTGTACAGGCTGGGATCAAGCAATGACTTGGAGATGTGAACTCAGATCAACTTTAAAAACCTTGCATGGAGTGAAAAAATGCGAGAAACGATGAAATGTATAACACAGTAGCGTTGACGTAAATGAACAATGCATGCTTACAAATAGACATTTCACAGAAGCGCATACAAATACTGGAAAAAGAGAGAGAAACAAATCACCAGCTGTTACCTTTGGGGAAAAGAAAGAAAAGGGGAATGGGCAGTAGGGATCAAAGGCAATAGATTTAAAAAATAAAGAAGAGGATGGAAGTATTTCAGATTGCATGTGAAAACCCCACACTGTACCCCAGAAGTGCATTAATGTACATAGTTACCGTTCAATAAAAAAAAGAAAAAATAATAAAGAAGAGAGGAGCCTTGCAAGGTGGTGGTAAAGGAAGAAGGAAAGAGGGAATGAAGGAAGGATTGGTCTGTTCCCGCTGCCTTAACAAAATGCCACAGGCTGAGTGCCTTAAACTGCACAAATTTAGTTATTTTTCACAGTTTTGGAGGCTAAAATTCCCAAATCGAGGTAGTGGCATATTCAGTTTCTAGTTTGCCTCTCTTCCTGGCTTGTAGACAGCCCCTTTTTCCTGTGTGGTCGCTGTGTGCTTAAGGGGAGCAGGGGGAGCAAGGAGAGAGGGAGACTGAGAGCTCTCACGAGAGACTGTCTGTGCTCTGGTGTCTCTTCCTTTGCTTAGGAGGGCACCACACCTGTCAGGATAGAGCAGACTAGAGGGCTGCTCTTATCACCTCTTTCAACCTTAATTACCTTCCACAGGTCCCTATCTCTAAACAGTCACATTTGGGGTTAAGGGTTCAACATAGGACCCTTAGGGATACATGGTTCAGC
This sequence comes from Otolemur garnettii, assembly GCF_000181295.1. Classification (NCBI taxonomy): domain Eukaryota; kingdom Metazoa; phylum Chordata; class Mammalia; order Primates; family Galagidae; genus Otolemur; species Otolemur garnettii. Next base: position 12,971,038 of record NW_003852405.1, read on the forward strand.
CATGCCAAGAGGGTTATTGGCAGGGACGGAGTGAGTCTCACGAGAGACTGTCTGTGCTCTGGTGTCTCTTCCTCTGCAACAGGAATGGTCTGAAAATGAGTAAAAATTTTTTTGTCTCTTTAAAACTTTCTGCACTTTTTTAGGAATTAAAACTTGTATCCTTGCCTCTGGTGGATGGTTGGGAGCAGTAGGAAAGTGTACTTTGGGGGCAGAAGTCACAAGATTGTCCTTCCCTGGGATGATCAGAACCATCAACTGTAGCTAAACGACAGCACCCTGAATCTGAAAACGCGGCCTTTGAGAGCTCTGTGTTTCTGCTTATGGGAGGGGTGATGGCCTGTAAGATGGGAGTCTCCATCCTCCCCATTTGCTGGCAAATTAATAAACCTCCCTTCTCTTCAAAACACTTGTCCTTGTTCTTCTGATGAGGCCTCAAGGACAAGTGCCAGGCTTTCTGTAACACTGCCTCCTTTTTTTTTTTTTTTTTTTGAGACAGAGTCTTACTTTATCACTGGGTACAGTGCTGTGGTGTCATAGCTCATAGCAACTTCAAACACCTGGGCTCAAGCGATCCTCTTCCCATAGCCTCCTGAGTAGTTGGGGAGTAGTTGGGATTACAGGCCCCACCACAATGCCCAGCTAGTTTTTCTACTTTTAGTAAAGACAGGGAACACTGCCTCCTTTTAAGCTCCCTGTGGATGGAATGAACCGTCTATTGGCAAACTGACTTCTCCACACAGCTCTTTTCACACCTCCAGACCTACAGCTCATAATGGCTCCTACCTATAACTGACCCAAGGTGATTCACTGTCCACTGTTGCATGGGAACCACATGATAGTTTTGAACAAGAAATTAACAAGGAGTGACTTTCTGCCATCAGATAAATTTCAGTGTAATCCTAAAACTACAGTAATTAAAACAAAACAATGGTGCCAGGATAAACAAACTGTGAGAAAGTCCTAGAAGACAGCCCTGGCTGTTTGTATGTTCATTTGCACATGTGTGAATGTGAATAAAGGCAACATTGGCAATCAGTGGGTTGAGAATATTTGTTTAATTATTTTGACACTATAAAATTGAATTTCTATGTCACGGCACACAAGAAGATAAATTTAAGGTGGATAAAATGGTGAAATCTAAAGTAAACAAATGAAAAGAAAGCAATATTATGTAAAAATTAATTTTACATCTGGTTAGGAAAGATATACTTAAGCGTAAAATAAATATAGAAATAATAAAGATTACATAAAAGGTGTACAACCTACCCATGTGTTAAGTGATATAAACAAATTAAAAAAGGCAAATTGTCAAATAAGAAGAATAAATTTCACATATACAACTAATAAAAAACTGATTTTAAAAGTTCCTAACTTCCTCAACATAATTTAAAGTTTGAACAACTCAATAGAAATATTTACTAAGAGAAATTGCAAATGACCCACTTATGAAAATATATTTCACCAAAATTTGCCAATACCAAATTGAATGTAACTTACACTGATATGATACCACTCTTACTTATTAATCTGATGAACACATAAAACCTAGTGCTGGCAGGTTTCTGGAAAAATTGAGTTAAATTATGAAAAGGTTTTTGCGGGCAATGCCTGTGTGTATACAGACTCATACGTATTTAAACTTTAATTCTGTGTGCACAGTTTTTATCTTCGATAAATAATCAGAAACATGAGCAAAATAGATGTACCTCAAATATATTTGAGATATTGGAAAATTGGAAATAATCTAAATATCTTAAATTGCTAATTAGTTAAATAAAATAGGGTGTGTCTATAAGGTTGCCTACCATAAGGGCTGCTTTTCATGTCATATTTAATGAAATTACAAAGATTTTACTTTAAGGGGAAAGAACATTTCACAAAACTTCAATGTGTTAAGTCTGAGCCCACTGAAATATAAAGGGTATATGGTCTCAAAAAAGGAATAGAGAATAAAAATACCAAAATATTAAACATTGTTGTTTTTCTAGGTCATTACCACAAATAGGCTCTTAAATTTCTTCTTTATGTATTTCCTCTCTTTTCCTAAAATTTAAAATTAATACAAATTTAGACATTTTTCATAATCAGAAGAAAAATTTAGTTTTGAAAGGGGCTATTCCTTTAATTTTGTTACATAACAAAATGTATACTTTCAAAATAATTTTGTTACATAACAAAATCTTCTTGGTTAAAGTGTGGGCCAGTGTAACTATCAGCTTTGAGTTAGTAGGGAAGCATTGCTGGAAGCCTTCACACTATTTACTGTGATGCCAAAACATGTCACCAAATATGTGACTTAAAGTGCAGTGCTGGGCTAAATGCTATATTTGCTATGTAAGGTAATTATTTCCTTGGGCTTATTATTTTATTGATGACTTTAAATATCTGAATGATAATAAGAAGAAAAAGTTGGCGAGGTGGCTCATACTTCTAATCCTAGCACTCGGGGAGGCCCAGCTGGGTGGATTGCCTGAGCTTAGGAGTTTAAGACCAGCTTGAGAAAGAGTAAGACCTGTCTATAAGAAAAAAATAGCCAGGCCTTGTGGTGGGTGCCTGTAGTCCCAACTACTTGGGAGGATGAGGCAAGAGGATCGCTTCAGTCCAAGAGTTTAAGATTGCTGTGAGCTATGATGCCACAACATTTTACCAAGGATGAACAAGTGAGACTGTGTCTCAGAAAACAAACAAACAACAACAACAACAACAACAACAAAAAGAAAAACTCACATTTAAATAAAGCTTTCTATGTAGATTTATAAAGTGCTATGTTTTGTAGCAACCCAGTGATGGAGGTCCCCTTACATTGGTCAGAAAACAAACCGATTTGGTTTATGAATGAGGGCGGGGTTGCTAGCTGATGGAGATATAGGAGGTGAGTGTGTGAGCACCACCACGCGCTACCCCTCTGCTTTCTGATGCTGACTGGAATGTACACTGAAAGAATAGGTCGCCTTTGACTGCCAAGGATTACTGCAGTACGTATCCTCTGCCAGGTTAGAGAGCAATGCAAGGCTTTTTACCTCCGCCTCCAATTCTCCAATCTTCTCCTTTCCTTCCTTCCTCTCCTCTCTGTTCTTTCCTTCCTTTAAATTGAACAGGATCACAGCCATTCATTTAGGTATGTGTGTAGGGTGCTTTTGCATAACAGTGTCTCAGTAAGGAGTTGTGACAAATTATATAGCCACAATATCTAAAATATTTATGTGTGGCCCTTCACAGAAAAAGTTTTCCTACTGTACAGAAAAAGATCTGAAAACTAGAAATAAGCTGGCTTTTAGAAACAGGCTTTTTATTTTTTTAATTGCTTCAAAATCACCTTGGCTTTTATTTTTGTACAGAGAGAAAAAAGAAATTCTTAGACAGTGGATGATTCCAGCATATGTGAACGGAGCTGATCCTTACAGAGCTATTTCCCTAAAAAGCAAAGGCATAGTTGGGCATTACCCTCTATATCTGTGCACTGACAGAGGGAAAAGGAATTGCTCATTTCCCAGTCGACCTTGGAAGCTATTTGAGCAGGTAGCACTTGCCTACACCCAGGAAGACCATTGAAGACTTAGTGTGGACAGACTGCAGATTTGGCCCAGGGCATGGAAATGGGAATGAAGTAGGAGTTGATAAACTTGAACCTAGATGTGGAGAGTTCAAGGATACAATAGGAACTTCCTAACAGCAGAGGAAAAAGGAAATAAGGATGGCAAAACTCAGAAGCAATTTAAAGAGCCACTGGACAGTGCATTAGGCTTAGCGATTTCTTGATACCTATATCCTACATCCTGTCCTACAATAAGGTAAGACTTGTGTGTGGGAAAGAGTCGTGTGAAGATCTCTTTTGTTAGGGTATATCTGACCAGTCCTCTCACAATAATATCTCTGAAAAGATATTATCTAAGCCCTTAAATCTTTAGGTGCCCGAGAATGGTTTCAAACCACATACATGTAAAGCCTCTTGATGTAGGACCTGAGAAAGAGGATTAACAACCACGGATGAGGATGTTTCAACAGGAGATGGGTGGAGAATTGGTGGGAGATTACTTAGAAGGCCAGCTGCAGGGAGGGGACTTTTAGGCGCCATATGAAATGAGAGGCTGAGATTATCCAGGCCATCCCTGAAGATGCTGAGCCAAGGAGAGACAAAAAAAGCACAGTGCAGAGAGAAGGGAGGGTGGGAGACCAAGAGAGAATGAAAAAAAGAAGAATAGATATGGTGATATCAGTTTTTGCAGCAGGGCACTCTATTTTTAAAGACTTGATTTGCCAGGGTTATAATGGGACACAATGCATTATAATACACAGTGCCTTCTTTCAAGAAACTTGCAATCTGGGGTTGGGGGCGGTGGGAAAGAAAACATGTACACATAAAAATTAAGCAACAGTTCAAAGCAGTAAGAGGAATACAATCCACAAAACCACAGCAGGTGGTTTAACCCACACAGATGTGAACTGTAAAACATGTTTCTTTTTCATTCCTGAGTTTCTTTTTGAAAAACATCTCAGATCAGTGATTCAGTTCAAAAATGGTACCTAGGGCAGTAGTTTTCACTGAGGTTATCCTGAGGGTCATAGCTAAGTGGCACAGAAAATAAAAAAAGACCATGCATATATTTGCATTTAAAGTAGTATGATTTACATGTTTTTGCATATCTACATTACAGTGCATATAATTACATTGACTATAGCGTCTGCCCTTACACAAAATATTAAAGTTTAAGTAATATAGGCTTGTGGGGGTCAGTTCTTACTTTTTCTTGCCTTGAATCCTTTTCATTCATTCTTTGTTATTTATCTAGCCAGCTTGTAGGGGAGGCATACAAAAGATGTTTGGACACTAGGCTGGCAGTGTTGAGTGTTGATAAGGATTTAAACCAGGTCCTAAGTAGAACTCTGGACTTGCCAGATCAGGCTGCTATATCCCCTCCAAATCACCTTAAACCTATATTCCCCAGGCTAGTGAGAGGCTTTGCTGATAATTGTAAAAAATGTGCTAATACAATTAAATATTAATGATTATTCACATCTGTCATTTTTTTTCTCTGTCTTGTATGAGGCACATAATCCTAGAGAGACAGGGATTAACAAAGGTATTCACTGTTTATTGAAAGGTTATTATATACCTGGTATTACCTGTGCCAAACTCTTTGCACACAGATTTTCATCCTGTTTTTTAAAATAATTAGTTACCTTACAGTTGGTATCATTGTCTTTACACTTGAAGAAAAATGAGACGTAGGATAAGAGACTTACCCAGTCACACAGACAGTAAGTGGTAGAGCAGCGATTCATTGATTCATTCATTTAATACATATTGAGTGACCATGTGTGCGATACTGGTGAGGTCCTACCTGTTGAATTTCAGAGACACGCTAAGTACTGTACATAATTGGAAGAATTATTTTCCACCTCCCAAATGGCTTATCCTTTGGGTGTCCCTCTTTTTGCCGAATAGTCAGATCATTTACCCACTCGCTGAAGCCATGAATCCAGAGAACCATCTTGGAGTATGCCTACTCCATCAATTTTCATAGCCAAGTGGTGGCCCAGTCCTGTCTATTCTGCCTTCTACATCTCACTCTTCTAAGGCCTCCTCTAAATCTGCATTATCACCAGGTTACCATATACCTTTTTCCCTGTTCTCCCTGTCTCTTGAAAGTGTCTCTTTCTTTCCCAGTGCTTGGGAGAGACCAGAACAATAAGGACTTCATATTTGTTGAAGAATTAATAGAATTCTTACAAACAGGATTTTGAAAACTAGTCTGTCCATGAGACAGAAACTTATTCAAATATATGTATACTATTGGAAAGTTTTCCTAAGCACAGAAACTTACAGATGGACATATCCATAGATGGTATTTGTAGACCTGGACATTTTTCAATGGGGTGTCATTTGATTAGGAATAGATCTTTACTGGAAAGAACCAATAGGTATAGGCCAATCTGTTACCTAACATAGTAATTTTACATAGAATTGTCATGATTAAAAGTGATCCTAGGGTGGCACCTGTGGCTTAGTGAGTAGGGTGCCGGCCCCATATACCAAGGATGGCGGGTTCAAACCCAACCCCAGCTGAACTACAACCAAAAAATAGCCAGGCATTGTGGAGGGCACCTGTAGTCCCAGCTACTCGGGAGGCTGAGGCAAGAGAATTGCCTAAGCCCAGGAGTTTGAGGTTGCTGTGAGCTGTGTGATGCCATGGCACTCTACCAAGGGCGACAAAGTGAGACTCTGTCTCTGCAAAAAAAAAAAAAAAAAGTGATCCTAGCCATCAGGCTGAGAGACCTTCCAGATTGAGAAAGAAACTCAGATTTTAGAAATCCCAACAACAAAGAAACTTCAGACACTTTCTGGTAACGAGTTCTCATCATTTGTGCCAACTTACTGTCTTACCCATTTTCCAATGTAAGATGGGTCAGCTCTAGTGAATTCAAGTCAATTTTATGAACATTTTTATGGACTGATTGTATGTCAGAGGATTGGAAAATAAACAACACACAAGCACTGGGGATTGAAAATTAATTTGCAGTGCCTAAGCGGAATCTGTGAACAGATCAGTCCATTAATGTTTGTAATATACTTTCATATAAACCATTTGTAGTTTGCTTTTGTAAGGTTAAAGTCCAGGTTGTGGTTGTGCCCTTCACCCAGCGAGTGTGCAACCTAACACGCCCGCACAATGTGCCCATAGGGTGGGAATTCACCCAATCCCTTTCCCCTTACCCCTTCCTCGAACCTAATTGAGTTTTTCTCTCGAGTGAGAATGTAGGTGTTAATCTACCCGTTATAATTAAGTAATGAGCACACTTGGTCCTTGTTTTTCCATTCTTGTGATACTTTGCTTAGGGGAATGTTCTCCACATTCATCCAGGTGGTTATGAAGATATAAAATCTCCATCTTTTTATGGCTGAATAGTATTCCATGGTGTACACACACCACTGTTTGTTAGTCTGTGTTGATGGCACTTGGGTTGTTTTCACATCTTTGCAATTGTGAACTGAGCTGCTATAAACATTCAAATGCAAATGTCCTTATAGTCAAATGACTTTTTTTTCTTTTGGGTAGATACCTAGTGATGGGCTTGTAGGGATCAAATGGAAGGTCTACTTTTAGTTCTTTGCGGAATCTCTCTATTTCTTTCCACAGAGGTTGTACTAGTTTGCTGTCCTATCACCAGTGCCTGAATTTTCCCTTCTCTCCACATCCACATCAGCATCTGTTGCTTTGGGACCTTGCGATGTGGGCCATTCTAACAGGGGTTGCATTTCTCTGATCATTAGGAATGATTTGCATTTTTTCCTGTGTCTGTCTTCACAAGAAAGGTTTCCTTCATATCTCTTGCCCAATTTTTAAATTGGGTTGATTGAGGCCAGCCCTCCTACTGCCAAACAATGAAAGTTCTGCTCTTCCCTGGTGTCTCTGTCCTGGCCTTTGGAGCTGCTCACAGTCACTAGATCACTTGCCCAAGTTCTCTCTGCCCAAGCCTAGCTCTGCGCCCCTGAGGTTGGAATGTGCAGGGTGGTTCTCCCACAGTGACTGTGCACAGACAGCCCACAGCTGAACAATGTTAGCTCTGTTTGGCCCAGCGGCTCAGTCCCCATGGATCATGCTTCAAGTCACACTCACTCTCGCCCAAGTTCTCCAGGGGTTATTCAACTGAATTCCCAGGTCCAGACAAACAAACAAACAAACAAACAAATTTCCCCCAAACAAAACAACAACCCACAGGGAAGGCCTTCCCTGTCTGCAAACTCACTGCTGTTGTAGTTACGGCTGCGGCAGCCTCAGATGGATCTCAACCACTTGCCACTTCTCCACTGCTTTTGTCTTCCTCCTGGGGTCCAGCAGTCTCTCGCTGTCTCCCTGCATTCCCAAGGGGATGTTTCTAGGCAAAGCCCACAAGCCAGAGATGCCTGGAGTCTTTTCTACCCAATCTCACCATGCCTGGTTGCAAAGAAGCTGTTACTCGGTCATCATCTTGCTCCTCCCTCTGCCAGTGTGATCTTAATAAATTCCTTCCTAAGCCAATACAATTAGAGTTTTTGCTACACTTGTAGGATATAGCATAGGGTTAAAAGTGTTAGGCTTTAGGAACAGAGTAATCTGGACAAAACCCAAGCATCACTGCTGGCCCTGAGTCTAAGAACAACACTCACTAGACACAAAGTACCATCCCAACCCTAAGTCCCATATTAACAGTGATAAGTTAAAGGCAAGACAGAAGTGTAGTAAACAGAATGTGTTAAGAATTAAAATTAAATTGACTCTTTCTTTGAAACTTTCCACTATGCTATGTTTTCTCATGCCCGACTTCAATAAAACCCTGTGAGGATCCTTGGAAGGAGCCGTAGCCTGGCCTCTCCTTGTGGAGGGCTTTGGGTGTTAGGAACCCAGACCCCCGTTCCTCAGTTCAATGCATATGGACTGAGTAGCTATTATTTATTTGGGGTCAAGTCACACCAACAACTTTCTTCTAGCATTTTTATGGTTACATATCTTAGATTTAAATCTTTTGTCTATCATGAGTTAATTTTTGTAAGTGGTGAGAAGTGTGGGTCCAGTTTCAGTCTTTTGCATGTGGCAAAAGTTATCCCAGCACCATTTATTGAATAGGGAATCTTTCCCCCATGTGTGCTTTTTGGCTTTGTCAAAGATCAGTTCCATAGATCTATGTCTTTATTTTTATGCAATACCATGCTGTTTTGATCTCTATAGACATGTAGTAGAGCCTGAAGTCTGGTAAAGTGATGCCTCCAGATTTGTTCTCATTTTGTAGAACTGCATCAGCTATTCAGTGTTTTTCTGGTTTCATACAAAATGTAGAACTATTTTTTCAAGATCTTTAAGGAATGACGTTGGCATTTTAATGCTCATTGCATTAAATCTATAGATGGTTTTTGGTATTATGGACATTTTAGCAATGTTGATTCTTCCAAGCCATGAGCATGGTATGTTCTTCTATCTGTTAACATCCTCTACGATTTCTTTTCTCAGTGCTTCATGGTTTTCTCCATAGAGAACCTTCACATCCTTGTTAAATCTATTCCAGGTATTTCATTTTCTTTGATGCTGCTGTGAAGAATATTGTGTCTTTGATTTGATTCTTAGCTTGACTGCTATTGGCATCTCTGAAGGCTATTGATTTGTCTCCATTGATTTTACAACTTGAGATATTGCTGTATTTCTTCGTCAATTCTAGGAGTCTCCTTGTTGAGTCCTTGGGGTTTTCTAGGTATAAAATCATGTCATCAGCAAAAGAGATAATTTGACGTCCACTGTCCCCATTTGGATACCCTTGATATCCTTCTCTTGTCTGATTGCTTTGGCTAGGACTTCCAGCACTGTGTTTAATAGTAGTGGCAACAGTGGACATCCTTGTCTGGTTCCAGTTCTAAGTGGGAATGCGTTCAGTTTTCCTCTGTCCAATATGATGTTGCATTGACTGTGGGTTTGTTGTAGATGGCTTCTATCAGCTTAAGGAATATTTCATAACTATTGTGCTTATTTTTTACTGATGAGGAAACTAAGTCTCAAAATATTAAGCAAATTACTTTTTTTTGCAGTTTTTGGCTGGGCTGGGTTTGAACTCATCACCTCCAATATATGGGGCTGGCACCCTACTCCTAAGCCACAGGCGCCGTCCCTGAGTGAATTACTTAGTACCACAGTATCACACTACACATGAGGGTTAAAATCCAGGAATTCTGCTGTTCCCTCTTTGTTCTCATGTCCTGCTGCCAAATTGCTGAGGCAATTAATTAATTAATTAATTTGACAATTCACTAACGAAGCCAATACTTATTGAATACTTAGTCTTTTCTAAGCATTTGGGATATGTCAATGAACAAAAGTGATGAAGATCTCTGCTCTCAAGCTGCTCACCTTCTTAGGAAACTGCGAAGCTCCCTTTGCATGGAAGGGCTCTGGCTGCTGTACACGGAGGCCTTAGTAGTCTCTCCCCCTGAGGACAGTAGCTTACTCTATGGAATGACTGTCCTCAGGCCCTCACCAGTGAGGAAGCTTTCTTGAACCTCAAGCTTTTGTGCTAGCCATTTTTAACTACGTTCCATTGATTTGGCTAACACGTATCAGTTACTACAAAATTATTTGGAATGCAAGGCTGTTTGAATTTAATTAATTTAAGTATAAACACACAATCTAAGGAAAATTAAGTAGACAAAACATTTTCATGCATCATAGGCATTTTGCAAACATATACAGGGTAACCTGTTAATTACATTTTCTTCACAAACCATTTATCTCTTCAAAGCCTTGCCTGGTAACTTGATGCTTCTCACTTACATTTTTAACTGCTTATGATTCATTTTTCCATGCCACTTCCAAAACGATTGCCGTGTCCCAAATGAGAGGGAATATTAATAATGCAGTACAATAAAACACAGCATCGAATTTTAGCCTAAAGATGATGAGGGATCATTTAAATAGAATTTACTTAAAACAAATGATGTAATAAATTCTTTTCTCGTCAGTATCCTTTCTTTAATTGGCAGGAATCTCATCCAAAGATCTGTAATAAGATTTCCAAAATATGATGCACATGCCATACATATATATATAAAAACATGCCAAAGGGTGTGACCATTTATGCACCCCTAAGCTGAGTCCTGGAAATTATAGTGTCCTTTGGCCTTCCTTGCGGTGGTCAATCTGTGACGGAGGGTGGTTTGGTTCCAGTCAAGGCTACTTAGCCCCACTTGCCATCTCTTTTCCTCCTTTCTGATTTCCATCATCTGTTTAAACTATTGCGACATAATTCAGTCTCATCTCCTTGTCTCCAAGCAACCACCACAGGAAAGAGACACTAAATTATTTGCAAATTCCTAAATGGACCTGTTCTTTCGGATCTCTCACAAACTCCTGCATTTTTTCTCCTTTTGAAGGAAACTCTTTCCTTTTAGCCTTCCTAACCTTCTACCCTCATTTTACATACTCTGATAAGGAGTCACTTCGCTTCCAAAAGAAGCCACCCCCCTCCATCCCCCCTCCCGCTCACCCCTTCCTTTCTCTCTTCTCTGGTCTAGGGAGTAAAGGCTGCTGTCCTTTGTTTCCACTGTACTCAGCACTACCAGGCTTTACTAATCTTTCTTTGTGTTGTTTGTTTCTCTTTCCTACACGGTTCACTCTGGTGATGGAAGGCATCAGGCATGTATTCCCCCATCTATAGGAGTGACAATGAACTCAGGGAATCCTACCTGATGAATAAACAGTCACCTTCAGAAAGGGAGAAAATGTCCCCATGCTCAGGTGTGGTGTAACTCTGAAGGAGCACATCTTAAAATAGGCTCTAGGAGGCGCTGTGCAAGGCGTGGTGAGGCGGGCGAGATTTGCCAGCCTTCCTTTTTGCTGCTTCTCGCTTTTGATTCTTTACTCTCCTTTCTTCTCAAACAGATTAAAAATTTCTATCCAAATGACATTTACTACGTCTTAGCAAAATAAGAACTGTAGCGTTTTCAGCCCTGGAAGTGTCTCTGCTACTCCTGGGTATTTTCTTGCCATGAGCTGCGCTGGTACCAGCTGGTGGGAAATGTCTTGGTCACAGTGTCCAAACCACAAGCCATATGCTGCATCTGTAATCCACACGGGGCTCCCTTGATCAATCCCTCCCTTATGCACTTCCAAAAATAAATTCCCTAACTTAAATTATTTTCTTTTTGTTATTTATCCTCTCATGGGCCCCAGGGAAAGTGAGAGGACATGAATTTGCTTGTATTACTGATGTACAGGACAAGTTCCACTTGGCCAGGCAGGCTGGTCTAACACACACACTCAACTTTTAAAACATAAATGTAATGCTGATCAAAAACAGGTGAATTTCATATTTCTTAACTGGCAAAATACACTTGTTCATACAGCATAGCCCTGAAAACTGTGGTGTTTGGTGGTAAACGAAATTGATTCATGTTAATTCAAAGATGGCAAGAATCTAGGGAGAAATGTACTACCCAAGTTATTAAAACTAGGCTCAAACATTTTACTTTCATGGTTTCTTTAGTATTTGCTTGATATTTCTTAATAGCCAGCAAAAATAAGTGCCAAGAAGTTTTAAAAAAATATGAGGAAATTGGGTGGCACCTGTGGCTCAAAGGAGTAGGGCTCTGGCTCCATATATTGGAGGTGGTGGGTTCAAACCCTGCCCTGGTCAAAAATTGCAAAAAAAAAAAAAAAAAAAAAAGATCATATATATTTTCACAGTTAACAATTGAGAGATTCTGTGTTTTTACCTAGGAGCAGTTTTCCTTAGGAATGTAATTTGATAACCATTAAAATGAATCGCCCTTATGAAGCTCACATTTCAATGAAAGAAAACCACCCTATGTATTGTTACAACCAACTAAGAAAAAGTATAATTAGGTTGTCCGTGACTTTGCTTTCCTGGTTCCTCTGCCATGTTTCTCTGACAGCTATTACATCTCCACTGTCGCTTTGCCGCAGCTACTTCACACCACTCCACTGTTACTATGACAACAGCTAGACTCTGTGAGAGAGTTATTTGTTTATAAACGACTCCCCAGCTGGACTGTGAGCTCACAGAGGACAGGACTTGCATGTATATGATTGCACCCAGCACAGGGTTTGAGCTGGAGGTGGTGTTTTCAACTTGAAGGTCTTTGTTATACTAAGAAAAGCTGAGGTCTCTGTTTATGCCCCTGATCAGTGCCCACTTGTCGAACATCCCTTATTATAGAATTTAACACAGGTTGATTTACTTCAGTCTTAGAGAAACGCCTGCATCACAGCCACTAGCCTACTGAGGAAGTGGCCTCCACCTTCTTGCTCACCTCTGCAATTTCTCTCTCCCCTGAATCTCTTGGACCACTGCCTTTATTTACAGTGAGATGATATATAAGGTAGTGTACCTTCCTAGTTAGACAGACTCTGATGTCAGCTACCATGAGGCTCTGCATCCCAGGGCTGCCACTTACTAGCTGTGTGACCTCAGTCTAGTTACTTAACCTCTCTGTGTCCTCTGAACAGAAACATGGAGGTGTTATTTTTGTTCTTCTTTTTGCCTGAGTTTTCTCATTTTTATAACAAGGTAATAGCTTGGTAGGGTGTTACTTACCTGTAGTCTGCTTGGGAGGCTGAGATGGGAGGATCACTTGAGGCTAGGAATTAGAGGCTGTGGGTCGCCATGATCATGCCTGTGAATAGCCACTGTACTCCAGCCTGGGAAACATGGTGAGACCCTGTTTCTACGAGAAGGTAAAAAAAGATAATGATGGAATTTCTTTTACCGCACAAGGCTGTGGGAAGCATGAAATGATCTAAGATGCTTAAGTCTCTTAGAACTCGGTCTGATACATGTCAAGTGCATAATAAATATTAGTTATTGTTATTATCTGATACTTCTGTGGTAAAAGGAGTTTTACAAGCCAGTTCTTATTGTTACAAAGGAAAATTTTCCAGATTAGGGTCTAAGCTGAAATGCGTTCTCCAATTAAATGAACATAAATTCTCTGAAACTTCCTATGTCATTAAAGATCCCTCTTGTTAGAGCAGCTCAAGGCTTTTCTGCTTTGTCATCTCATCATGTTACACAGACCCTTCCTTCTTTAATTACGGTTCCTGGACCAGCAGCACCAACATCACCTAGGAGCATGAGGAATTTTGGAACCACAGATATCCTACTGAATTAGAATCCGGGATGGGGATGCAAGCTAATATGTCCTTTTTGTGTTAATGTACACAGTTATGATTTAATAAAATAAATAAATTAGAATCTGAATTTTAATAAAAACATCATATTATTTCTATGCACATAAAGTTTGAAGGGGACCGATGTGTGCTATATGGTAATTTCCTCACCTATAAAAATGAGCATAAATGACCTTGTAGGCTTGTTGCGAGAATTAAAGGTGCTAACGTACCTAATGCACACAGAGCACTGCCTGGCGTGCACTGCAAGTGCTGAGTGTGCTACGTCTATATACACATTATGCACACATAAATATAGTGCTGGGAAAAGTGGAAATGAGCAGATTGCTCTCTTTTTTAAAGTGGCCACACATACACACAAAATGCCAGGCATTGTGCTAAGTTTTGGGCACCATAATTTATATAGACATTGAAAAACCGTAACCCATTCGAAAGATCATAATCGGGGTGTTGAGGCAAACTAAACTATGTCATTAGAAGGATGGTTAAAGAAACTAGGGATATTTGTGCTAGAGAAGGACACGCCTGTTGGGGGCTATTAGCTACCTTCATATTTTTAAAAAGCTGTGACTGCTTCTTTGTGACCCCAGATGCTAAAATAAAGATACATGCATGGAAGTATAGAAAGATCAATTTGATTCAAAATAAGGAACGGCTTTCATTTCCTTGCAGTTAGATCTGCCCCAAACAGAATAGACTTTTTTGCAAGGATGTGAATTCCTTGCACATTCCAAATAGAGTCTGATGTTCACCTTGCTTGGACAGCAACGGGGATTCATTAACTGGATGTTTCTGAGGCGCTTCCCAACTCTGAGATGAGTAATTCTTCGAATGATATAACTGAAAAGGTACTTAGACTTCATTTCATCTGGGTGCTGGAAACTTCAACCTTTTCGTGTTATAGACAAGGGAATTAAGACAGAGTGGTTAATTGGCATGCATGTGGTTACATGGCTGGTGGAAGCAGATCCTTGCCCAGATGATGACCTTATGAACTCGACTCCGGCTCTTGAACCGTGCTTCCTTTTTCTCGGCTCCTCCAATCACTAAATTGGAAGCAAGCGCCAAATACTCCAACTCTGATCCCTCCAGGGGTGCTCCACTGCAGCCTATGGCTGGCTATGAGTGCTTATGTAATTGTTGTCCTGGGCCACACATTAAATACACGAAAACCAATGGGAGATAATGAACAAACAAAGGCCTGTGCATAATTTTGTGTGGTGTGATATCCACCACCACAGATAGCATTTACAGCCAGCTGCAGACTGTGGTTGGATGCCCCTGCTATACTGTGATACTTTGGATATCTTTTTTAAAGAGCTTACCTTACTTTCCTTTCTTGGAGAAAAACTATCCTGAATCTTACAGCATGCAGGAATTTAGGTTAGGTTTATGTCAAAAATCTTTCTTTTAGTGGCCATTTGATGGGCTCTTCACATGAAGGCAGAGTCTCTCAAAGCTGAAAGTATTCTGCTAAATCTTAATCCTTTTATATGCCCTCTAAAAAACAAGCTCGCAGAAGAATCACGTTTGTAAAACTGGCTTACTTAACTGACTTTTTGATATTTTACAACACACAATGCTTTGTAGCATATTCAAGATTCTTAGACGTCATGGAATAGAGATGCTTTTCAAATTTGACCTCAGAATTTCTTAGACTCTTCCCCACTCCAATGCTAAGCACTCCACCCCACTTCCCCGTACAGTTCCCTCACCCCTTACATAACAAACATTGATATCCTACCAAATACTCTTCATAAGTCTTTGGTTTTGATGTTTAGAAAAGTCACAGAAAGAAACTTTGACAGTCTCTTCTATGATTTCTTATTGTTTCTCTCTGTCTTTCTGAAAGCTCCTCGTTCATCTTTTCCACATTTCAGAAACAAGAAGAAAGAGACAGCACATTTAGGCCTTTTCACAACCAGCATGTGAATTATCCTCCACGGAGTTGGCCCTTGCAAATCAAGAGACAATGATCTACTTAATTCTCAGAAGGGAATAAAGCAACCCCAGCGCCAATCTATAGTCTAGACATTTTCTTCTTGAAATTACGTTACATTGAGTACATCTTCCTTAACTAAGGGTTTACAATGCTTATATAGAAGAGTTACATATATCCCCAATAAGAATTCTGTGAGACTGTTTTATAAGTATTTCAGACCTACTTGGAGCAGTATATTTTAAAGTATATTTAAAGTATAAATATTATAAAGTATATTGTACAATGCACATATATATATGTCAGAACTGAAAGTTGCTTGATCAACCAAATAAGAGGTTAAAAACCCATCAAGACTCATTAGATCTCTGTGTCGTCCCTTGCACTAAAAGGAGTATATCATAGAAGAATTTCAGGCACTGTGACAAGGCCAGCAGGGGTAACACAAGTCAGACTAGCAGAATGATAAGATCAAACTCCTTAATCTGACCTACACTAAGGTGAAGAAATATGACAGAATGATCGTCTCGTCTTTCATGGGCAACAATTGGTCTGGTGAACCTGAGACAGCAAAGGGCAGAAGTGGAAATGAAATGAAAACTGAATGACAATCTCCTGCGTGTCAGGTACTTCCACACATATTTTCTCACTGAGGAAGGCTGTGGTCTTCTCATTTCGTAGCCCAGTTAGCTGAGGCCCAGGGAAGTCGAGTCACTCATCACGCAATTAATGGCTCAGCGGATATTCAGACTCGGGTGTTCGGATTTTTTTCAGTGTCCATTCTTTCCTGTGATAACCAGGCTCCTGGAGCTTGCAAGGTTTATGTCTGAGATTAGCAAACAGAAGGCCAGGACCTCTTCTAAATAAGACTCACTCTCACTTATTTCAGCGACATGGTAGATGTTCCAGGTGGAGAATGGCAGAAGCCAAATTTTTGCGTGGGTAAGAGGCTGATTTTTAGATACAAATGGCCTACAGTCTTTTCAGTGTGTCTGGTCAGATTTACCTCTATAGTCCCCCCAACTCCTCTGAGAAGGAACATAGTATGGGAAGGCAATCTGAGGATTCCAAGTTGGTTTAAGGAAAGGAACTGATCAACATTCATGTACTCCCTATTAAGTTCATGTGCCAGAGAGAGAGACAGTGAGAGTGTGTGTGTGTGTGTGTAGTGGTGGTGAAGGGCTCAGAGACTACAAAATTGGAAGAACTACCATTTCATGTCAGAATGAGGGCAGAAGAAGAGAGGGATTGGCTGTGATCGAAGTGTCAATAGTTAGAGCTGTAATCACGACTTCAGGAGAGATCAACACCTACTGTACAAGAGGATTTAAAAATCCAATAAATGAAACTAAATGGAGCTGCTATACTGAACGGTGGCATAAAGCCATGGTTTACTGGCAACATAGAGCATCATTGCATAATGGCTGAACACGACCAGCATGCTGCGTCAGACAGCGTGAAGCCCAGCCTGCAAAAGCCAGAGAGAGGTTTTGAAGCGATTGACCAAGTTATATGATTTGCAGGTGCTTTTGTGTACCATTTCACTGGTTGGTGACTTATTCAGGGGGCGGGAAGGGCTTGAAGCCGGGCTGGCAATTATGCCACCGATTTTGAGTTTGGAAAGAAGCCAGACAGGGGGTCGCAACACGGTCTGGAATCCACAGGTGTCTTCCAATTTGTCTATAAAGAGGGAATTGAAGGGAAAACTCAGTAAGCATCCTAAATTTCATTTGTGGAATCATATTTAACGAACAGGTGGCTCGTTATAGAATTTATTTAAAGTACGACTGCATTTGCGCGTGCATATGTGAGTATTTCCTCAAGAACACACAGGAATTATCGAAACTGATGGCACGGAGTCCTGTCCCGGGCTCTGGCTGGCTCACGAGAAATGACAATGCCATAGCTGCTCCCCCCTTCTTTGCCTCGAAAGGGGAAGAAATGAGCGTCTGTTGTTAAAGCCACTCCTTCCCCGTGTCACTGTTTTCTGTCTCTTTGTCTCTCTTCTGCTGCCTGTCGTATTCAGCTATGTTTTAATTGTAAAAAGCTAAACATGATAGAGAGCTATTTTAAGATGAAATATTAAATATGAGAGTGATCTGGAGATCTGAGTTTGTTTTTTTTTAAATTAGAGAGTCAGTGCCTGGGTATTGTAATAGGCGAAGCTTTAGCTCTCCCTACAGGCTTCTGTGACAGTAGCTGTCTAAGAGGAAGAGAACATGGGAAGCTGAAAATCATCCCCAAGTGTGCATCAGAGAGCGTGATTTCCTTTGTCCAAGACAAAGTCACAGCTGTCACCTGGGTTGACGGCGAGATCCCGCCACTGATACTCCATCACATTATTGAGGCTGCAGAATCTTTGTCCTTTTCCTTTAGTCATTCTCTGTTCTTTATTGAAAAAGAAAAGGCATAATAATAAAAACAACAACTGTAATAACAAGAAAGCAACCCCAGCAATGCCGATGCTTTTGTCCAGTGTGCCCCTGTCTTTCCGGAGCTTGGCTTTTGTGGCGAGGAATTACATGGGGGGCTCGATGATTTCAGGCTCTGCCGTCCATGTAGACTCCAGAAGGAATTGCTGTGGAATAATAGTCTATTAATATAAGTCCTTGCTAAAGAATAAGCTAATACTGGTTACTCTCAACTATCTTAATATAGTCATGTGTCGCTGAATGATGGGGGATGGCTTCCGAGAAATGTGTGGTCAGGCAATTTAGTCACGCAAATGTCACCGAGGGAGCTCGCACAAACCGAAACGGTGCAGCCTGCTACATGGTCTGGGCTGTGTGATGCAGCTTGTCGCTCCTGGGCTACAGATCTGCACCGTGTGACAATGCTAAATACCATAGGTAATCATAACACAAAGACATGTGTGTATCGAAACAGATCTAAGCATAAAAGTGGTACAGTGAAAATATCGTATAAAAGATGAAAAATGGTACACCTGTATCAGACACTGATCATGCCTGATGCTTCCAGGACCAGAAGCTGCTCTGGGTGAGTCACTGAGGGAGTGAATGTGAAGGCCTAGGGCATTACCGGATACTACTGTAGACTAACTCTGTGCTCAGGCCACCTTACATTTACTTAAAAATATTTTTCTTTGATAATAAATTAACCTTAGCTTGCCATAACTGCTTTACTTTATGTACTTTTTAATTTTTAGAAACCTTTTAACTATTTTGTGATATACAAAAATGATTTTATTTATATCATTATTCTTTAAGCTTTTTTCTATTTTAAAAGTGTTTTTCGTTAAAAATGAAGACACAAACACACAGCTTAGCCGAGGCCTACACAAGGTCCCAATAATGTCATGTCTTCCACCTTCATGTCTTGTCCCACTGGACGGTCTTCAAGGACAGTAACATCCCTGGAGCTGTCACGTCCTGTGATGACCATGCCTTCTGCAATACCTCCTGAAGGACCTTCCTGTGGCTGTTTTATAGTAGTTTGTTTTTAAATAAATAGAAGGAGTATACTCCAAAATAAGGATAAAAATATAGTAAATACATAAACCAATAACATAGTAATGTGTTTTCCTTACCAACCTCTATGTACTGTATGCAATGGTATAAGCCTGGCTTTTATGTGCCCAGGATGGGAGCACAGTAGGTTTGTTTACTCAGTGTCACCACACTCGCATGCATAACATGTGGTGCTATGACGCTGTGATGGCCACAACATCACTACACAGTAGGAACCTCTCACCTTTATTGTAATCTTGCTGGACCACCATTGTCATGTGGTGTACAATGTCATATACAGCACATGACTGTATTAAAAGACGAAAACCAATTTTACAAGATACTTTGGGTCACACTCAAAACCCAAAGGAGAAACTATCCCGATGTATTCTTCAGTGTATCGCCAGGGGTACCCTGAATCAATTATAATAACTACTGATAATAATCAGAAATCAATAATAATTACAGGTATTATTTATTTTCTGCTGTTGACAGACATCATGCTGAATTATCTTGTGTAGTCCCCATAATAATGCAAACCTGCAGGTATGACTATTCTCTTTCTCAGATAACCAATCTAATTCAGAAATTAAGTAATCTGCCCAGGTTCTGGGACAGAAGCAGGGCTCAAACCCAAGACCGTCTGACTATGAAGAAGAGCCCATCAGACAATCTGCTGAACTGTACTGCCTTTGTTAATCACCCTGGTATATTGCCTTTGTTTTGTTGTTTAAGAAGAGACTTCTAGATAGGACCTGACAGCAGAAATCAATGTAGCAAACCTTATTGCTTTGCAACAAGTATATTTAGTATTAGGGAGTGCTAGAAATGGGCAAAGTATTTAATAGACAGATGAAAAATTGCTAAGAGGAATCCGTCACATGAGAAACATACAAAGCAGGACGACAGAATACGGATCAGTCGGATCAAGAAAAAAGTCTACAGCAGGGGAAGTGAAGTACGCTGTGGAATTAAACAGGGCATCCTGGATAACATTACCCTTGAGTGGAGGAAGGGCACCAAAAGATGTAATAAGGAGAGGAGTCAGGATAGGGATAAGCTGAAATGATGAATTATAGAAGGGAAACAAAGAAGGATTTCGTCTAGATTTTAAGAGTTAGAGATTAGGGAGAAGACTCAACATTTCGACATTCATTCATTCTGTAAACATTCCTTTAGTGCCAGTGATAAAAATAGTAAATGTTTCATGCCTTCTGGCGCTAAAGATTGAGGAAAGAAGACAGACATATAAGAAATAACATGTCAAGAGCGCTTTGATAGAACTTGCACAAGGTAGAGTGAAGCAAAGAGGAAAGAGTGTTTAAAATTCGAGAGAAAAGAAGCATGCCAATTAAGCTTTCATAGAAAGGCCAGGTGCAGTGGCTCACGCCTATAATCCTAGCATTCCAGGAGGCTGAGGCAGGAGGATTGTTTGAGCTCAGGAATTTGAGACCAGCCTGAGCAAAGGTGAGACCCCATCTGTACCAAAAATATAGAAATTAGGCAGGTGGGGTGATGTGTGCCTATAGTCCCAACTACTTGGGAGCCTGAGGCAGGAGGATTGCTGGAACCCAGGAGTCCGAGGTTGCAGTGAACTTTGATAAGGCCACTGCACTCCAGCCTGGGTGACAGAGCAAGACCCTGTCTCAGAAAAAGAAAAAAAAAAAAAAAGAGAAAAGAAAAGATTTCATAGAATCTTGAAAGATACGAAAGCCTTTGTCAAGTGAACTTGGGAACTGAGATGGCAAAAGAAAGATATTTCGGGGAGGAAACGGGATGTGCAAAGGCGTGAAGGCGTGGGTCACGGGGGATCTGTGAGTCGTTTCGAGTGGCTGAATGAAGCATTAGGATCCAAGGAGATTGTGCAGAGATGTGAGCCTGTAGAAGTAAGCAGGGTCAAGGTCGTGGGGGCTTTGAATGGGGAGCTACCTAAGAGTTCTGATTCTACTCTGCTGGTGCCGAGAAGTCAGTGAAGAGACTACGAAAGGTACTCAGCTTTTTAAAATCCCCCCCGGTTAGCAGTGTGGCCGGTGAGTGAAGGAGCTAGAGTTGGAGGCAGGCAGAGAAGGTAGGGAGCTCTGCAGTCAATCCTTGTAGTGGGGAGATAAACGGGTGGAGAAGTTCAGGAGAGAGCAGGGAGAACTGGTGACTGATCCGCTGCTGGGAGGGACTCTGTACTGATTTTGAAATTAAGCAACGGATTTTGACATTGTGCATCAAAAGATGACTCTGATCCTTCTCTATGGAAGAATAACAACTGGTTAATTGGACACAAATGCTATTTTTCAGCTTCTGTTGGGTGGTTAATACAGCTCTGGGCTTAAAATAGCTGTACTGCTTCCCATGTTGTAGAATCAGAATGTCGACGGTTAGTTAACAGGACCTGGGCAGTGCGGTAGTCTCCAGCTTCCCCTCTATTGTCTCATCATGCACCTAAATAACTTATAGGTGGGACTCTTTGGTCAAGGGCGACACAGTAAGTCAGAGGCAGGGCCAGGACCAGAATCAGCTGACCCGAAACACAGTCTATGTTCAATGCTCCTTCCACGAAAACCATATGGTTCATCCCTGCTTGGGCTTAATTCCAGGAAAGATTATCTCTATACAGATAATTTTTGTGCTTCCGGTTTTACCCCAGATGCCAGAAATTTTACATCCAAATTTATGCTTGAAGTGTTATAATTTGCTCAACTCTAGTGCCTGGGAGCGTCTATTTCTCATATTTTCTTTTATCTTCAAGCACCTCCCTTATCTTTCTCTGCATTGTAAACTGCCAGCCACTCTTACATCCTTTTGGATGATTGGTGGGAGTACAGATTATAAACAAACGAATTCATCAACAATTAGTTTCCTTCTAAGCAGAAATATAACTCTATATTTTGGTTTTATGGCCACTATTGGAATCATCACGAGATTTTTTGTGAGCTGGGGATATAAAAAATTCAGGGGACTTTTCCACCAGCAGTAGAAAAGTCTATTTAGGATGAACAATTCGAAGCATCTCTGGAATTGTGCATCTGTAAAATCTCTCCCAAAGCTGCGCTGTCTTTGTTTGAAATATTACCAGGCAAACCTCTTCTCACACTAATGGGACATGCTGCATATTTCCTACCTTTGCTTCAGCAGTCTCTTGTGAAATCTGTGCTGGAGGATCATCTTGATAATTCAGCCATGCATCCTTCTCTCTCCCCCCAGTTCAAATGTTTTTACTTGGGGTAGATAGAACGAAAATCAGAGGAAAGTGTATGAAAACATAGAAATACCCCTTAATTTATACAATCTTAATAAGATTACAGCTACAGGGATGGCGCCTGTGGCTCAAAGGAGTAGGACGCCGGCCCCATATACCAGAGATGGTGGGTTCAAACCCAGCCCCGGCCAAAAAAGAAAAAAAGGTTATAGCTACAGGAAAAGCACAGGAGTTCTAGCTAAAATACAAGCAGAGAGAAAGTAGTCAAATGAAAATGTGATATGGGATTATTGTCATCTGCTGGAAGCAGGTGGGAACTTTCCTTACACCATGTTGGCTATATGGTTAAGTCGGAGACATGAGAATGGAAATCTTTCTCTTCTGTTGGGTGGATGGCTAGTGGGAGTGAGGTGCTGAGGAGCAGCCCCTCCTGGAGCTCTGGGAAGGTGTATGTTAGCTGCATCTGCCTGTTTCGAGTGGAGATCACTGAAAATTTTGTGGGGGAGACAGGCCTCTGACAGCCAGAGACGAGACAGAATGAGCAAATAGCTTTGTAAATGACATAATTTGGTGAGTGTATTTTATAAACCAGTAGTTGGGACTTGGGACTTGGGGTCGAACACATCTGGATACATTTCTGGTGGCAGCAAGGGAAAGGAACATTTGAGATTAGAATGAATTCTTGGATGTAAAGTCATTATAGTTATAGTAAATATTAGTCGATTCTACACGAGGCGTAAGGAATAGTTGGATTCTTTTGAAAATTGCGTTCATTATCTGCCATGGCTATGGTTTGGGTGGTAGTGTGAACTAAGCAGAAAACGTATCTTCATATTTTTAGTGCTTTTTAAACTTTGTGATTGTGGCCAGTCATAATAAATACATTTAATTCCATAATCCACCAAAACCATACACATACACACATAAAAGTACAACAGAAGTTTCAAGACAAAATAGCCTTACTAAATGTAATATATTTTGATTCTCTTCTATTATTTTATGTCCCATTATTTTTATTAAGATTTTGACACGAAACTCTAAATGGGCTTCAAGACCCATTTCAAACCAGCCTTTGAAAATCACTGTGTAAGACGACTGTTGTAAAATCAATGAACTTGACCTAAATCAGAAATCGACTTGATCCCAAAGTAGAAAACCAAACAGGTGTAGGATGTTCCTATTTGATACCAGAGCAGAGGCAAAGAAATGTTTGCTGGTGGGAAACTGCAGCAGGGAAATTCTTAGTGGGAAATATATTAGCTTTATAGTCCAGGAACCATCATTCTCAGTCAGTATTCGACTGGGTGGTAGCAAACCCTGCGAGAGGAGAGAAACAATGTTATTTTCGTAATAAAATATTGAATTGCTGTTAATATGACTTTCTATTGCAATTATAATCTGTTGTAAGCCCGCACTGCAGGGACTGAACCTAATTCTGTCTTGCACAGAGCTTGGCATCCTGTTGGCAGCCAGCACATGTTTATTATGGGTAATAACAATAATAATACCAATAATGATAACTTGGTGATTAGAATCATTTGCAGTAACATCCAAAGCGAGGATCATAAGAACTTCTTTCCTAGAGTTTCTATTTTTATTCTCCATGAGTTATATTTCTACTACTCGTAAAATGCATTCCTTTCTCCTTCTGATTTACGCTACTTGGCAAACATTTATGTTTTTGAGTGTTTTTTTCCTTATGGACCTCGAAATTATCTGCCTTTCCACTTCCCTCATTGTTTGTGCCACTGAAATCACTAATGAGGTCAACACAGCCAGGGCAGGGAGATTCATTTATTATTTTATTAATTGTTGCTTCTGAAGGTACAAAAGCCCATAGACCATCATTTTTGTTCTTTCTATAAGAGCAGCATAATTGATTTGAATTCTCTCAAATTCTCAGGGATTAATTTAGATTTTAAAAGTGAGTAATAGAGATCTTTTTTAAAAAACCAGGGTGTGTTTACCCTCCAGATACTACCAATAATCAACTTTTTTTTGGAGATGGAGTTTTACTCTCTCACCCTGCTTAGAGTTCTGTGGCATCATAGCTCACAGTAACTCTCGGGCTCAAGTAATCCTCCTGCCGCAGCCTCCTGAGTAGCTGGGATTACAAGCACCTGCTACAATGCCCAGCTAATTTTTCTATTTTTAGTAGAGACAGAGTCTCTTGCTGGTATCGAACTCCAGACATTACCAAGTTTTGCAGTTTCAAATTGAGTCCTCAATTCCCCAGGGGTATAAACAGAGAGAGAAAATGAGAGTTGTAACTGTCCACCAGCAGGAAGGCAGGAATGCCCAAGTGAGAAACATGATAGTAAGAAAGGAAAGCGAACCCAGGGTGACAAGGTGGGATGGGGCAGTGGGAGGTGGAGGACAAAGGGGGGAGTCCGGTACGGCCACAGCAACGGATGGACAATCTAAGCACCAGACCGGGGAGAAGGGAGGGAACAGAAGTGAAAAGGAATGGACCATGGTAACAGGATAGAACATTTCAAGCAGAGAGAAAGGAAAGGGAGGGGAGAGAAAGACGAGGCTTCCGAGCCATGCCCATGTGGACAGGAATTTGACACCATCTTTTATAACAAGGAGACAGAGTTAGTAAGCATTTGCTTACTTTCCCTCCAAGTTTTTTCCCCGTTAGACTGATTGAATGTATAATATAACTTCAATTTCCTTGCCTGGGTAAATATGCTGTGCTTCAAGGAATTTTACACATGTTAGTATCATGCCCGGTGTTGCCATTTGATCTGAAATAGCCCGGTACAGTTGAATTGATTTGTGATTATATTTATTAACTATGCCTTCCCCCTCTAAGCTGATATCGCATTCAATCAAAGGCAGGTTAGTTAGTGGAAGATTCACCATCCTTCTTATTTGTGTTTTTATAGAAAAGTGGATATCATCTAAGCCACAGCATGAATGGAAGGGTGCATAGCGTGTGGTGGTGAGGGCCGCCTGGCTCCAGTCTTGGCTTTAAACACCGCCTTGTTACGGTACTTTTACCAGTTTCTTCACTTGTAAAATGGAGGTAATAATATCGAACTCACAGGGCTATTGTGGGGGTTGAAATGCAATGGCGAATGCACAGAGCACAACTGAGCCCATCACGGGTGGGGGCACAGTAGTATCTGTTATTACATATTCATTAGAAGACTGGGGGGCATATTAAGATAGAAGAAGCAGATAGGTGACTACCGTTCATTTTAGTTTTTATATCAGGTGAATTTCAGATGTGTGCACACTGTGGCATCGGCCGCGTGGGCCTGATAAGGAGGGTTGAGGGGGTGAAGGCAGAGGGGAGCTGGCCGTCACTGATCACAGACAACATATCTACATTCCGTGCCTTCTCATATCCGTTGGATAGGAAAAGCTGAGTTCAGCACCATGACATCTATTGCTCTTTATGTTAAATAAATCAAGGCCTTCCATAAATTAAAATGATTTTATTATGCAGCGTGACACGGGGTTATCCAATCTGCCAGAGAGGAGCCACAGAGTCTGTTGTCAGGGGAAAGTGCAGGTAGGCTGTGTCCAGAGCTGCAAGTGCCGTGTCAGAAAAGTAAAAGCCCTCTCTGTTTGGGAAACGCATTCGCCGAGGCCCTAATAAACGAAGAATGAGAAAAGGTTAATTGACAAAATGATACTTGTCTAATGCTGTCCCGAGCGCTGGGCCCCGGCAGCTGTGCGAGACAGGGATCCCGCTGTGCTGACAAGGATGATTATTGTAACCGACACTTTGTGCCCTCAGGGGTGTGTAGCTTCTAGACGCTTTTCACCCTGGAATCTCACTGTTGTGCTAGAGCCAGTCCAAGAGGGTTTGTAAAACCAGCCAGCCAAAGGACGATGCGGTTTACACATGATTTAAGCGTGTTCAGATCAGGCCAGATTGACACTAGTTTCCAATGGTGCAGCTGAGCTCCCACTGGATACTCCAACTACCAGATAGTCAGAGAGCAAGAGCATTGAGGGGGCTCAGGACCCCCACGCTTACTCGTGTGCCAGGCACCGTGCAAAGCACTCTAGTCCCCACGTTCTAGTCCCGGGGTGACTCAGGGAGGTGGGTATTTGTCTCCTACAGATACAGGTCAAGCAAGGCCACCTCTAGGCTGTTATTAGAGTGCACTTTGAGGTCCCCAAAGCACGTGATCATATCAATATATTAATCCAATTTTTTCTTCTCCATGGTTAGTTGAGTCGTTTACTGATAAAATGAGGTCGTAGATACAATATCTGCTTCAGCTCAGCAAGCAGAAAAAGATTTCTTAAACCTGTTGCGATTATGATATTCGGCGGGACTGCAAAAGAGCAGCTTCTCCCTCTGGGCTTCCAGACTGAAGAGCAGGGGGAAATCCAAACCTTTGTTTTCCTAATTCTTGGGAGTGGGGCTGAAATTCCTTATCCATGGCATCAGATTTGATATGGAACTTAGAGGATATGGTGCTTTAGGGGAGAAAAAATCATTTTCTCTTTCATCTTTCATGAGATTTTGGCTGGGACTCTCTGTAACAACCACCACCAAAAGGATTTATAAAAGAAAAACAAACACAAGTTTAATAACGTGTATACCTCCTTTTACCCAGAGAAATAAGTGAGTCTCTAGAGTAGACCTCAAAGAATTGTCTTAGGCTTCAGGCTTCCTCACTCTGTTCTCTGAAACAAAGGAGGGTGTGGGGAAAAGGCTTGGGTAACTTTAAAGCAAGGGTGAGGTTTGTGAAGCAGTCGGAAGCCTCTGCCTGTCCTGTTCATTGATTAAGACTCTAGTGATTTAGTCTTCCCTCTCCTCCCAGCGCAGAAAGGGGGACACTCTTCCAAATGGAGATTTTATTTATAGATGTACATTTCACCAACAAAAGTGTAACTTTTCAGAGCTTCTCTTGTGTCTGCAGTTTATTAAAATAACCAGCTCAAAATAATCCTTATGCTAAAAAGGTATATTTTGTATGGCAGATTCTGGCCCTCTTCAGTCACATTTTGGGGGGTCCTCAGCACCCACAATGCTCTTGCTGTCTATCTGGTAGTTGGAATAAGAAGAGCAAACTAAGTAGCCATAATCTGAGAGAGCACTATAGACACTCCTTATCAACTAAGATGGGTAGACCCCAAGGCTCAGAAAACCAAGTGACTTATAGGTTGAGGGTTCAGGGCCTTGTAGGAAGGGCAAATGTCCACAGCCCTAATGCTAAACTCCCTAACAGTGGGAGTTATCAACTGTGATTCACAGCCCAGACCACTACAATTCTGATTAGACAGAGGATTAGCTGGCTCTACAAACATTCTTTTCTTGATAAGCAATTGTGCCCAATAACCCAGTCTCAGCCCACTTACAGAGGCTGTGCAAAGTCTGTCTTTGAGTCTTATAATTCACTTTTTGATTTAAAGACCCAAATTTCACATTATTTTAATGCTAAAATCCTGCCACACAATGAACATTGGATGCATGCTGTTTTCTTCCTCTTCCTCTTCTTTTTCTTCAAGACCGGGTCTCACTTTTGCTCAGGCTGGTCTCGAACTCCTGAGCTCAAGCAGTCCCCTGGCCTTGGCCTTCCACAGCGCTAGGATTAATGGCGTGAGCCACCAGGCCTGGCTGGATGCATGTTTACACACATGTTTACCCAACCTGCATGTGCTCTGCTCCCCTTATAAATGTGTACAATTTCTCTCACACCTGCTGAATATGTGTGATGTGGGCTCTGTGAGGAATAAACCCAACCAGTCCTTCCCCTCCTCTGAGAGAGATCATCTTAAGTCTGTGCTGAAGACTTTTTCTCCCCAGCTTACAACTGATGTCAGCCCTGAAGCTCTTCTTTCTAGTATTTAGCCATCCTGGTGACCTTCTGGATGACATAGCAAATCCACATGTGAATATGTATGTTCAAGTGACACATATTATCTTTCACAAATAGTTATCTGTTCATTACTATTTGGAGAAGTGTGGGTTCTTCTAGGGGAATAATCATGAGTTTTTCAAAACTACTAGGACTGTTAGCTGTGACTTAAACCAAAGAGAGTAACAAAAACCTTTCTAAGTGGGAACTAGTTCAATTTTCATAGTCATCACCGCAAGGCTCTTAAAACCTAAATGTCTTACAAGTACCTTCTAATGGGCTTATTGTTTTGTTTATTCTGCTTAGAGCGAGTCAGGGGGCAATTTGCAATTTGCATCATTAAAAATCTTATTTGAAAGTGTTGATATTTCCGTGCTGGCTTCGAAAGGCTTTAGGCAACTCTCTTAATGTGGGCAGTGGTTACCTGTCCATACCTATCAGCACACGAGGCATGGTGCACATCTAACACTAGCTGTCACATATTACAGACACATCTCCCTATATTAACATGTCTGCCTTCTGAGCCAAACACACATTGGCTGTAGTTATTTTGATCCCTTTCACCTCATCATTTATAGATCCTGCTTTCAGATAAATCAGCCGTAACTTACTTGGTCCACCTTAGGTCTTTCCAATCGGCATGAGGCCATTGAATTTATTCTTAGACATTCCTCCCTCCTTTATCTTTTTGCATTCCCTTTTTCTTTTCCCCAGCATGCTAATGATGAACTCCATACAACTGGACATAATTCCCAGAGTGGTCACTTTCTTCGGGCACTCTTCCAAAGATCCTTTTATGAGTTCTCTTTCGACAGACTAATGGGTGATTATGCATTCGTGTACATAGGTATAATTTAATTAAAAAAAGGAGGAAAAAAAAACTAAAGGGCTCTTCCAGGTAATGAAAGACAATCAAGGACACACAAAAAGTAGATGCACAGAAAGATGCGTAAAGCATCATTGTTGGAGGAAGATTAAAGAAATCCTGTTTGTAACTTCATTGTCTCTTGATTTAAATCCACAGTCCTGTGTAGTATATATTTCAGATTTCAATATAAACGCCTTGGGAAGAATTAGACTGTCTTTCTCTAAGTTTTTTGCTGAATAGTGGAGAGAATTTGTTGTCAGTTCATTTTATTGCCAGGTCTTGGGAAGAAGGGAATGGATGAAAAAATAGGGCACATATTGGAAGGCCTCAGCCAAGCCCTAAGATGGGGAACAAGTGGACAAGCCGTGCATACATACACACGGCTGTGAATACATGGAAATAAATGACATATAAGTAGATGGAAATACATACTATATACATAAATTTAAAAATGACAATTTTCGTGTTTTGTGTGCCTTGTCAAAGTAACATTCTACTGAACAAAGTTAAATAGGTGAGGGAGAATTTAAAGAAGGCTATTATTATACAGTGGGGACAGAGAGCAGAACGCAGTATGAACTCAGTTCTGATAGAAAGGGTGGGTGGGATGTTTAGAGCTGGGGTGGGGCATTCACAGGCCATCTGTGTTTGTGAATCAGCCATTTCCAAAGGACAAATAAATGATTTCTGTCTTCATGACAAGAGGTAATTTTACAACCTGAAGCTAGTGCTGGGGGTGGGTTAGGCCCCTATGTTCCCAGAGAAATTGGGAGGTGAGAGCTCTACTCCTTGGACATTTACATTTCAAAGGCATGGCTCTTGGGTCCTTGAGGAAGACTTTCTTCATTATCAGGCTGGCAAGAGGAGTTAAGAGTTAACATCTTAACTCTTGGCACCTGTGGCTCAGTCGGTAGGGCCCTGGCCCTTTATACCAAGGGTGGCCAGTTCGAACCCTGCCCCGACCAAACTGCAAAAAAAAAAAGAGTTAACATCTCAGAGGCAGAGAAACAAATCACAAGTTTTCTAAAGTAGACACTCTAAGAACGAGTGGTCAGAGGCCTTGCAGAAGCCTGCTTAGTATGTGTGTTTTAAGGCAGGAAGGGGACTTGTGGATGCAATCAGATGTCCTTTTCCTCTCTGAGCTTCGATTTCAGTAAGTTCTGTGTGTATTGGGGTAAAGCATGGCCAAAGCCAGGGAGGAAGGTCCCTTTGTCCAAAGTGCAAGCCAAGCCCTGCACAGTGGGGGCAGATGTCCACCTGCTGTCCCCAAGTTATTCCCGCCACTGCACCACAGCATGGAGCTGCCTGGTCCAGCCCATGTGAACTGGCTCAGAGAACGGCTGGAAGGGTGGAAGGGAAAGACGCTTTCCTGCTTTGAGAGGGTCATTAGCATCACCGGAGGAGCTCGCCAGCGACGTTAGCACCCAGTAAATCAGAATCTGCATTGCCACAAAATCTCTAGATGATTTGTAGCTACATTAACATTTGGAATAGAGGATCCTGCAAAGTAAATCCCCATTGGAAAATGGCACATCCATGTCCCCTACCATTAAGTGAGAAAAATGGAATTCAGGGAAATGTCGATGTGAAGGTGGCTCCCAGGGTGTCAAGTTACTGACGGGAGAGATGAACCATCTTCTTCAAGTTAGAAATTTTGAACCAGTTTGGAGAAACTTAACCTCCTCACAAACAACTGGCAATTTCATTTTTCCAATTACTTTTCTCTGGTTCCCTGTCCTCCTGCCTTCTCCCCCTGCCACTGGTGACACTTGCAGTTCTCCCTGGGCGACGCTCAGAGACGTCTGCAGCCCTTTCCCGTCACCGTTAGCCTGTGCTCTTTAGGGACAGCCCAGGTCATGACATTTGGTTTCTGGCACATACTATTTGTTATTCAGATTCATCCACTCCTTCCAGAGAGCAGCCTGAATTTTTAAAAGAGCATAAACTCATAACAAAATTCAGAATAACTGGATGAGTTTAGTGCGATCCTCTGAATAACGGTAGACAAATCCTGGGACGTGAGAGATGCTAATTTCGACTGGCGCAGTGAAAGCCGCGGATCTGCTCTAGCCCAGAGACATTTGCAATGAAGAACACACCGCTGAGCAGACGCGCTCGCTCCCTCCGCTCCCTCCGCTCCCTCGGCTCCCAGCACCCCTGGCTTAGCCCTCCTTTTCATTTCTATTTTCTCCCTCCACTGAAAACACCTTCCCTGGTGCCCAGCTCCCGCTTAAGGCCAACACCCTGACAGACAAGCAATCTCACAGTACCTGGGGGGAAAAAAGCTGTTTTAACTAAAATAGATCAGCCAGGATATTTTCTTTGACAATGCTCTCTTCATGCAGTGATGCCTCCCCCACACACTGCCCAAGGGGATGAAAATGGGAGTCAGCAGGGAATTCACATCTGAGTCATCTCTCCCGACTCACTCCCCGGGATCACTGAGGCTGTGTCTAAATGCAGACGTGTCTCCCCCATTTTTCCTGAATTCATTGTGCAGCAAAAAGCGTTGCATTCGGAGGCAGGAGGCTCTCAGGGATCTGCTCCCAGGTCTGCCAGGTGCTCGCTGTTTGGCTTTGAGTTTAACCCACCCTTTCTGTACCTCGGTTTCTTCATCTGTCAAATGAGAAGTTGGACTAGACCAGCGGTTCTCAGCCATACCTGCCCGTTAGAATCATCCAAGGACCTAAAAAAATAGCACAACACAAGGACACAACAATGCTGGGGCTTCACTTCCTCCATTAAAAAAAAATAATAAAAACTGTGTATGGGGATCCGGCACTATTATGTAATTTTAAAGCTCTCAAGGTGATTCCTCATGCCCAGCAGGATTTGGAACCACTGGACCAGGCTCCTGTAGACCACAAGCATGGACAGTACCTGGAAGCTTGATAAGAAATGCGGACTCAGGGACCCCATCCGGCACTGACGATGCATTGTAGCAGCCTCCCAGTGACTCATACAGGCATTCCATTACCACAAGCAGATCTCTAAGCTCCTTTCTCTCTCTGCTTCATGATATATGGGTTGTCATTTCATTGTAGTTGCATTTACAGATTTCATTGGCTCTTTCTTCTACTTAAGAATTATTTTGGAGCATCTCCTTTGTGAAGAGTTGGGATGAAAAGAAAAAGAGATAGATATGGTTTCTACCATTCCAGAGCTTCCATTACCAGGGGAAGACTGATCGTAAGGGTCATCTCATAGGGCGATGTGCTTGAGGACAGAGAAAATACAGGCAGCTCTGAAAACATCCTGTAGGAGGGAATGAAGTCTGCTAGGTCATGGAAGACCGTCCTGAAAAATATATTTTAAGCTGTATAACTAGTGCATCCTGTGAAAACAGAGCTGGTTTTATACGTGTAGATGTGCCTGGTTTCTGAACAAGCACAGGGTGATGTCAAGCTCTCTCTGCATTTATATCTTTGGGTAACATTGAGAATTAACTCTGAATCCGTTGTGCTTTCCCAGTTACCCTTTGAAACTGTTCTCACCAAGTCTGCCAAGGACCTCCTCACGGTAAACCTGTGTTCTCTTTCTAAATCATGTCTTGTTGATTAGCAGCTTTTATTATTAAGAAGTACTCCCATCTTGAGGAGTTTATTTCCTTTGGATTCTGTTTTAGCTTGGATGTCCCGCAAATACGGATCTTGAAAAATGAACACGTTTGTGGTAAATTAGTTTTGGAAGTGATTCCTGGTTGGTAGACTGAATAAAGGCCCTTCCCATCCCCCTTCAACAAGATATTCACATTCTAATCTCCAGATCTGGTCCCTTTATGTGGCAGAAGGGACTTTGCAATGTGATTAAATTAAGGGTCTTGATATGAGGGGATTATCCTGGATTATCCAGGTAGTCCTTAAATGCAACCACAAGGGTACTTATAGGTGGAAGGCAGGAGAGTTAAAGGAGGATATAGGAGATGTGATAATGGAAGCAAAAGGTTGGGGTCATCAAATAAAAATTATAGGAGGCCATTGTTTTGGACTAAGCTCCTGCACTGGGGCCCAACAGACCAGACTAGAAATCGAAATGTAGTTACTTATGCTGAGGTTCTACCTCCCCAAACTAAAGCTGAGCTGTTAATCTGGCCTTCCCAGAAGTTAGGAGAGAGAGGAAACAGCCTGATTTTACCACGTGGCCACTCTCGGGCACCATGATGATGTTCCCCATGTTTAAACCCGAAGTAACCTGGTGTTAACCAATCAGCTATCTTTCTATCTTTTAGCCTTACTGTTCTGGAGTTACAAGGAAAGTAACTTTGAAATGTCCAATCTGGGCGTAGTTTCCCGGCATCCTTCAGCCCCTTTCTGTCTATAATGCCAGCCTCCTCTGCTCAACTTACTGCAAAGCTTATACCATTTTATGGGATAAACTGTCGTCTGAGTCTAAGATTGCAAATACAGCCAATTGGGAGTTTTAAACTGAATTTTATCTTTTAATGGAATGATTTGAATAAGGCTCACAAGCTGAGGAATGCAAGGGGCCTCCTAGCAAAGGCATGGAAGCAAATTCTCCCCTCTTGTCTCTTGAAGAAACCAACCCTCTGGACACCTTCACTTTACTCCCGTGAAATTGACTGGGCGGGGGCGGGGGCGTGCTCTGGCTTCCAGAACAGCCAGAGAATCAATGCTTAAATCAATTATTGGTTGAAAGCTACTAACTTGATGGTAATTTCGGAAAGGAATTAGGCCTGGGAAGAGTGAAATAGGGAAAGGGAAAACAAAGTGTGGGGAAGATGAGTTAAATCGCGCTTTCTCACCTAAAGGCCCCAGGAGCCCATTGTTCTGAATAACTAGGATTAAGCCGCAGGTGCCACCTGTTCCCAGGTAATCGCTATTAGTGTTTAATTTGGAGCCCCTGTTGTTCTACTGTATCAAGCACCAATGCTTTTGCCTGTGGGGAAACCAAGCTTTCTATGCTAGCTCACCTGCCCTTTATGATGAATGAGGGTGGATGCACCTGGGCCAGCTTGCTGACTACCGTGAGTTGAATAAAGGGCGTGTCTCAGCTACCTGCAGCTCCTCAGTTCTTTTTCGGTTTGTCAGAATATGGCGTAGCCCTTTTTGGCTTCAACCACTGGCACTGCACTAAAGTTCATGGGTTATCCTCCCAGGCTATCCTTGTGGGCATCTGGTCAATTCCACCCAGGATGCTCTGAGGTGCCAGCAGTGGTTCCATGTCTGCCCATAGCGTGGAAGATGGAAGTGCTTATCCACCAGCGCCCATGTTTCATTGGTTAAACCTCGAAGGCAGTGTTGATTCCCACGACTTTCAAGTGCAAGGATTGAAAACAAAAGAAGTACACCAGCAGCTCTACTGGGATACACCGTTAAGAAATGGCATAAAGTCCAGTATGGTAAGTGATAATGGTCAATGTGTATTTATACAGTATGAAGGACAGATGGAGGTGCCGCAGGGTATAGGGAAAAGTTCATGGAGAAATTATTACTTGAATTAATAAGTATGAGCCCAGAGATTGGGAAAAAATAAAGGAAGTTCCTTCCAGGAAGAAAGGACGATATATACACAGAGAGGGAGGTGGAAGGACCTCATGGGAAAGGGAGGTTTATGTAGACGGGCTGCAATGTTTCTATGGGCTGGTGAGAAAAAGATGGCGGGAGGACTGAGACCGAGGACCAGATCCACCAAGGCTTTGAGTGTCCCTTCACACACGGGAACACGGCTGTGGGTGGCCCAGCAGCAGGCCTCTGACCAAACAAGACTCTCTGGACAAAAGCTTATTGGGTTCCAAGTGGGGGCTGGGAATTAAACCCCGATTACAGGACTCTTTAACTTCCCAACAGTGAATTTATAATTATAAAAAAACTGTTCTTGAGTTATCAGCCTCTACTTTACATTTCCTTTCAACAGTGTTTTGAGCAAATCCTCGAAATAGAGAAAAAAGTTAATTAGAACATAAAACAGGAAAAGTTTAATTCCTTTTTCCAACAAGAAACTGGCTGCAGTTTATACAGGCTTAACGATAATTCTGTTTTGTGACTAACAATAATTACTCGTGAATAATTACGGAATAGAAATGGTAAAAAAAAGTCTAATTAGAAAATAAACAAATCCCCCAAACTAGGTATTTATTATTGCAATTAGGTATTGTTAGAACCAATAATGACACGATGGCAACACAAGATATTAAGGAATATATCATTAGCCGTTGAATGTATTTTGTTACGTCAGACATAAATCTGACACTTTTATGAAGACGTTTCGTTGAAACTGTTATTGCAAATGTAAACAATCTAGAGTGATAACTCCACGTTTCAGCTGCGGTATTACTCATGCAGCCAATTAAAAACAGAATTTCTCGCTGTGATAGCGATAGATCTGTCTTGGGTAATTGAAAGGTGAATTTCCTGGAGAAATTATGATGGTGGGGGGTCATGATCATAGGATCACATTGCTATGTCCAGAGTTTACAGGAAAATTGTCCTGAAGATTTGATTGGCTCAGAGAAACAATGGAGGCTAGCCGTCTGAGGAAAGGTTTGATTAAGAAGAGAGATTTAATAAGCCTATAAAAGAGGTGTTCTGAAACTTCACACTTGCCCTGATAGTCTGGCATTATGTCACACGTAGCTTTCTGATAGTTTTGGTTTAAGAGTTAGCATATGATTTTAGATTAAGTTTTTAGTGGGCCAGAAATGTAGGAGGGAGGTGTGCACTACTGACTGCCTTACAGGCCCTGTTAATGTCCTTAGCTACTTTTGGATTTGTGAGATGCGGTGGCAGGTCAGCACGTCCTCATAGTATTTGGCTATCTTGTGACACTTGGCTCATGCAGTGAGGACTGGGCACACAGAGCTTACCCTAAGAGTCCTTTTAAGAGTAAGGGTAGGTTGAATTCCTAGTCAGGCTTGAGGCTCTGTTGGTTCTTTAAATACTTTTTGAATCTTCTTATTAGTTCATACTGTCCAGGGCTTCTGGGCTATGTCAACCCATGCTACCTTGGGTCGGAATGACCTAAATATATACAATTCACTGGTCCCTACAAGAACCAGCCTCCAAGGCAGTTATGATTCTTGCTAAGGGGATTGGGGTCCAGTACTTATGGGTTTTGTTAAATGTAAGATGTGCTTATAAATTAGAAGAAGTGGAGTTAGTTGGGATGGAAAATGGGGGGAAAAAGGGAATTGGACATTTGATGGAACAGGTACATTGAGAAAGATATCACTGGGATTTATGCCTCTTGGTGAGATATATATTACAAGAATATTTTACTATTAAACATCTCTGTGGGCCTAGGTGATACCCTCAGGCTGGGCACACGATACCAATTGAGAGTGAAAGTCTACACTGTGAAATGGGCTTTTGATCCTGTAGGATTCCTAAGACCACGGTGGAGATATAATTTTGGACTGGAAAGTGCATTTAAGACCCACAGTTGTTTGGAGAGTTTGTAGGCGTGAGTGTAGGAAGTGCAGCTGAGGGAGAAGGCATCTTCTGTTCTTGGACCCAGGTCAGCTTCTAGCTGGGTAAACAAAGAAAAGGAAATTAACAATTGCTGAGTACCGCTATGTGCCAGGTACTGTGATTATCTCATTTGTTTTTTACAACTCTATGAATTAGGCATTATTTCTGTGTAAAAGATTAGGAATTCGGAAAGCCTAAATACTTGTCCAAAGTCTTACATTGAGTCATCCCCGAAGTTGAGATGTAAAGCAAGTTTTTCCTGAGTCAGTAAATCCATGCTCTTCCTCACAGTGGGCTACCTCCTACGAAAGAAAGTAGGGATCCACTTGGGATCCACTAAGGATGGGTTTCCAAGGACACCTTGGGAAGATACCACTTTAACTGGAGAGAATATTCTAGCTTTAGCAATGCTCTCTCTACCCCCTTAACCTCTCCCCACACCTTGACACCTGGAGAAACCCCAGAATTATTTCATCCCTTTTTTAGTTCTTTACCGATTGAGTCCAGAAGGCGAATTGGCCCTTACCTCATGTCAGATATGTTTTAAATTTTCAGTCTGCTGGTTCTTGTTTAGGGCTTGCTTGTAAATGTTCTGAGAAAAAGAGTTAAGAGCATAGGCTCTGGAATTGGATAAATCTTGAGTCGTGTCTATCCTTGCCGCCTCACAAAGCTCTGTTATCCTGAGTCAATTACTTTTCTGAATCTGTTTCCTAATCTGTAAAATGGGAAGGAAACAAAATAATGAATTCACAGTACACAGAGCAGGTGTTCAACAAATACATGAAAATGAGAAACAGGAGAAAATGCCTCCAGAACACTATTCATCCAAAAAACAAAAAAGAAAAACACATGAGCCTTTTTAACTTCACAACTAGGTTTTTCCCCCTATATATTATAGCCTAGAAACAACTTCACCAGGTTACCTGCAGTGACCTGTGAACCACAAAAGGATTGCAAAGCAATTCAAATCCATCCGTCAGCAAAGCAAAACAAATTGTTTCGTGAGGAAACCAGCTAACCTTCTTGATCACTTTCTTACTTCTAGTGCCTTTAATTTCAACTACGCTTCACGTCCTCTAGTTGCATTGTGAGATGCAATTAGAAAATGGCTTTTGCTATGAAATAAAGATGGTGAGTTTTCATTTTGTTTCTTGTACCTTATTAACGAATCTTAATACTGCTCCTGTATTCCTGTGTCCTGTAAGTCAACCTGTCAACCTGTGTGCAAATCCCCAGTGAATGGGGAAGAAGACGGGGAGAAATACCAGCTTTGTTGACTCATCTAAGAGGAAAGAGAAGTTTTCCATTTGGACCTCTGTGCCCAACAATGACTGCCACTCTTACACAAAGCACCCTTAACTTCCCTGAGTGTTGACTGCTGAGAGCCATCTGCACATGAGACCCTCAGAAATTGAAGACAAAGCATGAAAAAGCGTCTAGGGGACTCCTTTCCAGTGTCTTATCCACCTTGTCCTGTGGTGTAAAACTATCTACCACAGGACTAGTGACTTTTCACTTAGCCGTATAACCATTTGTTTATAAGACCCACGTTTCTAACTCAGGATCTGGCCTTTTAGCTTAATGAAAAAAATTCTCTTCTGGGTGACTCACTTCAAGGCTTAATGAACACCCAACCACAATTGAATTGAAGAGAGTGTGTGTGTGTGTTTATAAACATACACACCAGTCTGGAGGGGTGGTTTTGAATAGTGAAGTGGTCTCCCTCCACCCCATATTCTCTTTGGCATGAAAAAGAGAAAAAGAAACCTAGTTTGTCCCCCCACCCCCGGAAAATCTATTATTCTCTCCCAGTTTCTTTAGCTTTGAGACAAGTTAACTGTGTAGAAAGAAGGCCTGGAACTAGGGGCTATGTGTGATCTGTCCATTGAACAGAAAGCGGGAAATAGGCCATGAGGGATCTGGAGCTTAAGTGGAGTGAACTCCGGAGAGTAGTAGCAAAGAATCACAGTGCCCACAAGCCAGCTACGCAGAGAACCAAAAACAGGTCATTGGCTTCTGCCCTGCAATTCGCGGTAACTGCCAGCGATATTTCTACATAGGGGAACACGCTTTATACGACAGCTCTCCTTGCAGGAAACCTCCATCCTGGGGAGCTGAAATTGCATTAGGATTACTTCTCTGCAAGCACACTGACACCAATATGCAATATGTGGTATGAGAAACCAAAAAGCCATTAATCTAAAGCAGGAACTTAAACAATTGCATCTAACTCTGGAAGAATTCCATTGAATTAAAAGGCCTTTCTAAACTGAAACTGCTTTGACTGAATTCAACATGGCAAATAAAGATTTAAATTTAGCAAAACAATCAGATTTAAATGTAAATGACCTACCCCCACCTTTATTCCAACTTTTTAATTGGAATCTTTGGAATTGGGTAAATATATTCATTCATTCATTCATCCATCCATTCATTCAATATTTATTGAGTACCTGTTCAGGGCTGTGCTTTGTCCTAGGGATTAGGATTACAAATATGAATAAATTATGATCCATGACTTAGAGGAGTGTGCAGTCCAAACAGGCAGACAGACGAGGAATCAGATGATTTTAGCCCAGTTTGACATGGGATGAACAAAGACATTGGGAGTACAAAGGAAACTACTTCACTTGGGTTCTCAGTTTATTGAATTTTGATTCTGCGCAGCCGGCGTCTTTAAATGAGGGTGTCTACCTTGGTTAATCTACCATCTAGATTCAGGAGGGACTGGAGAGTGCCAAGCAATATTGTGCCACCTTTCCTGGAAGGAAATGTGCTTTCAGGAATATTTCAACTGGACTTGACCTAGAATTCCTCATTATATTAATAACCCTGGAATAGATGTCACACTTCAGCCCCTGCCCACCTTCCTTGAGAAAGCGTCTTGCTCGTGACTTTACATTCATAAATACGCTCACAATGCCAAGGGATGTTTTTTTTTTTCTCCCATCAATTCATTAGATGTGCTCACATGAATTATTTATAGGCAGTGCTAAAAATGATTCTGAAACATTACAAGAATTCAATATCAGTTTTCACAGTGGGATTTCATCATTTTAGCATTGCAGCATGGTAGCCTAATGCAATACTAATAAGATATGGTGCTAATAGGGTACAACGAGAATTCTCTCTAATATGCAAACATTTCCATGTTGTCTTATTATTTCTTTTAAGTTAATATGCTATGGTGATAATATGATGAAATGAATTAGCTTCATATCATTGTCTGCATGAGTTGCGCATATTAAGGCATCTTTCTTCCCCTACCCCTTTGAATTCACTTGGAATGAGCTTGAAAACTTACCCTGTAGTTATGCTTATGTTAATGAGGCTGTTTAGTAGGAAACATCCCTGCCGTTGCTTAGCCAGCTGGAGAAACAATAGATGCGTATCCCCTCTCTTTGGAATGGAATGTTTCCTGGCCTCCCTTCAAAGGGTCTATCTCCATCAGGCTGCTTTAGTATTCTCCACTTGTTCACAATCTCAATCCACCCATGTGTTAGACATTTTACCAGCAACATTTAACCAGATTGTATATTTCTATTAGATATGAAGCAAATCTTTTCCAAGAGAAACTGAATGCATGGCCAACTGGCCCAATGCTTTGGAATATTTAAACACACACACACGCACACACACACACTCACAAACCTACATGCATATATACAT
The DNA here is from genome assembly GCF_000181295.1 of Otolemur garnettii. Taxonomy (NCBI): domain Eukaryota; kingdom Metazoa; phylum Chordata; class Mammalia; order Primates; family Galagidae; genus Otolemur; species Otolemur garnettii. The sequence continues at coordinate 13,011,096 of NW_003852405.1, forward strand.
GAAATGCATAGAAATATACACATATTTGTGTGTGTGGCTTATGTATAGACATGTTTACATGTGTATACAGACATATACATATGTGCTGCTTTGTTTTTGTGTGTAAATGACTTAAAAGTTTGTGGAATCTATGCCATCACCAGCATTTCTTTTCTGGCTGTTAAATCCTGGGTGGATTAGGTCCAGTGAGTATGAATCCTCCAGATTTCAGTGTTTATTCATTTTCAGATACATCACCAAAAGCCAGATGCTTATCCAAATCTCAGCTGACATTTGCAAATCATGCACTTCTCACCCGAACCTGTGTGACCTTTCCTCTGGAGTTGCTATCGGGTTCAACTAATTCAGTTTCAGAAATCCCAGATGTCAGTGCTCTCCGGAGACTTCTAAGACTTCTCATCCTTTCCATCAGGTTGCTCCAAAATGGGGGTCAGGGCCACTGTCAGGCTATAAGGTGCCTGTTGGGATCAGCATAACAACAGCCCAAGGAGGAGTCTGGCACGGGGCGCTAGGCTGGCCGTCAGAGCAGTCAGAGCCTCTTGCCCCTCAGACAGTCATTCTGAGGCTGCAACTCCAGTGATGTTTTGTCTTTCTATCTCCAAACACCCCTGAGTCCCCATCTCGATGGTCGCTCAGGGCTGTACGGCAAGCAATCCAAGATCTGACCTGCCTAGCTGTGTGACTTAAAGCAAGTCATGAGACATTTAATTTATCTGCAGCTCAGTTCTTCATTTGTACTAGGAAAGAAGCATGACCTCTGGTCACCTCCAACTCTGCACACTATCATCTGTGATTGAATAATGATAAATCTCTTTGCCATATCAATGCAAGAAATAATGAGTTTCTGCATTTGGTGCAGAAAGAGAATAATAGGAGGGGAAAAAAAATAAGTCGTAGGCCTGAAAGGAAAGCAATGTGGGTCACTTTAACTATTGGAGTTTGGATTCTGGGATTTCAATAGGATTGTGTGTAGGTCAGATGCTTTCTTAATAAATGATTACTAGAAAGAATGTAGATTTGTTGCCTATCTGTAAGATGTGAACAGTGAATATCAGCGAGTTGGTTAGTAAGCTGAATATGCAACACTTGAAAGGCTTTAGTAAAATGTATATATTAGAAGCCTGGAATCTAGATCTTGGTTATTAGAGTTAAATATTGTGATTTGACTTTGTAGGGGTCCACTCCAAATGCCCCCTCAAAATTCACCATTTGACAAGGATTACTTTGAAATGGAGGCAAACGAGATCAACAGATGCAGAAAGAAGCCTCCTTGGAGCTTCCCTTATCTAAATAAAAGCAGAAACTTTTAAGAAATGTGAACTGCTGTAAATCCCCTCTCGGGGGAAGTTTCATGGCAATGAACAAGACAGAAAGTTGGCACCAAGACGGACCTGCACCAACCAGCCGTCCTAAGACGGATCTTATCTTCCGTTAGTTTTCCCCATAGATTTACCTTGCCAGAGTCTGCAGCCCCTACAAGCCTAACATCCTTTCCCATTTGTTTCGTCACTTCTCTGCAGATGGATTATTCTTTGTTAAGGTGCTGCATAAGCTCACGTTCACATCACCCCTGTGACTTGCTCATCCCTGAGTTTTTCAGTGTGCCTGCCTGCTACCCTTATTAATCTCTCTTTTGTCACTTTAATTTTCAGGACCCCTGCCACAGAACCTAGAAGGATAGAGGAAAAACAGTCCCCCAGTTACAACTGATAAGAGGACAAGGATGAATCCTTCTAGAGAAAGTACTCTGAACAGCTTTGGTAATAGGCCAAATGGTGCCAGATCTCCCTTACCCTGAGTCAGGTGTGGACAGATATTTGAATCCTTTTGACTGTATTCATTTGAGAAAGAATCAGATTTATTCTGATGTCCTGGGAAAGACTTCCTGTTTATATATCACATTTGAGATCGGAGACTAGAGGACTAATATTGGGAGAGAGCCCATCAATTCACGATGGAACTAATTCAATTTCTTTATTAGGCCATTATTTCCTTAACAATTAGAGTTATTTGATTATAATTTTATGCTTCCCTTCCTTTCCTGCCTAAGACCTAGATGAAGCAGATGGCCTTTTTGCCACTCTGTGGCCAAGAGAGTGGGCGTCTCTGTATAATTGTGCATCTCTCCCGCTCTTCCGAGCTCCTTCTTAAGGTAGCTGGTTTTAATTGGGGTTAGGAATGTACTCATCATGTGCAACGTTACTTAAATATAAAATTTCACTGTAGCGTTGATGAAAACTTTCTAGGCTTAAAAATGTCATCAAGAAAGAGTCTGGTGCTCCTTTAATTATCCGATTTCCAAAGCTATACTACATAATTCCTTGTTTAATCAGAGCTTAAATTCTGAAGAAACTCATAGGGATGACATTTTCTCTCAATTTTGAATGGGGATTATTTTAAGAGGATACTGAACTTAGAAATATTTCAATGGAGCTGATATTTAAAGCATATTTAGTGGCATTTATGTTTTAATTTGCTTATTGACTAGGCATTAAAGGGAGCTGTTAGCATTTTAGCAGTGATTAAAAGAACCAGTAATTGTTTGATACAATGAACAAGGCAGTATTTCCAGAATGTGCTGCTAATAATTTTTTTTTTAACTTAAAAAATACCATAGCCTGTTCTCAATGAAGCATTGATATCTGAAGAACTTTTTTATTTGGATTTTTGTTTGTCATTGGTAAAAATTCCAACTAGAGACAAATTCTCCAGAATTACATAAGACATAGACATATTGGATGAATTCCATTGTTGTTTCACATTCTTTTTTTTTTTTTTTACATGTTATTACAATCAACAGCAGCAAAAGTAATTATGAAAGTCATAGTAATAGTTACCCAGTGCCAATATGAAGCTCTTTACAAGGTACGAGATATACTAAGGTAGAAAAAGATGGTTGTTTTTTCCTCTCAGGAACTTCCATACCAAATTGTCACTCTGTGGTACAATGGTTAATATACCTACTCAATAATGTTTGTTAAGTAAATGACTTTCCTGGTAATTTGTCCCAAATCACTAGGTAATTTGTCCCAATAGTTACCCAGTGCCAATATGAAGCTCTTTACAAGGTACGAGATATACTAAGGTAGAAAAAGATGGTTGTTTTTTCCTCTCAGGAACTTCCATACCAAATTGTCACTCTGTGGTACAATGGTTAATATACCTACTCAATAATGTTTGTTAAGTAAATGACTTTCCTGGTAATTTGTCCCAAAAAGCTTTATTAAAAAGCTTTTCTATATCATATAAGAATTCCTTATTAAGTGATTATTAACTTGATAATTAGCTATTAGGAACCACTCCATGTAGGCTGTTTGCGTAATGGCCCAACACCTATCGGACCAGTCAGTCATGTTAGGGAAGCAAACAGATTTTTTTTGATAATCGTTATATAAAATAAGAGCTTATTATTAGGCTTCTTTATTTTTCAAGTTTTTGTTGCAACTTTTTTTTTTTTTTTAATCTAGGAAAAGAAATAGACAGAAGTCAGTAAAATAATAGAGATTGATCATGGAAAACCAATAGCTTTCCTTAAACTGTGTTGTGTACTTCCTGGTTACTGCTAGCAGACGTATGAACCAAGCTCCTTTTCCTAGTTTTCTTTTAATAATGCTGATCCTAGACAACAAAATGAGTTTCTCAAAGTTATACATCTTTAAATTGGTCCTGTTTTTCCCTCAAATCATTTAATTCAGTTTTACTTCAAACTCCTAGTGTTACCAAAGTAGATTTTATTTAATTTCCTCATTATTTTCAAATGTTGCATATTCACAGAGAAAAGTTGTTCCTTTGCATGTGAATCAATTTATTTTACACATAGAAACTATCCCTTGACTATTTCTTCCCCAAAGTACATCAGAAGAATCTAAAACATCAAAAAATCATTTGGATATGAATCTAAAGTTACAAAGGCTATAATGATCTGTAAATATTGTTATAAAATAAAATTAAGTAGGTTACTACAAGAAGTCAACACAAGAATAAAAATGGGTCCAGATAAGCATGGTCTATCCCTCAACACTCTACTTTGGGACTGTTTTTTTTATTTTTTGACACAATTTTGGTTTTATCTAAAGTGTGAAAATTATATAGTCACCTATGACTGTATAAAATTGGCATTTCTTGGGTAATGGAGACAATCCTAGGGACCCTGAAACCAAGACACAGGTAGAATTATGAGACGCTGAATGTCTGGGATATTGTTACATTCCTTGAGCTTGAGGATATTTCAGTGGACACTTTCAAAAAGGAAAAGCAAAGGGGGAGGGGGAAAGATTAAGAAAGAAAAAGAACAGACTACTATGAAAATGAAAATTCAACTTATCAAAATTTGTAATGCAAATTACAAATGCAATTCTCCATAATGCTTATGTAGAAATTTGTAGCCTTGAATGCATATACCAGAAAAGAAGAAAGATGAAAAAATTAAAAAAAAGCTTCCACTTTAGTAAACTAGAAAAAGCAAAGCAATCAAATCCAGAATAAGCAGAAAAAAGAAATAAAAATTAGAGCAAAATCAATGAAATTTAAATACCAAATCAGTAGAGAAAATCAATAAAACCAGAAGATTGAAATAAGCATATGAAAAGATACTCCACGTCATACATCATCAGAGAAATGCAAATCAAATGAATAAGAAGATATCACTAAATGCCTTTTAGAATGTCTAAAATCTAAAACACTTGACAACACTCAACTCTGGTGAGGATGTAGAGAAACAGGAATTTTCACTGCTGGTGGTGCAAACATTTTAGAAGACACCTTGGTGGTTCCTTACAAAATGGAACATGGTCTTAGCACACAATGAAGCAAGTATGTTCCTTGGTATTTACCTGGAGGGGTTGAAAGCTTATGCACAAAAACCTGCACATGGATGTTGATAGCAACTTTATTCATAATTTCCCCCAATTGGGAGCCATAAAGATGCCTTTGAGCAGGTGGCACATCCAAACAACAAAATATTATTTAGTACTAAAAAGAAATGATCTGTTAAGCCATGAGAAGACATGAAAGAACCTTAAATGGATATGACTAAATGCAAGAAATGAATCTGAAACATTATATATCATATGATTCCGACTATGAACGTATATGACCTTTTATAAACGGCAAAACTATGGAGACAAGAAATTCATTAAAAAGATCTGTTGTCAGGGGCTGGCCAGGGATGAATGGGCGGAGTACAGAGGAATTTTAGGGCAGTGGGACCCTATAATGGAGTTGCATGTCAGACTATGGTTGTTCAGAGTCATAGACTGTGTAACACAAAGAGTAAACCCTAATAACCCTGGGCTTTGGATGATAATGCAGGTCAATTAAGTTCTGTTGTAACAAGTGTAGCACTCTGGGAGAGGATGTGGTTATGTGGGAAGATAATGGGAGTATGGGGCGAGGGGTTTGTGGGAAATCTCTGTATCTTCCACTCAATTTTGCTGTGAATCTAAAACTGCTCTAAAAGATAAACTCTACGAAGAATACACTTCCCAACAGAAATCTTGTGAATGGCTCCCATTTGATGATTACTTACTACATTACAAACACTTTGCCAATATCTTTTTATACGTATACCATGAATTTCTTCTGGCAACATTTAAGGTAGTTTTTATCCTTATTTAACATGAAAAAAAAAAAAAAACAACAAAAACAAACCAAGTCTGAGACTTTGAAATGTTAAGAAATTTACTGGGGCCATGTAATTGGAAGGTGATACCTCTGAGAATCTGGTTCAAATTTGTATGATCCAAGAGCCATACTTTAAAAAAATGTGCTTCAAATATACAAGTGAATTATTGTACAATTATGTACTTATCATCAACCATCAGTTGTCTGTTTATGATATCAACCATTTATGTCTATGTTTATAGAAGAGGACTCTTTCGAAATAGAATTCAATCCACTTTTACACTGGTTTGGTTTTAAAGTGTTAACTAAAATGTGTGAATAATGCATAGACACATATGTTTATACACAATAGACATAAATTCTAGGATAAAACTTGACTCCCTCTTCCTCTATTTTTGAAAAGAATATGGATAGTGAGAGAATGAAGTAGTTCTAAGGTAAAGAAAGCACAGTGAAAATAATTATTGTCTAAAATTTGCAGCAGTTTCTTAAAATGGAACTATAGACAGCGAATATGGTTTAGGTTCTCAGGGTACGTGGTGAGCAGACCACGCACATATGTTGAAGGAACAAAGTGTGGAGATGGATGTCAGAGCATAAAGAGATTTGTAGTTTGGGGGATCACCTGTAAGATTTTCATGGAACAGACTAAAAAAATGCTATCATCTTAACTCAATTAGTAATGGGCAGATTTGCTCAGCTGACTATAAAGCTAGCTTATCATCTTACTCTTCTGAAGTAAGGAAATGGAACTGTAAAAGTTTAGGTAAAGTTAACTGAGTTCTCAAGCTTGTATTAAATTGCAATGTGGTAACTTTTTTATTCCTTCCTGAACACTTATAAAATAAGAAGAGTGATCTTAAAATATTCCCTTTACGAAAATTACAGAGCATGTTAGATTCATTCTAATCAGACCTTTTTGGGATTGCGTCTATGGAAAGAAACAATTAACTATTGGAATAATTTTATCAGTTAATTTCATGTAAAAACCCCTCAAAAAACAATAAGGGAAAATCCTCTAAAACATAACAGTCAGTGCCAGGACAACTCTTGATTGTGAATTTTGTCACCCCCTTCAGACCAGAAATCAGTTGTGTGAGAGAGATCATCCCATCTGATATCTGGAATCCCTCCAAATTGATTCATTTGGAGAGAGAGGCAATGTCCTCCTCATTACATAGCCAGTGCCCTTTATAATAATCCCTGCCTTTGGCTTGTCAGCAGCTGCCATTATTAACCATCTACTCGTTCTTGAAAGTCACTGCTCTCTTGATTTTATGATAACTTGTACCACTATAGGTTCTCCTGCTGAGCCAATTATGTATTTACATATTGATTGATTAACCCATTCATCTATTCTTTTGCTGAAGTATCACAGACAGTAAACTGAATGAATCATGAGTTCACAGCTTAATGAATTACACATTTATGTAAAACATGAAATCATCTCTGACTCCCACACCCACGGCACCCCATTCATTGCTCCAAAAGAAACTATGCTCCCCACTTTCATCATCATAGATTAGTTGTTTATACTTTTTGTGCTTCAGAGAATGGAATAATACAATATTCTTCTTGGTGTCTGGCTTTGTTGCTCCATGTGGAAAACATAATGTTGTAATTGAAATTTTTATCACATTGGTGCATGAGGTAACATGTATTTTTATTGCTGTCTAATATTTGTCTGAATATAACACAGTTTATCCCTTCTACTGTCCATGGATATTTGAGTTGTTTGAAGGTTTTGAAGTGCTGGGAACATAGTTATACATGTCTTTTCATGCACATAATGCATTTATTTTTAGGGGTAAATTCCTAAGTAGAATTACTGAATCACAAGCTATGTGTATTATTAATTTTGGTTGATGCTGCTGGTTTCCGATGTGGTTGTGCTCAGTAGCACAGTCACCAGCAGTTTATGGGAGTGCCAGTTCCTCTCAGTCTTGGAGAAATCAGTTCTTATTTCTTTTTGTTTCTTGTCATTGCCCTGACAAGTAGACAGTTGTATCCTTGTCTTATTCAGAATCTCAAGGTAGAGGATATTTGTTTGCTTTAAGTCTTTTAGGCATACCTTTGCCAGGGTTAGAAAGTTCCTTTGTGTGTCTTCTTTGCCAAGAGTTATTTTTTAAAGCATGTATTCGTATTGAATTTTATCCAGTGCTTTTTCTGCCTTTGTGATTTTGCCTTGTTTGTTAGTTTGTTTTAATATACTAATTTAAATGCAGTGATTTTTGAATGACAAACTGACTTTCCACTTTCAGAATGAAACCCACATGGATATAGTGTATTAATTATTGTACTCCTAGATCCCTGGATTTGCTCTGGTAATTTTAAGATGTTTGTATTTTTCTTTGTGAGAGAGATTAGACAAGAATTTCCTCCTTTTTTGATACTTTTGTCCACTTTTGTCATTAAAGCTCTGGGGACCTTATAAAATAAATTGGAAATGGTACCCTCCTTTAAAAAGATTTTGTTTGGAAGTATTCACGTGAAATTAATGTTATTTCTTCTTTAGTTGTGTGGAAAAATTTTCCAGTAAAGCTGTCTCGGCTTGAAGATCTCCCTGTGGGGAGATTTTCAAGTATGAAATTAATTTCTTTAACAGAATGAGACTATTCAGACTTTTTATTTTTTCTTGTATTGGTTTGGTAAATTGTTTTTCAAATAACTTGACTATTTCACATAAATTATCCAATTTATTGGACAAACCCTCCTAGAACCCCAAAAGAACTGAAAAAAACAAAAGAAAAAAGTTGTTGGACAAAACTTTTGCTAATACTCTTTGATTTCTTCGCTGTCTATGGAAAAATTTTAGATCTGTCGTTTTTCATCACTGATATGGGTCATTTCTATGTTCTCTCTTTGGTCACTTTTCTAGAGTTTTACTAATTTATTTACTTATTTCTAAGAACTTTAGTCTTAGACTTGGTCTAGGCCCTCATGACTATTTAATTAGATATCTAATTAGCTTCTTGGTCTTAATATGCTCCCATTAAAGTTATATTTTTTTAAAAATAAGTTTAGTTGCACCATTCTCCTATTAAACATGACCTCAGAGGCTCCTCATTGTCTGTAGAATAGTCCAGAACATTTGAAGGCTGATGGAAGCTCTGCTTGTTTGCTAGTAACCTTATTATTCCACATTCTCCCTCGTGACCCAATGCGCTATTAAATTTTCATTCCTAAAAATCTTATCCTTTTTTTTGGTGTAATAAACTGCTCACAATTCTTTTATATTCCAATTATTTCTTTTATGCCTTTTTTCATGGACATTGCTCTTCTTCTTCCTGGAATTCATATTCTTTATCTAAGCCACCTGATGGGAACTTACCAGCCTTGCCTTCATGGTCACCCTCACTGTCAAGCCATTAAGAATGCTTTTATGACTCTTATTCTCTAGCAATCTGTATACCCCACCAGATGAGGGGATACCTGAGGGTGGAAACCCAGGTGCATATTGTCTCATACCTGGTAGAGATAAAAAAGTAGAATATTTAGTAGAGTTCAATGATTGTTCTTACTATTTTATGTCTTTTTTCTTAACCTTTATTTCTAAGAGAGGGTATCTGAAAATGTCTAACAGTATAAATGTTAATATAACACCAACCACAATTAGCAAAATTTACAGAAGAAAAATCTTACCTTGTCAGTATTTATAAAATGCCTGGGCTTGTCCAGCAGCGTGATCTGGGTGATCATATTTGGCCAGGAGTTTCACAGATGCAGGGCTTCTGAGTCCACGCAGTCAACTCTTACTTGTTGAATATTATTGCTTAATTATTACTGCATAAAGTTCGAAACTCCTTAAAACTGAGCATCTGAGAATACTATTATTCTATACTCTTCCACAGCATAAGCAGGTGTGTGTAGGTAAAAGTACATGGTTTAACAAATCCAGGCTGTGTTAGTCTTGCTTGCTAGGATTTTATTTTATTATTATTGGCTTTTTAAATTGTTTATTTCAGGTTAATGTGAGGCTACAAAGAACCAGGTCAAAATATTTGATTTTGTTGAGTAAACTCCCTCTTGTGCTTATGTCCCCCACACAAAAGGTGTGTTAAACCACTCCATCTAAGATTGTATCATCGGGAAAGAGCGAGAGTTTGACCTCCTCTACCCCCTTTTGGATGCCCTTTGTTTCCTGCTGCACTGGCTAGAACTTTCAGCACCTCTGCTGAATAGTAGTGGCGACAGAGGACAACCTTGTCTGGTTCCAGTTCTAAGTGGAAAAGCTTCTTTCAGTTTTACTCCATTCAGCGTGATATTAGCTGTGGGTTTGTTTTACTCCATTCATTTTGATATTAGCTGGGGGCTTCAGTTTAAGAAATGTGCCCCCTATGCCTGCCTATGTTCTTAAGAGTTCTTGTTAGAAAAGGAGGCTAAATTTTATCAAATACTTTTCCTGCTTCTATTGAGAGGATCATATGGTCTTTGTTCTTGCTTTTGTTGATATGGTGAATTACATTTATGGTGTGTTAAACCAGACTTGCATCCCTGGGATGAAACCTACTTGATTGTGATGGATATATTTTTTTAATGTGTAGCTATAATCTATTGGCTAGGATTTTATTGAGCATTTTTGCATTAATATTCATTGGTAAAATTGGTCTAAAGTTCTTCTTTTTATTTGGGTCTTTTCCTGGTTTTGGTCTCAAAGTGATGTTTGCTTCATAGAATGTGCTGGGGAAAATTCCTTCCTTCTTTTTTTTTTTTTCTTTTATTGTTTGGGATTCATTGAGGGTACAAAGAATTAGTTTATAGTGATTGAGCTTGTTAGGTAAAGTCCCTCTTGTAATTATGTCCCATCCCTGAGAGGTGTGCCATACATTTGGCAGTATGGGTATAAGTTCTTCATTGAAGGTTTAATAGAATTCTGGTACGAAGCTCATAGCTGGGAAGAATCAACATTTGTTAAAGTATGGATGTTGTTAAAATGTCTATACTTCCAAAAGCAATCTACACATTCAGTGCAGTCCCCATCAAAATACCATCATCATATTTTCAAGATTTGGAAAAAATAATTCATTTTGTATGGAACCAGAAAAAAACCCGTTATAGCCAAGGCAATTCTTAGCTTACTAGAATTTTAGCAAGGAATAGAGATTATACTCAAATTGTGATAATTTAAGGAGAGTTTAATAGGGATTATCTATAAAGTTTCAGTAACATGTAGGGCAATCACAAGGGATCATATTATACCTTGGGAAAGTATAATAGCAATGTTCTGTCACTGACCTTGGAGATAAGAAGAGAGTGATTACCAAATTGACATAGAGAGGTGGCTATTGGGAGAGGACTGTTCATAGGTGCTAAGGCATTTGGCTTAGGGATTGGCTACAGCTGCCCCTGATGACTCTCTGCAGGGAAGGATCCAGGGGAATGAACACCAAGGAGTCACTGTTCCACCTCTCTCCTTCCCACCTGTCATTCCTCCCTCCCTTCTTTCCTTTTCCCTTCCAGATCCTTGCTAGGACTCCCCATCAGCCAAACTCAGATGGGAAGTTGAAGGATGTTCATTTCATCCAAACAGATGAACCTGCCAGGGCTGGGAGGTCAGAGAGTGGATCTAGATGAGCAAACTAGCACACAGATCTCCATGAGAAAAGACGTAACTCCATTTTCCAGAAGTGAAGAAGTCGTGCCACTCGACAGAAGGATAAAGGCTGCCAGATGTCATCAGCAGCTGACCAGTTCAGGTCAGAGGTTAGAGAGTTTGCAATCATCCCGAGGCAGCACAGGGGGTAGAAAGAGGTCCTGCGTGTCACGTCTCTTGGTTTTATTTTCCCAGGTCTGGATTTATTTCTTCCTCCTGTTCTTCAGTTTCTCTTCTATGAAAATCCGAGGCTGGCGCAACTATTAGCATTGCCCGGTTACATGCAGAAAACAGTTCTAACCACAAGGAAATAATTATAAACAAAGCCCACTCAATTATACAAGACATTCTTGGCTGCCCTAATTAAGGCACAGTTCAATACTACTAGCTGGGCAATTTTTTTTTTTTAATTGTGAATAGATTTAGTAAGAGCTCGTCTGGTGAACGAATAATGAGATCAGTGTCTCAGAAAGAATCTGATTAAGAAAAATTATTCACCAATCATTTGTTTTCTGCTACTTTAGAGAACTCCTTCCTCTGTGGCATGGATACAGAAGAATGTGAATTTACACTCCCCAAAGTCTGAAGCCCAAATTATAGGAAACTAGGGGGTGTTTATTTCATCAAGAGGGAAGGGCTGGAGGATTGGAGGATGATCCCACAGGGACATGTGTGTATTACTGGTGCTGTTGGTGCTTTTTGTGACCAGTTTCTTCTCAGAGGATTTTCTGCATTTCACAGCTCAGCTCTCAGGTTTATCTGAACAATATAACAATGTGAAAAGTAGCTACCCCAAACCGGTGTGGTGTTTTTCTTTTTGTCCCGATATAATGGTAAGGGTACGGAATAGCCACATCCCTAGTTTTCTAGACCCTTTAGCCCTTTTAATACTTTGGAGAAATAGGATATAATGGTGTAAAACGGGTGGACATTGGTGTCAGAAAAAATCCATAGGTTCAAATCCTGGCGTGTCTTCAGGCAAGTAAATGAACTTCCCTGAGTCTCAAGGTCCTTTTCTATAAAATATAAATTATAAGGGAGTCCTTGAGCAATGTGGGGTTTAGGGGCAGCAAAGCCTTGCATGGTGAAAAATCCCCAAACTTAACTACTACTAGCCTATGGTTGACCAGAAGCCTTACCAATAACAAACAGTCAGTAAACATATATTTTGTATGTTATAGGTATAATATACTATATTCTCACAATAAAGTAAGCTGGAAAAAAATGTTAATAATAAGACCATAAGGAAGAGAAAACCTACTTACTATTCATAATGTGGAAGTGGGTCATTATAAAGATCTACATGGTCATCATCTTCAGATTGAAGAGGCTGAGAAGGAGGAGGAAGAGGAGGGGGCCTTGGTTTTGCTGCCTCGGGGATGGCAGAGGCAGAGGAAGATCTCCGGGTGTGTGAACCCATCCTGTTCAAACCCACACTGTGCCAGGGTCAACGGTACATGTCTCTCATGGTACTTGGGCCATATTCAACTCATAGTTTCTTTTCTTTTCTTTTTTGTTTTGAGAATTAAATGAGACAGTTTACATGAAGCACATTCCTATTGTCTGGCACATGATTGACGCAGAAGCCTTCCTGATTTTACCCTCCTCAGTGATTCCCACTCTGATCACTCAGGGATCTCTCGCCTTCTAAATGCTGTCATGGTCTGCTCAGGTTGCCTTGTAGATTAGAATTATTTTTTAAAGAGAAGAGGAAAATGTTACTGGGTGGAGAAAGAATGGGAACAAGAATTAAAATATTCTATACTTAGAGCTTTCTTCACATTATGTTCTCTTACAAGGAAATGTTGGTTCATTTTAATGTCCTATTTTGAAGCTGTTGTGTACACTCTGTAAGTAAACAAATTGGCCATTATGCAGTGAGTACAGTTCATGCTAAATTTAGTACTTGAGTTGTTAATGTACAGATTCAATCTAGAGAAGATATAGGCAAATAAAGGGGTGAGTTTTTTAAAAAAATGTTCTTAATTTATTCACTAAGGCAAATTCATCAATTTATATCTTTTGCTATAGACATTTCTAGCAAGATGCCCCTCAATTAGCACTCGAATCAGTTTCCTATTATTTCACATTGTACCTGTGAAAAAATTTCCCGTATCCAACACTTTCTGTTCACATGGCAAGAGTGAAAGATGGTATAATTCGTATTTTAGAGTGAGCGCTTCTTTCTGGAGGATGGATTCGCGAGCGTGAGTTTGGAAGCACTGATTCTTCAATCCTAAAACCTAATATCATGAGGTCCTACCCTGAGCCAGGCGGACCTGAGTTTCTCTCTGCATGGTTTCCTTCATTTCTAATAATAGTCCCATGTGGGAAGAAGAGAGTATAGAGTGATTGGTTAACTTCCACCAAGTCACACAACTAAGAATTAGTTGCAGAGTTGAGGCTTGAACAAAGATCTGCCTGATTCCAAAATCTGTGTGATCACCCATCACATCCTGGAGCGGCCTGGGTGAGAAATGGTGGGACTGTGAACTAGAGCATTGTCTTTCAGGGTGGAGAGGGCAGCATGGATCCATAAATTACTTAGCAGGTAACGTTTTCTAGACTAGGAAATGGTGGGGGGAGGGAAGAAGAGCCTGGAGAGGATTTGCAGTGCTCTTTGCTGATAGAATAATGGTGCTAGTCACTGAAACAGAAAAGGGGGGGGATTGGGGTAGAAGCAGGAAGGGAGAAAAATATTGATTTAGATGTTGGATGAATGAAGCTTGAGATGTGAGGGGACACCTAGGAAGAGAAGTTAAGCAGGCATTTGAATATTCCAGCCTAAAAATTAGGCAAGAGGTAAAATTTGGCTTAGTCTGGGGGAGTGACACAGGGAGCACAGGCTAAGGATGGACCCTGGAGGATGCCAAGTTTTAAAGAGACAGGTGCAGGAAAAGAATCAGACAGAAGGTGAGGGGGTGTCAAAGAGAGGAGGGAGTCACTACAGGCAGCAGAAAATGTCAAGGAAGACGTGCCAGGAATGCCAAATACAGTGGAGAGATTTATTTACTTCAGGTTAACGCGAGGGTACAAACAACTAGGTTACGACGTTTGCGTGTGTTAGGTAGAGTGTGTGCCACGTACCCTTACACTGTGCCCATTAAGTGGGGCACACCAGTCCCTCTCCCTCTTCCCTTCTCTCCCCAACTTGAATTGAATTCAGTTTTTCTCTTATGTGGACATGTATTAGATCGTTTACTGACTTCACATTAGTATTGAGTATATTGGATTCTTGTTTTCTATTCTTCTTATATTTTACTAAGAAGAAGTGTCTCAACTCCATCCAGGTTAATATAAAAGATGTAAAGTCATCTTCTTTTAGTAGCTGAACAATATTCCATGGTATACATATACCACAGTTTGTTGACCCATTCCTGGGTGGATGGGCATTTAGGTTGTTTCCACATTTTGGTGATTGGGAATTGAGCTGTGAAAAACAATCTAGTGCTTATGATGAATCAAATCATAATGTCCTTATGATAAAATGATTTTTTTTTCTTTCTGAGTAGATGCCTAGTAATGGGATTGCAGGATCAATTGGGAGGTCTGATTTGAGTTCTGTGAGGATTCCCCATACGTCTTTCCAAACAGGCTGTATAAGTTTGCAGTGTCACCAACAAGGTAAAAGTGTTCCCTTCTCAAGGGTGGAGAGATTTAATAAGTGTGCTAGGGTAACATAAAGTGCAGTAAAAAAATCAACACCCCAATTTTTGTAACTTAGGACAGTAAACTACTAACCCTAGTCATTCAAATGGGGTAATCTCAGTTATCAGGCAGCTCTCCCCCACTTGGTGATGCAGACATGAGGACCCTGTCTATTACGTGGCTTGGCCATCCTCTGGCATCTTAGAGATGTTGGCATGCATCTGGCAGATGGGCGAAGAGAAGAAGACACATGCTCCTTGCTAACAACACTGTTCCAGAAGCATCACACATCACTTCCACTCCAATTCTGTAGGAAAGAACTGATCATATGGGTCCCCCCCACCCCGATATGACATGGGTTGAGATACATAATTCCTAACCAGCAGCCATTTCTCCAAAACAATTCTAAATCTGGAAGGGGAAACACATTTTTTATGGATAACCATCTCTGCTAGGGTAAGATAAAAACTGAAGTGCCTATTGCAAATCGGGAATGTGGAGCCTGTTGGTGTCCTCTGCCAAATGTTGGGAAGGGGAGCCCCTTATGCAGGTAGACCCATTTTTGAAATAATCGCCAAATGGCCCAAACATCAGTCTGCCCTTATGTGGGCCCAGTTTATTGGTGTCCCAATTATGCCAATAAGTTGCATATAACTCAGGTGCCCAAATCTGAGTCAGTATGCCGAATTCCAGGGCCTGGGTTCAGCACTACTGTTTGGTATCACAGTGCATAAACATGGTGGTGTTCCAGGATTGTATGAAGCGTTGTAGAAAACTACTTTGGGGGGGATTCATTTAAATGAAGCAGTCGAGTCACTGGCATCACATACACATTTTAGGTGCTTCTGTTAACATATTAAAAAACTTGAATAATCTTTTTAGCAAAGAGCTAAGTGAGCTAATGGGTATGTAGAAAGTCTGTTGAGAAGGCAATAGTTATGCTGCTATTGTTGGCTGTCCCACAGTCCGTTATTTGTGCTCTACGTTACTGCTATATTTTCTTGCATATATATTGTTGCTGATTTAATTTAAGGGCTCTCAATTGTCTATAATTTATAATTCTACAAGCCTGTGCCATATGTTTATAAACTTAACCTGGCCATAAATGCATGTATTAATTCATAGTTTAAAAATAGGAAGAGGAAGGGGAGAAAGGGATGAGGAATAATTTTAATTCATTTCAGCCAGTATTTATCAGCCAGCTGTACCAGATGTTATTGTGGGCATGGGGGTTCAATAGCACAGAAAAAAGGACAAGATGGGGCTCCTGACCTCAAAGAAACCTGTTTTCAGGAAGAAAATATATAGTCACTGAAAATAAGATGCTATCGCTAGTAAGCAAGGCTTGCATGTGTGCCGGAATGTAACGTGCATGAAAGAAATTCTGCTAAGTACAAAGACGGGACAGATCTTAGGAAGGGAAGGAAGTGAAAAGACTTTCAGAACGGATGAAAACAGCATACATCAAGGGCTTGCTTTGGGCCACAACTTGTGAGGCTTTTGCTTGTTTGCTCATTAACAATCTTTGGTGGTCGCTACTGTTGTGTCTAATTTAGAAAACTAAAGCTAAAAAGATTAAATGGTCTCTATCCATTCAATGCCAGAGCCAGGTTTCAAAGCCAGGTCTCCTGGCATCCCGTCCAGTGAAGCTGTGGTTACAATGCGCTGCATTCTGCAGAAGACCCGGAGCTGCGTATGTTCCTGGGAAATTTTATCCTACCCATTTGCTTCTTAAATCCACCTGGGGTGTTTGATCTTTCTTAAGGTATCATTAACCTGCAGACCCTAGTCTATTCCCCATTTCTCCTGGAGCCCCGTAGGAACGCTGAGCGTGGGCGATGCTGAGAGTCATCCTTTGGCTTGCCCATCTGGGGAAAGAAAAGGATTTATTATAAAGAGTTTCAAATTGAATACAGGGGCTTCTCCACTCTGCAACCTTTTCCCCCAATTTTCTGCACTTTGAGTCCCTGGAGCTGGGAAATCTGAGGGGGCAGGGTGCTTTATAAAAGGATGTTCTTTCCCTCAATAGTCCTCCCTTCTCTCGACAGACTCCCAGCCATAACAATTATTTAATAATTACTGAGTTTCTCATAGTTGCTTGGATGGTAAGCAGAACACACACTCTAATAAGCACCAGTCTAATAAAGAACAAAGATGCATCCAGGCCGTTAAAATATGCTCACTAGCTGTCTGACATAAGAAAACGCATTCTAAAGCAGCACTTATAAACATCAAGTTTGAAAAAAACCCTGCTCACCATTGAGAGCTGGTGGCGTTAGCATATACATATCACTGTCTAAGGGAACGTTTCCCTGGGAATTAATTAGGCTGATTAGCATAATATATTATGACAGGATTTCAGTCATGAAACAGCTGAGTTTGAAATGTTAAAGTGACAGAATAGATTTAAAATCATTAAGACAAAAGAGAGAAAAACTAATCAAACTTAAAATTGAGCTGGGACTGGTCTTATCGGAGATTTCGTTTGAAACTCCAAAAGAATGATCGATATCACATCCAAAGTATTTGCTGTTTGAATGAGCTATAGCAAATGTTTGTAGGTATTCTGAAGTAGTTTTCTCAAGGCAGGGGTTTGTAACATTTGCCTGGAAAGTTTTACAGCATACACAGACTTAAGACTGTGGCTAGAATCATAGATCAACATTCATGCACCATTTAGCAAATGTAGCTAAATGATGTGGGTTGGAATAGTTCTTTTATCGTCGAGGATGATAAATAACTCGCTTTTCCACTATTGTTTTGGCAATGTATAGAAATGGCATTAGATTTCAGGAAAATCTAGTTATGAGCACTGGAGTCACTTGCTCACATTTAAGAAATTATATTGATAATGCTTCAAACCAACCAAGAGAATTTATTCCCTCAATGACCAGGACTATTAAATCCAGCCAGGAACGGAATGCTTACACCTGTGAATAGTTAATCTAGCCACTAATTCAAAGAGTCCTAGGCTGCCACCAAACAGCATTAAAATGTTGATTATTTTATGGCTTGTCCAAAAGAGCAATCCCGAAGCAATTGTTATAATTTACACACAAAATAGGAAAGCTCAGGAAAAAGAATATCTGTCTTTTAACATTATCCACAAGGGTCTGGTTCTGACCGTGCACATAAAACAAATAAAAGTACATAGTATCTTGCTCGGGCAATTAAAATGTTCTTGTTTTCTATTTTTAAAAAGGTGTTCATTTGTGAGTAACTCCAAAAGGAAAGGCTTAGGAGTAATTGTTATGGTTTGCTTTGAAAAGATTTTGCAACAATATTCCAATAACTCTAACACCAAATCGACAATAGACATTTTTCTAATCCATTTGCTATGGAGTGTTCAGGAAATATAAATAGTAAAAAGGCACCAGTAACAGCAGGTAGTTTTTTCTTTTTAAATTTCATTGACAGGTAAACTAGAACCACAGGGATGAGGAGATACTTTAGAACTGGGAAAGGTCCCAGAGCCCTTCGTTGTAAAGGTGAGAACAGTGAGGCCCAAAGATGTTAAGTGATGTTGGTGACACTGCATTGCTAATGACAAACAGAACCCAAATCAGTACCCTCGATTTCTGATTTTCTGTCTATTGCTCTTTTCCATAGACCAGGCTGCTTTTGCATGAGCAATTTTCATGGCCAAATCTTGCTAGTTTTGAAATTAGAGGTCAAGTTCCTACCCTGAAGTTCCTACAATGCAAAAAGAAAAGACTGATGATACCAACCAGACTGTCTCAATAGCTAGATTTTGGACCTGGGTTAAGAGCCCATATTTTGAATATTTTATGTCTAGTTTCTTAACAAAATTGAGGTCCACATTATTTTTTCTCCTACTGAATAAATCAGTGAGAAAGATCTCTGGGTCCCTGGGCCTCCCTGGAAATTTCTCGACTGCTAACGGAAAGCCGTGCTGTGCCCCTGGCTCACCTGCTATGTCCCCTCTGAATTCCCTGCTCTTTGGCCTGTCTCCCTGCCGCCTTGTTTTATCTGCTCTCTAGTTGCAGAACCTATGTGCATCCCAGCATGGGCGTTTTCACAATCCCTTCCACCTCGATCAGGTCCTGTCCAGCCAGTCATTTATCTCCTGATGAGGTGACAAATCCTGCCACTGACCTATATCCAGTATCTGTTCTCATAATGATCAATACCAACATTCACAGCTTGAAGGGACAGCTGCCGTGGAAGTCGCATTGAAAAGGTCAACACTTATTCTTGGGAGACTTATTCCTTTCCTTTTTCTTTTATTTTAACTAGTTCACCATGGTCGTTTCTAAACAAGTGTGAGCTGCTTGAAGGCAGCACTAACAATTTTTGGCGCTTTTTTAGTAATTTGAATTCTACACACTGAATCAGAAAGCTAATATATTCTAAGAATTGTTTTGAGATAAATATTCAGGAGATGTGAGTAATGAAATCTCACCACTATACAGAATACTGGGTAATGAGGCAGCCAGGGGAGGTTTGAGTGTAAATCTCACTTTCTCTTTTGCACCAGATTTTTGGCATCATCTTAAGAAGTCTCTGTGGTGCATCTGAACATCTGCGGCAGAACCTGGCTGGCAACAAGAAATTTTAGGAATTCTTACTGGGAGAAAAAGCCACACTTATTTTAACCTGATGTGTGCTCTTTAAAAAGTTTCAAAATTTTTTTTTTGGTTAAGTGGCAGTAAGTCTATACATAACTGTACTTGTTTGACCAAATCTGATTGTGAATGTTACACTCATCTCAGACTTTGAAATGTATCAGATAATTTGGGCCAGGTACAGGGGCTTATACCTGCAATCATAGTGCTTTGGGAGGCTGAGCAGGAGGATTGGTTGACCCTGGAGTTCAAGACCTGCCTGGGCAACATAGTGAGATCTTTATAAACAAACCAACAATTTAAAAAAGCTTTTTAAACCAATTACTCAACACAGTGTAACAGGACATCTGATGAACAATAGAATCTCAGGTCAGCCGGATGTGCAATATTATTTATTTATTTACTTACTTATTGAGATAGAGTCTCACAGAGTGCCATGGAATCATAGCTCCCAGCCACCTCAAACTCCTAGGTTCAAGAGATCTTGCCTCAGTCTCTTAAGTAGCTAGGACTACAGGTGCCTGTCACAGCGCACAGTTAGTTTTTCTATTTTCAGTAAAGACAGGGTCTTGCTCTTGCCCAGGCTGGTCTCTAACTCATGAACTCAAGCAGTTCACTCATCTCAGCCTCCCAGAGTGATAGGATTACAGGCATGAGCCACCATGCCTGGCTTGGGTGTGTCATTTTAAAATGTGAAGTTGAAGAAATATTAAAAATGAAAAATAGTTCTTATGGTTAGTTTAAAACTCACCAGTCAAAATTTTAGTCATTTTATGCTTTTTGACCTCAAATATTATAGTATTCTGTTTCTAATTATGAAGCTATAGAAAAGCAATAGAATTTCATACCTTAAATTTTATCAAACAGTGTTTGCATGCAGTGATGGTGGGAATGAAACATTGTCTAAGAATTTTCATTCGTATGACAGTGGTCAAGTTCTAGGAATGGGCAACAGAAGGTGGGGATAGAGATATTTTTGCATATTAACACTAGATTTGACATGTTTGGGCAAAAGTGGTGACATTTGGTCTTTGCTTTGGAGAATGTAGAATGGAGGGGCGCAATGCTCTTTCCCTTCTGTTTGTGTTCAGGGATTGCATGACAATAAGGAGCCTCTTCAGACAAAACCAGCAGGTACACTGCCTCTATTTTTTTCCCTTTGAGATTATCTGCAAGACTAATTAATATTAGAGACAGAAAAGGGGTAACAGAGAGAGAGAGCCCAGAGAGAGAACATACCCTAAGAGATGGCAGGCATCGTCGGCTCAAAGGTAAATCATACATCTTTGGAAGGGAATATGGCTAGAACTCTCTATTAGCCAAGTTATCCTGTGAACTGAACTGAAAGTGCTTTGTTTCTAAAGAAATAAATAGCCAGGTTGCTGTAGAAAACTCTTTCTTCACATGATTGAGAGCAGGAACATACTCTCTCATTTCTAGAGAAATGACGAGAGACTAGATCAATTGATTGAGGTCAGCTGTGGCAATGGCAAGAGACGGCAGGAGTAACAGGAGCCCAAGAAGGTGGCGCATTATTACTGCCCAGTGCCCAGCTTCAGCACACCTGTCAGAGGC
>NW_003852405.1:13032493-13097369 GCF_000181295.1 Otolemur garnettii
CAGGGACACTGCTGCCAGCTTCAGCACACCTGTCAGAGGCGCTGCGGAGCCCCCACTGGCAGGGACACAGCAGTGCTGGAGACAGCAGCCCTGGCCAGAAGACTTCGGAGTTACCCTTTCTGTGTTAAAGGAAATGTGATTGTCTTCTATAGTGATAGTACAGACCCAGGCAGGTCCATGAAGAATTCTCCAGGTGCTGTTCTCCTGCCATAGTGATTGAGGAAGTCATGTGTTCTAGAATGTTCAGCTAAAAGGTGAACCTCTACCAACCTGCATCCTGGAGGGACTCTGTAGATCAGAAACCCCTGCTGACCTGAAATGTACATGTAGTTTGAGTGAGAAACATAATTTTATTAAACCAGTGGGATTTCCAGGTTAATTTATTATTGCAACATTACTTAGCCTATCCTGACAGTAAGAGATAGGTGGGTTCAAAAAAGGTGAATATATTCTTTGATTTGTTTCTCTTGCTTTTTCTGAAGTATCGCAAACATGTTCAATCCCTTGGAATATTGGTATGAATTATTCTTAGATTCAGACAACCACAAAATAGGTTGGCACCTGTATCTAGGCACATGAGTTAGTGCACAAGTTTTTTTTTATTTTTATCTTTTTTTTTTATTAAATCAAATACACATCGATCATGAATACATTTATGCATATGTGGGGTACAATGTGTTGATTTTTTTATACAGTCTGACATGGTTATATCAAACCAATCAACATCGCTTTCACCTCATTTACGTCATTATTGTGTTAGGACATTTATGTTCTCCACTTGACAGATTTGACTTGTACCCTTGCGGTATGCTCCATAGGAGTGGCCCCCCCTTTTGTGCTGAATTTGGATTTCCATCAACCATGAGTTAGATGAGTCTATTGAAGAATATCAGCTGGTAAAATACTGAATTTGATAGTGTATGTTAAAAGGTGTTAAGTTCATCTTGGGGAGATTTGTCAGTAATACTGAAGAGTTTAAAAATACACAGACTCCTATTCAATAAACCTGAATTGCACACAAATGGTTAAGCAGAAAAGTTAAAAAATGTCTAAATGTTTTTTTTTAGCAGAAATAGTGGAGACCACCTGAGTTCCTTTCAATAGAGAAAAAAGAATGGAAGGTTGTTTATGATGTATGTTGTGTAAATAAATTTATAGGATAATATGGTATCATCTCAATTTTTGTTAAGCATTATAAAGTGTTTAACATGGACAAAAGTGGTTTAAAGGACATGATCATCCTTAAAAGTGCTTATACTTTGTGAATGGTAAGGAGGAGTTGATAAGGGGCCACTGCTGCTTGATTTCGTTTTTACAATGAGCATATAGTCTTTAAATGAGGCCACAAAAGCAATTAAAATAGACTGAACTAATTCTTAATGGATGACTGAAGGGAAACGATTTTTGGCATTACACACATCAGTCTGGGAAGGAAAATCATACAAAGGAGAAAATCAGAGTATTTATTCTTTAAAATAGGGGTCAGTATCATATGTAGACTTTAAACATTTCAAAAGAGATTGCAGAAGGTGGAGTTATATGTTTCCAAATAGTCACCAAGAGGTGCTCGTAATGACAAAATTTATTTGTTCTGAGGGTTGGTGGTGTTGTCTGTTTTATAAATCCTTCCAAGACAGTCTCCTCCTCAGAGTTAAGATCCCAGGTCAAAGGCCCAGTGGGAGACAGGGTTGAGGTCTCCTAGGAAATGTTTGCCAGGGACCGCCTCTTTAAACTTTACCAAATACACAAATGGCATTTTTTGCTGGTAAAGAATGGATTTGGAAAATAAAGCAAGTCTGAGGTAAAGTGAATTTACAGTGTAGCCCTAAATCAAATAATTTTATGGGTTTGATACATTGTAACGTAAAATAGAATTCTTAACATAGCCACAATCTTTAGTACCAATCAAATAGCCAACAAATCCTGCCAATTTAGGCCTCCTAAAATCCTTTCTGGGGCTGGAGTCATCCCGTTTGTACGGTCATAGAGGTAGATAATTACAAACAAGGCTTCACTTTCTTGTACGCCGTTTTACACACGAGTACTGAATGGAAACTCCACTACCCTTCGCAAAAGTAAAGGTTTCATGGACATTCAGCTCTTGGTGATTTGTAGGAGAAGGTAAATAATCTGCGTGAGCTATTTAAAAAATATTACAAATAAAAAAAAAGGAATATGGAATCACAAAGAAATGAGTCTATTCTCCAATTTTCTTTCGGATTCCCTGGTTCCGAGGTTGTAGGAAGGCATGGTTAAGTACCTAAAATGAAGCCCCCGTTTAAACCAAAGGGGATTTCCTAATCAGAAGAGAAAGCCTCGCACGACTCTGCTGCAGGCTTGCGATACTGCAGCCCCTCTCTCAGTGCACATCTCACATTCAAAGTCATTTCTCCATGCCTGTCAAGTGAACTGAACCCTCTGATTGTCTGTCTAGGACAGTGATCCATTTCTAATGTATGAGGCTACAGTTTTTGAACTCATAAACTGTAAACTGTATTAAATAAACTGCCTCCTGATTGATGAGTGCTGCTCTCATAGGCTAATTTCTCATCTAAACGGTGATATGAAAATTCTTGCTAAAGGGTTGGTGACAGGACTAAACGGGGGTAATAGCAGACTTAATCAAGAAAGACAAATGGGATTCATTAACAACTGGCACTCAGCAGACAATCTTCAGAGACTTCTCAGCACAATCTCATTGGTCCAATCGAAAATAATTGTGTGCTGCTTTTATCACTGAATGCAGAACAAGCGCAATGTGAAATTCTATTGGTGATATTAAGTAGAATTCAAATTTGGACTGAATATTTTGCCAGGAACCCATCTTTGCATGAGAAGAGTGGAGGGTAAAAAAAAAAAAAAAAAATTCTGGGTTTCATGCTGAGAATTTGTTTCTCTGATTGATCAGTTTTTTCCATGTTGTTCATTCCACCCTGGCACTTTATCTAATGAACTGGATCTTACTCTAACTGGCAGGGATGTCTCTATTGGAGGCATCTTGTCTCTGGCTGGCTTTAGAATTGGCATGTGGTCCATCCTGTCCAAGGTCTTTGAGCTCCATTTGCAAAAATACTTCTGTTATTGAGCTCTTGAGATTGGGCTCATGTGCTAGAAATGACCGTCTACGAGAGTCATGCTGGAGAATTTGCTGGGAAGTTCCTTCTAAATCAGGAGCTGTATTTCCCAGGCCCCCTGCATTTACTTGAGGGAAGTGACTAAGTCGTTGCCAATGGTCTGTGGGCCAGAGACGTGCATGCCATTTCTACATCTGTCCCGTGATGGTTTTTCACTTAGTCTCTCTCCTTCTCTTTTTCTGATCAGTCAGCCGGAACCAAAGGGTGCAGCAGCACTTGTGAGTGATGGAGCCACGGACAGAAGGAACATGAGTCATATTTGAGAAAATCTGGGGATTTTACATGAGGGGGAAACAGTTCTTGCATTAAACCATGGAGAACTGGGAGTTGTTAATAGCATCTAGCTTTACTTTGAGAAGGCACTTAGTATTATAACTATCCTTTGACCTATTAGCTTTGGTGACTCTCTTTATTAATGGACTTTTTAAACTTTGAATTTTGTATGTAGCTGTACATACTTTTGTATACAATTGGGCTTTAACACAAATCTTTTTTTTGAACTTGTGGACACTAAGGCCCAGTTCTAGATAAGAGTTTCCCACTGGCCTGCTCTTTTCCCCCACACTCCCCCCAAGCAGTTCAAGGACCTGGGTACAATGTATGTCTCTCCACTCAGACTGCCCTGAGGAAATAAGATTGGACATCTTATTTTTCCTTTTTTCATCTTTAGCATCAGAAGGATATACACGGTAGGCACTTCAATCTCTTTAAGAGCAAATTTCTAACCGTGAGGCACAGAAGCGTGAAGTAACATTCCAGACCACAGGAACAAACACAGTCTTTACGTCTTTGTCCATATTCCTTCCTGAGAGAATTTGCCTTCACCCTCAGTTCCTTCTGAAATGGCAATTCTCTGTGTTTTTTTTTTTTTATACCGTAGCTGACAGGATGAGAGCTGTCTACGTGGTTCGAGGCATAAGAATTTTATAGAGACAGCTCCCTCTCTGGTAAGATCGAGGATAAATAGAGAGACAGTGGCCCAGAACATTAAATGCAACTTGGTCACCTGTTCTCTGGGCTATACTTTTGGGGGTGTGGCGCTGACCATAAGCTGGGCCACTCCGGGAGCCTGGCTGTGGCAGCTGTTGTGGCCTGCCCACAGTCCTTCAGCTCGTACTGTCCCATTCCATGTCAGCAGTGGCTATTGGAAGCTCAGGCTGTTCTCTCCTCCAGAGTTGTAGCTTCACAATCTGAAGCTTTGGGGGCAGCCTGGAGCCTATGGTAGCAAAGGGGCAGGGAGTGAATCACCTGGCCTCCTCGGCCTGCAGCAGTGGTAACTTTGAGGTACGCTCTACGCAGTCTCCAGGGAGCCTCTGGGACTGAGCCTCAGATGCCATCAGCTGCAAAGTGCACTCTGCATCTTCCTTTCCTTCTGTTTTACTTCCCCTCCCCCTCCTGGGGCTTTCCCAGGTTACGCTCAGGTAAACTATAGCAGTGCATGGGATACAGAAGGGACGCTAGGTTGGGGTGTGTGTAACTCGGATCCCTGATGAACAGGGCATATACGGTAATAATAACAATGCTGTAATGACCTGTACTGTAATAATAATACCCTGGTACTGTAATACTAAGTTATAGAGACTATTGTGTTCTTTCTTTTAGTTCCAACAAGCAGAACATAAAGACAAATTCATAAAAATTGTTTAGATAGGAAAAATTTCAAGAAAGAATATTAAAGGTTAACACTCACCTAATGTTGCATCAATGCCAGGCTAATAGGAATATTATGCTTATTTTGACCCTGTGGCCAAACCCACAATAACCCTCCCATTTTGATAATGAATGCACTCTGCTGCTTAGTAATAACTGATGCTTTCACTGGGGCACTGCCGTTCCATGTTCCACTACTCTCACGTTATTCTTTATAATTGTTGCAGTAGCCAAGTGACCGAAATCTGATGCTTTCCCAATGAATCACTGCATCTGGCCTTTCCCCAAACACTTAATTATTTCAACTTTTGTTTCCATTATAATCACCTTTGTATTTGCTATTGGCTCACCTGGACTTACCCTGGGCTTTGGCTTTGGAGGCATGGTCCTAAGGGTAAACACAGACTCCGAAAATCAAATTAAAAAGTTCAGATGCTTAACTTAAAAGTGATGCTGTGGGGAAGTGTCCATATAGACAGCGAGACTGGATAAAGATGCTGTGGCAATGAACCACTTATGCCATGCAGTTTGTTTCTGTGCGTGGAGAAACTGATCCTCAACTATTCATTTTATCATTTAATTTTTTTTTTTTTTGAGACAGAGCCTCAAGCTGTCCCCCTGGGTAGAGTGCCGTGGCATTACAGCTCACAGTAACCTCCAACTCCTGGGCTCAAGCGAGTCTCCTGCCTCCGCCTCCCAAGTAGCTGGGACCACAGGCGCCCGCCACAACGCCCGGCTATTTTTTGGTTGCAGCCGTCATTGTTGTTTGGTGGGTCCGGGCTGGGGATTCGAACCTGCCACCTTAAGTGTATGTGGCTGGCGCCTTAGCCGGTTGAGCTATAGGTGCCGAGCCATCATTTAATTTTAAATTATCCTCAGGGGAGCCTTGGGAGCCTGTTCTTAAGTAGTGAATGTGGAAGCTGGGTCAGCCTTGACCAGGGACTGCCCGGACTTGCATTCCAACTCTTGTATCTACACCTGCTTTTGAAGAATCCCACCTAACACAATGACAGGCGTCGTTTTGGAAGTTATATATGATGTTAGCTATTTTTGAGCGATAATAAAGCAATTGATGGGTGGTAGCTGCTGATCTCTGGTGTAGTGAATTATCGTCTGCTCTACTGAAGAAGTCAAAACAACTGTTCAGACATAAATCAGTATGCTACGTATCAGTATGCTACGTGAGAGCCAGTTAAATCTGACAATTACATCTGAAGTAATTCTTGGTGTATTTGGACACTGTAAGAGGTGTCATCACAGATACATTTCATCCAGTTGAAGCAACTTCAGAGAATGTGGGGAGTCCATCTGTCTTTTCTGCTGCTTTCCTCCATTTTTTGCAGATTCAACTGTACTGTTCTCGATATCTACCCCTAAGGGACATTATGGCCACTCTACACTTGGGGATGAAAATTTCCATTTGCAGAGCAAGTCACTTGGTCACAGTGACCTGGCAGCTGCCTCAGATGTGGCAGCTCTTATTCTGCTCTGATCTGTTCCTACTTGTGTGTTTGTACAAACTGTACTCTCCAGTGTGGATACCAGTGCGGCTGGGTGATGGTTTCATCTTTCCTACGGTCTCTCTCAGCTGTCTTAGTAACAATTGTGTGCTTGCTAGGATAATACATCCATCTTCAAACCATCCAACGTAAAGACAAAATAAATATAAAAGCTAAATAAAAACATGAGGCTTGCTGTGCACTGCAATTTCAGCCCAAGTTCACCTCTCCATCCCCTTCCTGCAGGTGGCTGCTATGAATCCCTTCTTCAGTAGAAATTCTGGAGCTGTTTCAGCTCATGGTACAGATAGAAGTGCCACAGCATGGGTGAGTGGCATGAGCAAGTCTTACCCTGACTTCACTCCCTCTCCAAGATTTCTGTACTTTGAATTGCTTCTTCCTGCTCATCCGACTGCCTCCCTTCAAAGTTTTATGCAAGCCACACCCCCTACACCTCGCTCCATCACTAGCCAATTGTCAGGGTGAAATATCAGTCTATCCAGGAGAAGATAACATAATCCTTTAATTTTCAGCAAAAGCAGATGACTGCAAAAGTATATCTCTGTCCTTCAGATACCTGGGGCAACTCTAGCCATCGCCTCTCAACTTGACTTCTCCTGGAGCCATAAAAATGAGTGAGTCGAGTGAAGATCACCACTTTGAGGGTAAACAGCCAAACACCTGTCAGCACCTGCTGGTGCCTGTGTTATCGCCCTTGAGCATTTCTTCAGGTTTGGAAGAGTGTTGTGAGAGAGCTTTCTGCTTTGACTCCGGCTCCTGAGTTGTTGGAAGGGTCAGTTCTCAGGATGGCATTCCCTCTAGCTGAGACTTAGCAGATGTCTTCCCGTGAAAGTCACAAACAAAGGCTTGAAAATTCACCTACCACTACAGAAACAAAGGACAGGTGTTAATTGAAGCAGGATAACTGCGGATTCTAGGGAAGTTTTCAGAAATAAGAAAAAAAAAAAACCAGGATGTTATTAGAGAAATCATACTCTTGGCCATGGGAAAAATAATGTATATAATGCATAAGATACATACATTTATCTATGTACAGCTCACATATTATATACATTTATATTCTTTAAATAAATGATGGTACATTACGTGTAGTTATATATGCTGTTTAGCCACTTACTGCTAAATCTTGGGGATTGTTCCATATCTCTCTTGAATAAAACACCTTGTCTGTTTATGAATATTGCTACTAATCTACATAAAAGGTTACATCAGGTACTGGGTTTGATCTCTGCAATATAAGTACTGTTCCTGCAGTTAGTCATAATGCAACTCAGCCCAACATAATAACTTTCAAGTATATATATTTTTCTAAACCACCCCAAAACTTAATTAAATACAAGAGCTTTAATGGTAAGACTCTAATTGTATAAAGACTGCTGCAACATAATGTATCTTGCAAAATAGGTATTTAGAACTCAAAGTATTATGACCATTAATAACATGGCTTAAAAAAATTTATGATTGATCATTAGCAAGAAATCTTAAGTAACTAAAGTGAGGGAATTCAATTAAATGAACTTCTCTATCATTCATTAATAAACCTTTGTGTTTAACCTGAATTAGGAGTTTGTGTTAGAAACTTGATATCATTTACCTGAAAAGTCAAATATATACTACAAGGTTGAGTTTGGATGACTTTTCCTCTTTGACTTCTTTTTTTATTTATAATCTATCTTGCCATGGTAGTGTGAGAATTAAAGTTTTGAAGAGTTGGTATTTCCTCATAGAGCAACCTACAAATGACGATTTCTACCAATATGTGTGACATATGTATTTTCCTAGCAGGTGGTCAGCTGTTGTGAGTCCACTTCCTCTATGGATCTAGCCCAAGGCCAAGCACCATGTCCTGTGTATCACACACATAGAGGAGAAATAGTAGCTCAACTGAACTATGTTAAATGTGATGTTAAAAACCATTTCTTATTCATTTCCTCCTCCAAGCCTTCAGTGGTCCTCAACCTTCCTAGTGCCACAGCCCTTTAATACAGTTCCTGTATGGGGCGCGACTCATAGGTTGAGAACTGCTGCTCGAGGCAACAGCAACAGCAGCAACAACATTCAAAGAAGACTCTTGCTTTGGGGTCACAAGTGATGGGAATTGAGTCAAACATGGAACAAAAAGTAGAAAACCATCTACTAGTGATCGCTAAGCAGAAATAACACCCCATCATTTTACATTATTTCTGGGCCTGACTCATTGCTTTGGGGGAACTGATAACTTTATGGAAAAGTTGGATCTTTCCAGTGTGACAAAAATTCCTTGGGAAATAGGCGACTAAAATTAATAGATCACTTTAGCACTAGGAGAATAAAGGGAGAGTTACTGGAGTGGGGAACCATGAGTGCAAAGTGAGGGGTTGTGGGTAGGCTGCCAATACAAGAACAGACTCAAGTGGAAGACATCTCTGTGTCCTCTGTAGCAGAGAGGATCCCTCTGGAGTATACCTGAAGCTATGGACACAGACATGACTTACATTTGAATCCTGAATCCCTGACCTACTTGCTGTCTTACCTTGGGAAAATTATTTCACTGCTCAGTTTCTTTATGTATAAATTGAGAGTAATCATAATATCTACTTAGTTATTTAATGGTAAGGATTAAATGAGCTACTCCATGCAAGCCATCTGGATGGTCTGGCTCATAATAAGTGCTGGTTAATGGTAGATACTGTTATTACCTAGTCTACAAATGAGAAGGAAGGAATTGTCTTTTTGAGTAGATTCTTAGCCAGACTGTGGAACAGTCTCTTTCTAACCACCATTCTTACTGTCAACTGTAAGGCAGTTGTCCAAACACAAGCCTTAGGGCAGTAAAAGATGGAAGATGGCCTTCCTGAAGGAAAATTGGATTGCCGTCCTGTTGATGCCACAGAGTGCAACAGCCGATGCCAAGAGGTCCTGTGACGCTGCCCGTGAAAGCGAGAGGTATATGATGATAGGATCCAGATGAGTACTGCTCAAGTACTGTGAGAAGACTTCACTAGGACCTGCACCATGAACCCCGAGGCTTTCCAGGGCACTATGTGGACCTTCTCTGGGTGATCTTGTTCTTAAAAGCAAACACCAACATCTGTTCTACTCCTGCAGAATGGCAGTGAGCAATCTCCTAAAAGTGATGAAGAATGGTTAAAGCTTTGATTAGTTTATTATTTCGTTCTTTATTCATGCAAATACATGTCAGCAGACTGTAAGGCCAGCCAACGCATGGCTAGGAAGGAATGCGGTTTAGGGAGGAGCTTGGCTTGCATCCCCTGGACTGTGCTACACCCAGAAGGGATGCCCATAAGTATACTTTGTAGGAATAGAGGTTCCAAGACGGCCAAATTAATGGCCATTCATTAACAGTGGAACTTGGGAGTTACAACTGGATGGCTTATTGTTAGTAGGAATGTAGAAAGGGGAGGAGGGTTAGCAACAGAGATGTCTGACCTTGAGGAGAGGAAGAGTTGACGCCACAAATATTGCTATTCCCATGCCTGCCTGGGAAAAGGCAGGCTGACTGTGAGAGATCGCTGGACAGTGCCCCTCCAAGTCTGGATGCTGGGCTGGAGAGACATTCCTTCTTCCCAGAGATGCTGCTGCGTTTGCCCCTGCACTGAGCATGCTCTCTTTCAGACACTTCCCTCTTGGTGAATGAATGGCAGGTATCAGACCCTTGCAGCTTCGCCCGGACTGATATCTGGCATGTATCATTTTCTTCTTCCCTCAATTTTCCATTGTCAAATCATCCATTAAATTGGATTGAGCCCGCTTAAGCCAGCCTGTCTTGGAGTGCTCAGGGGAGATTAGTTTGAAAGGAACAAGACCTTGGCTGTCAGGCAGGTTAGCACAAGCTCTCACGCCTCAACTTCTCACCTTGCAGAGGTCCTATGACATCGCCTGGCCCACCAGTGGCCTAGCCTCCTCCCTTCTCTCAACACCCTTCTCTCCTTGGCTCAGAAACTGTGATTACCCTCTGTTCTAGCCTTGAGGCTTTATTTTATTTCTTTTTTAAAGGAGAGGTCAATAGGACAGAGGATGAGATGGAGAGCAGAAAATGTGAGCCGTCCTTTGACATTTTATGTTCAAATCTCACTATGTAAACTTTTGAGGTCATTTTCCTAACAGGTGTTAGGTAATTTATGAAGAAGACTTTATGAAAAAGACTGCCATGGCAATTGTAACAACAACAAAAATAAACAAATGGGATTTAATTAAACTGAAAAGCTAAGGAGACAACAACCAAAGCAAATAGACAACCTACCCAATGGGAAAGAATGTTTGCATATTTTGAATCAGACAAAAGCTGATTCAAGTAACTAGGAAGATTCCAATAACTAGGATCTATAGAGAACTTAAATTAATCCACATGAAAAAAGCCAACAATCCCATACATCAATGGGGAAGAGAGATGAACAGAACCTTCTTTAAAGAAGATAGACAAATGGCTAGCAAACATGAAAAAATGCTCATCATCCCTAATTGTTAGAGAAATGTAAATTAAAACCACCCCGAGATGTCATCTAACCCCAGTGAGAATGGCCCATATCACAAAATCTCAAAACTGCAGATGCTGGTGCAGGTGTGGAGAGAAAGGAACACTTTTACACTGCTGGTGGGACTGCAAACTAATACACCCTTTTTGGAAGAAAGTATGGAGAAACCTCAAAGCACTCAACCTAGATCTTCCATTTTATCCTGCAATCCCATTACTGGGCATCTATCCAGAAGGAAAAAAAAACAAACAACTTTTATTATAACGACACTTGTACTAGACTGTTTATCACAGCTCAATTTACAATCACTAAAATGTGGAAACAGCCTAAATGCCCGTCAACCCAGGAATGGATTGGCAAGCTGTGGTATATGTATCCCATGGATACTATTCAGCCATTTAAAAAAACGGAGATTTTGCAGCATTTGTATTAATCTGGATGGAGGTGGAACACATTATTCTTAGTGAAGCATCATAGGAATGGAGAAGCATGAATCCTATGTATTCAACTTTGCTATGAGGACAATTAATGACAATGACATAATGAGGGGTGGAGGAAGGGGAGAGCAGGCAGAGAAGAAGGGAGGGGGTGGTAGAAAGGAAAAGAAAAAAAGAAAAGAAAAGAGCAACTAATTATCACATAAGTTGGATTTAATTTTGACCAAAGTACATTATTTGAACAATAATTTTTAATTCAACTTGTTAATATGTTGTTTAGGGTATTGTATCCTCATTTATAAGTGAAATATGTTTATAATTTCCCTTTATAATAATGTATTTTTTCCAATTTTAATATCAAGTATATCTAGATGAAGTAGAGTGAATTTGAAGGATTTCTTCTTTTTCTATTGTCTGTAAGATTTGGCATGATCTGTTTTTTGAAATTATTTTCTATTTTTACCTATAAATATTAGTTGTCTATTTTTTCCGACTTTGGAAAAATTAAAAAAAAATAGCGAAAACTTAACTAGTGTTTCCATTAAAAGTCATTTGTTTAAAAATTGGAAAAGGAAAGTCACATGTGAGCAAACTGAGTTCAGTTCCTCGCTTTCAGAGGTAAGTGGAACACATTTTTCTTGTACTGATCACTTTCCAGGGAGAGGTGTCTTCTCACCCAGGGTTTGACCGCAGCATTGTGGTCAGTGAGCATGAAAAGCATGTCAACTCCATTGGAATGAGAAGCTGGCAGCTTTGGATCTGCCTTTTATCACACTCCATGTAGTGACAAAGCTGTTGCACTTTAGATAGGAGCCCTTAACCCCCAGGAATGGAGAGTTGGAAGGGCTTGGTAGGAAGGCTGACGACAGACAGCCTCAAATTAAATGCATGCACCCTGGTGTCCTAGTCCTGGTTTAAATATAAAGAAACTTTATGAATTCATCTAGAGACTTAAAAGAAGATACACATTGACATTCTAGTTTCATAAAGTTAAAGAGGTGATAGCTAGCTTCTCTCATCTCAAATCTAAACTCGAAATCTATAGGACTCACAAATTACCCTATACTATCTTACACGTGTGATGCCTCTGTAAACTAGTTTCCACAGTTCCCTCTGTAAAACATTAATGATATTTTGAACATGCCCAATATGTTAATCATAGTTGCCTTAATCTTTTCCCTTCCCCCTTCCTTTCTGAATTTGTTCAGTCTGTCACTATCTATCTGTCACTTAGGTTTTGACGTGGTCTCTTAATTAGTTTTGTCCCTCCAGATTACCTTCTATAATGCTAAAAACTGCCATCGTTTCCCAAAACAATGTTGATCATGTCATTTTTCTATTTAAAATCTTTTGTTTGGCCAGGCATAGTGGCTCACACCTGTAATCCAGCACTCTGGGAGGCCAAGGTGGGTGGATCACTTGAGCTCAGGAGTTCTAGACCAGCCTGGGCAAGACCAACACCGTGTCTCTACTGAACAAAACAGCCAGCCTTGTGGCAGGTGCCTGTAGTCCCAATTAGTTGGGACACTGAGGCAAGAGGATTGCTGAAGCCCAAGAGTTTGAGGTTGCTGTGAGTTATGAAGCCATGGCACTCTACCCAGGGCAACAGAGTGAGACTCTGTCTCAAAAAAATAAAAAAATTCTTTTGCTTGTTATCTCTGTTGCTTTTTGTCCACTCTATTAGACCCCCTTTAAATGAATCCAGTAAGCCAGTGCAAACCAGCTCAGGGACCCATGATCCCTGCTTTGCTGTACCCTGTGACCCTTCCTTGGGGTCTCTTGGTGCTTGATCAGTTGATTTTCTGATACTCAGCTTCTGCTGTGATTCCATGCTTTTCCCTTACTCTCTCTTGTGATGTGAATGTGAACTGACAACTTAGTTTTAAATATGTTAACCTGGCTTCATTGCTGGTCTCACTCCCAGCATAATTTCCTATATTCTAGCTAGTTTCATGTACTACACAGATCCATTTACTTGTTCACTCTTCCATCTATTCATTCATTCCCTTAAAAAATAGTGTCCAGAACTATATTAAGCATTGAGGATGCTGAATGATACACTTCACCCAAAATAGAATTGCTTACACTACAGTATAGGATGAAGACAAATCTTGTGACATCAAAGGATATTCTCAGAGGATGTGATGTCTAAGGTGACAGATGAAGGATAAGCAGAGGGTAGGCAAGAGAAGGAAAGGGGGAAGAAAGTTTTATAGTGTAGAAAGGCCCAGGAAGGGACTTTTCCAAGGGCAGAAGCTGGATCAGAGACAGTAAATGGCAAGAGATGAGGCTGGACAGCTACACGTCATTCACATCATCAAGGACCTTACACACCATGAAAGGATGTGACTTCATCCTGAGGCCAATGGATCATCACTGAGGCTTTCAGAAGGGAGACACTGATTGATTTGAATTGTGGGAGGACTACCCTAGTTTTGTATATGATGCATTTGGAGTATGAAGGACTAGGACCAGGGATGATGGACGAGCATCACTATGGGATGAGCACGGATGGCAGTTGGGACCAGCGTGATTCCAATCTTGGTGGAAACAATTGCATGGATGTGACAGACACATATTGAGGAGATAGAATTAAAAGGACTTGGTAGGTCATAAGAAATGGGGAGTTAAAAGTAATAATCCAAAAAATTAAAACGTCCCCCATTTCTTGAGTACTTCCTCGTGTAGAGAACTGTTTAACTGCTTTACCTACATGGTCTCACTTCATCTTCTACATGATCTTTACCTATGGGCTGTGTAATATTATTATCCTCATTTCCAGATGAATAATCTCAGGCACAGAGGAGTTACATCACTTCACCTAGGTCAGGAAGCCAAGAGAGGGAAGAGGGAGGTCCACTCTGGCAGGTAAGTCATGAAGAACCCAGAGCCTGTGTTCTTAATGACTCTCCTGGACAGCCTCAGAATGGGCAGCAGTGACACTTTCCACCCAGGGCCAGGCTGCCTACCTCTCCTCCATCACCCCCAGGTACTGCAGTATTGTATGTTTATAAATTTGGCATGAACATAGTTTTTCAGGGGGAACATGGTGAGTGCTTCTTGGCAAAGTTCTCACTATAACAAGTTTCTGATTTTTCTCAGAAAAGGCTAGCTGCTCTGAATTCAGATTGTGCTGGAATTAGTGCTGGTTTGGTTTTGAGAAACAGACATTAATTCATGTCACCTCAAATAATGATGAACACAAATTCAAGGAATTCAATTACCAAGAATGGACCTGAGCCTAGACAAGGAACTAAAAAATCAGAAACAATCTTTCCTTCTCAGTCTCCGGGAGACTTTGTCTCTGCTTCTAACACCAAGTCCGTGATTCTCATGCTTCTTTCTATTAAAGTAAACAGATGACCTGCTCTTCTTTCAGTGGAGATTCCTCTCTAAATCTATATGATCAATGAACAGTCCATACCTCCCCAACCTTTATGCTTGGAATAAGTTCCAGAGAAAACCAGCCATTGGTCCACCTTGAGTCATGTGTACACCTCTCTTCCTATCAGCCATGGTGTAAGCAAGAATACACAGAATGGCCATTTCAGACGGAGCTGAGAGCAGAGGTAGATTCTTAGGAGGAGAATGCACAAAGACGTAAAGACTGTTTGTTAGTGTGGTCTGGAATGTTATCTCCCTCTCTGTGTCTCATGGTCAGAAGCCCATTTTTAAAGAGATTGAAATCGCTACAGAGAACCTGCCCAGACGTTGCTGGACGTGATAATTTGTCTACATCTCTTCTTTACCCGTACTGTTCCTTATGCAGACCTCCCACTCAGGCTTGTCTAGTGCCTCATGTCTGACTTCTGAGGCATAGTGCGTTAGGTAAGTTGGCAGAGCTGCCCTCTTCTGTCTATGTTGTCACTGATTTAACTCAGTCTCTAATCATTTCTAACTGCCTTACTGCAAGAGCTCCATGACTAGTCTCCCTCCTTTAATATTTCTTCATTCTAGTTCTTTCTTTTCTTCTTTCACATTGTTAGCGAAGTGATCTTTCCAGGACATCAATCAAATTGTGTCATATTTTTATGTCTTAGAAAGGCTTTTACAGAGGTCTAAGAGACTATGGCAAAAGATGCAGCTCCACATCTGTTTTTCTACTTCCTTACCCACCTCTGCACTCTCCTAAAGGGGCTACTTGCAATTCCCTGTCCTTTATGTTCTCCCAGAACTCTGTAATAGATACAGTATGCACTCTTTATTCTTTCTTTTTTTTTTTTTATTAAATGATAACTATGTACATTAATGCAATTCTGGGGTCAGTAATGCACTTTTAACTTGGCAAAACTTTCCCCTTATCTTCTTCTTCATCTGGATAACTTCTTCTTATCCCCGGAAAGTAATTCATATTTGACTTTCTCAGGAAATTCTTTTTTATTAAATCATAGCTGTGTGCAATAATGCAATGATGAGGTGGGTAGAATGTGCTGGTTTTATATACAATTTGAAATATTTTCATCAAATTGGTTAACACAGCCTTCACGGCATTTTCTTAGTTATTGTGTTAAGTCATTTATATTCTACACCTAGTAAATTTCACATGTACCCTTGTAAGATGTACCATAGGTGTGGTCCCACCAATTACCCACCCTCCACCCATCCTCCCCCCTCCCCTCCCCTCCCTTTCCCCTTCTTCTTGGGCTATAATTGGGTTACAGCTTTCATAAGACAGCTATAAATTAGTTTCATAGTAGGGCTGAGTACATTGGATACTTTTTCTTCCATTGACTTTACCTCTTACATGTGTACATGGATGGAGCTGGAACATATTCTTCTTAGCAAGTATCTCAAGAAAGAAAAATTTTCTTGCTGGTTTCTCCTTGACACTATTACAGCCCCTACCTCTGTAGCACCTTGCCCTAAGTGAGATCTAGATAGTTTAACAATGATACCCCCCATTGTCATTGAATGGGGTTTTCCATCTTGTTACAAGGGTGACAGTTTGGAATAATAAGTCTTTTTCTATTGAATGAACAAATGTATGTGTTGCTGTAAATAGATATATATTAATGTTTGAAGTGGCCTTGGCATTTTTTTCCTTGTATTACTGTCATTGGCACTGGGCTTCACAGCAAGAAGGCTAGTGCTTTTGTTGAGACTTCCCTCTGAGACTTCAACCTTTGATGCCAGGAATTAGGCACTCACTATCTTTGTATTTTTCTCAATGCCTGGCACTGTGACAAGCGTACAGTAGGATTACCTAAAGATTGGCTGAATTACATAGATTATTAATGATTGGGCATATATATTGCTGTAAAATACATCTTTAGATGTGTAATAAATCTATATGTATGCACGTGTGTGATAAGTGCAATCTCAGTGATCTCCCTTGATTTGGAATTCAAGTCCTGTGTGTTCTTTAGACAGGTAACACCATCAATCCTTGCAATTGGATTTTGGGAATCTTTGGAAAGCACTACTTATTATTGTTCATGTCATTCTAATACAACCTTACCATTATGGTCTTTGATATTTATAAGGTTCTCTTTAGAACATACTGCAGGGGCATGCTTACCACTGATTTAATCAAGTAGCACTTCAGTTTGAAGAAGCTCCGTTTCTGATATAAATCCCCGCACTAAATTATTCTATGGAGTGCCTTTAAGAATTAATATGCCCACATTTTTGTTATTTTCACAACAATAAAAAGAATTCTTGGAACGTTAAGTAAACATTTAGCCCTTATTGTGCTGGCTAGTAGTTTAGAGTGATTTAAATCTTTAAGTGCTGGAATGCAACAGGGCATTTCTGAAGGGTAAATGTGAAGCTTCCTATGCCAAACACACACACGTAGAGCATACACATGTGCACACAACATTTTTTGAGTGTTTTTCTTCCTGTCATTTACAAGTCCTTTTTCATGCATTATCCTCTTCTTTTAAAAGCCAAAATTCAACAAGGGCTACCAGCTAGATAATCCACAGTGTGTGTGCCTCCAGCGTCTTGCACACGTAATAGACCATCTTGCCACAGCAAAGTGGCTGCTCCAGAACATACTGCAAAAACATTAAGCCTTTTTATTGGATTACATGTATCCAGATTGTGTGGAAAGCTCAGCTTTAAAGTAGTTCTTCTCTCCTCAAATCCCATTTTCCTCCTTTAGTAGCAGAAATTGTGTTCTTGACATTGGTCAAAACATTTGCGGGAAATTTCCCCCTGATTGGTGGTTTCTTATCATTATGGCTCTAATGAAGCCTGTACAACTCTGTTCTAGCCTTAGGGCATTGGAAAGTTCTTGTCCATACTTAATCCATACAGGTTAGAAATGTTCCAGATCTGAGTGATAATCTGTGTTTTGCGCTCTGCCACCAGAACACAGTCTTTCCCCGCCATGCCTTGGGGAACGAGATTTCACGGCTGCCATGGCAGTAATAGACCATAGGACCCCCACAGCATGACTTGTGGTCATTTTTTCTACAAATGCAATTCACCTTATTCATTTTCCCCCCAGTGACTTTATAGCCACACAAAGCTTCCTGAATTCAATGACTGTATCAGGGACCGTGTCCAACATTTTACATAGATGATCACCTTTGATCTTCACAGCAATCCTTTTTTTATAGGAGTTTTATTGAGATACAACTTTATAATCACAAAATTCACCCTTTTAATGCATAGATTTCAATTGTTTTTATTTAGTATATTTACAGCATTGTGCTGTAATATCATCACCATCATATAATTTTTAAAAAGTTTGTTGCTTATCTTTTTTTAATGGCAACATCTAAGATATGGCTTTTCTTTTTTAAAATATTTATTTTTATTGGTACATAAATAATACAGTTTTCACAGTATAGTGATGCTTTTAATACATTCATATGATCAAATCAGGGCAATTGGGATATACATTGCTTAAGCCACACATCTTTTCTTTATGTTAGTAACACTCCAATAGCTTTTATAGCTATTTTGAAATGCACTATTGATTAATGTTAACTATAATCACTCTGCTTATCTGTCAAAAGCCAGAACTTATTCTTCTTTCTGTACCCATGAATCAATCTTTCTTCATCCTCAACTCCTCCTACTTTTCCTGGCTCTGGTAACTACCAGTCTGCTCTCCATCTTCATGAAATCCATTTTTTTTAGCTCCCACATGTAAAAAGAACTTGTGATATTTGTCTTTTGGTGTTTGGCTTATTTTACTTAACATAAGGAATTCATTTCTATCCATGTTGCTACAAATGACAGGATTTCATTCCTTTTTTATAACTGAATAATATTCCATCATGTATAGACCATATTTTCTTTATGCATTCACCTGTTGATAGGAACTTAGGTTGATTCCGTGTTTTGGCTATTGTAAAATATAGCAGTGAAGATGCCAAGGCAGCTATCTTTTCCATATACTCACCTTTCTTTTAGATATGTACTCCATAGTGGAATTGCTGGATCATTTGGATGTTTTATTTTTAGTTTTTTGAGGAAACATCATACTGTTTTGCATAGTCACCATGTTAATTTGCAATCCCTCTGACAGTGTATAAGTGTCCCCTCTAACATTCATTAGTCTCTCTTTTTTTTTAAATTTATTTTTCTTACATATACATGTGTATATTAGGTTTCCACTTTTGCCTTCACAGAATTAAAAGGCTAAATTTAATGACAATAATAATATTTAACATAAGGACTGAGAACAAAAACCTCATAAAGAATGAAAGAAGATAAATACATTCAGAAAAGAAATCAGATGATTGCTGCAATGAATTATTAGGCAATAATAATAGTAATAATATAAAGAAAGTAACATTCCCATTGTCAGACAGAAGTATGTCTATTATAGAATACTTTGATCAGTTTACTTCTTCTTATTTTTTTTTCTTAAGTCTCAAAAAAAATAGACAACTCATATTTATAAGTAAAAGATAATTTCAAAAAAACAGATCATGCCAAATCTTATAGACAATAGAAAAAGAAATACTTCAAAATCATTCTACTTATCTGGATACACCTGATATTAAAGTTGGAGAAAATATATTATTATAAAAGGGAAATTACAAACATATTTCACTTATAAATGAGGATGCAATATGATAAACAACATATTAACATGTTGAATTAAAAATTAATGTTTAAGTAATGTACTTAAAAAAAAGAAAAGAAAATAGTGACTAATTCTCATATAAATTGTATTTAACCATTTGACCATTTATTCTCTTTTTGCTAAAAGCCATTCTAACTGAGATGAGATGGTATGTTATTATGGATATGATTGGCACTTCTCTGATGATTGGTGGTATCGAGTATTTTTTCATATACCTATTGGCCATTGTATGTCATTTGTTGAGAAATATCTATTCAGATCTTTTGTCCATTTTTTGAATAAGATTACTTGTTTTTTGCTATTGAGTGGATGAGCTTGTTATGTATTTTGTTTATTAATCATTTGACAGATGGATAGTTTACAAATATTTTTCCATTCTGTAGGTTATCTCTTTACTATGTTGATTGTTTTTCTTGGCTGTGCAGAGCCTTTTAGCTTGATGCAATCTTTTCTGCTTTTGTTTCCTCTGCTTGAGGGCTCACACAAAAAAACCATTGCTTAGACCAATGTCCTAGAGCATTTCCCCAAGGTTTTCTTCTAGCACTTTCATAGTTTTAGATCTGAAATTAGATACAAGTCTTTGATCCATTTTGATTTGACTTTTGTGTATGTAGAGACAGATATGGTTTCATTCAGCTGCATATGGCTATCTAGTTTTCTCAGGCCCATTTATTGAAGAGACTACCCTTCCATCATTATCTGTTCTTGATGCCTTTGTAAAAAATGAGATGGCCAAAAATTACTGCATTTATATCTGGGTTCTCTGTTTAGTTTCATTGGTCCATGGGCCTATTTTTATGCTAGTACCATGCTGATTTGATTATTATGACTTTGTAGTATATTTTGAAGTCAGATAGCATGATGCCAACTTTGTTGTTTTTATTTAGCCTTGCTTTGGCTATTTGAGGTCTTTTGTGGTTCCATATAATATTTAAAATTTTTTTCTCTTTTTCTGAGGAATGTCATTGGCATTTTATAGGGAATGCATTGAATCTGTAAATTGCTTTGAGTAATATGTCATTTAACAATGTTAATTCTTCCAATCCATGAACATGTGATATATTTCTTTCTATTTGTGTCCTTTTCAATTTTTTTCATTACTGTTTAATAGTTTTCCTATATAGATGTTTCATATCTTTGGTTAAGTTAATTTCTAGGTATTTTATATTCTTTGTAGCTATTGTAAATGGCGTTACCATCCTGACTTTTTTTAAAATTCCTTATCATTGGTGTATATAAATGCTCCTAATTCTGTATGTGGATTTTCTATCTGTTTATCAGTTCTGACAGTGTTTTGGTAGATTCCTAGGTTCTTCTAAATATAAGGCATGCCGTCTTCATACAAGGCCAATTCAACTTCTTCTTTTCCAATTTGGATGTGCTTTATATATTTTTCTGGCCTAATTGCTCTTGCCCAGAATTCCAATATTATGTTGAATAACAGTGGTGAAAGTTGTCATCCTTCTCTAGTCCAGATATTAGAAGAAAGCCTTTTGATCTTTGCCCATTCAGTAAATCAGTTATGGGCTTGTCTCACCCACATTTTGACTTTTGGTTGACTCGATTTACTTATTCTTATTTTGCTTATCACTTAGTGGTTCTATGGTAATAATCTCTATACTATATGATTGTTTTCAGTTTTCCCTGGTGGGTGGGGAGTGAAGCCAGCTTATATCAGTATCATTATTTTGGACCAGAAGTATTTTAATTTTAGGATAGTTTCATCAACCCAAACAGAAACTCTGAGTTGTCATTTCCATTTTCCTTTTCCTCCAGTTCCTAACAACCACTAATGTTTCTATATCTATGAATTTATCCATTCTGTCCACTTTATATCAATAGAATCATACAATACGTGACCTTTTGTGCCTGGCTTCTTTCACTTAGCATAGTGTGTTTGAGGTTTATAAATATTATAGCCTGTATCAGTACTGATTTTATTTGCCTCCTCAGTACCTTCTTGGAAGCCCAGTTCCCCGCTCCGGTGTACGATATTTCATCCATGTATAAGAGTAGAGAGCAATTCAATGACAGCAGCTAGCCAACCAAGAGAGAGAAAAGTAGTCAATGAAATCTGAGACAGCACATGAAGTTTTTGTGCTAATTAGAGGGAGATTAAAATTGTTTAATTAGAAGTTTACCTTTTAAGTGAAGATGTGTAAAATATTTAGTAAAAAAATTAGAATGTACAAGAAGCAAAAAGAAAATAAAAGTAAAATAACCTATAATCTTATTCTCTATTATATTTAATTTAATATGTTTGATTTTCAGCAATCTTTCCCTAGCTATGTTTTTGCTTTCTATGGTTTCAATTTTCCACAATCAACCATGGTCTGAAAATAGGTGAGTATAGTACAATAAGATATTTTGAGAGAAAGAAAGAGTGAGAGACCACATTTATATAACTTTTTAGTACAGCATACTGTTATAACTATGTTATTCTTAATTGTCATTAGTCTCTTACTGTGCTGAATCTATAAATTAAACTTTATCAGATGTAAAAACATAGCATATATAAGAGTTAATACTATCCAAGGTTTTAGGGATCCATTGGTTGTTGGAACATATACCTTGTGGACAAGGAGAAACAACTGTATACCTTCTATCTACCAGTGAATATACATCTTTTTTCAATATATATTCTTGCATTATTTATGATGGCATTATGCTGTACCAAATTTTGTGGTTTTATTTTTTCACTAATTTTATCATAAAATTCTTGATGATATTCAGTATTATTTCACCACTTAATTTCCAATAGCAACATGGTATATAAGAATGTGCCATAATTTTAAACAAATCTTCCATTTCTTGGTATATTTATATACATACATGCATATTAAAAGTTCTGATTGCTCCATTTATGACTATTTCTGTAATCTAGTTTCTCAGCTGAAATTCTTAGAAGTAGATTTGTGCAACAGAATATGAAAACTTTTAATTCTTTTAATACATGTTGCCAGACTTTATTCCAGAAAGATTTTTCCCATTTATGCTGCAATTAATAATTAATAAGTGGGCCTATTTTCTTGCACCAACTGCATATATTAATGTTAGAAAATGTCTTCATATTGGTTGGTGAAAGAGTAACTTTATTATAATTTTAAAGTTTCAGCTAGTGATTATTACTAGTAAAGATGAATATTTTATATATATTCATAGACAATTATTCTTCATTTGTGAATTGCCCATTTGTGTCCTTAATAAAGTTTTTATTTTATGAACGTTATAAGGTTCTTTGAGGGCAAGAATATATTTTATTCCTGCTGGAGTCCATTTCTGTCAGTGTGGCCCCATGCTGGGACTTGTATTTTCAGAATGAATGAATGAATGAATGATAATCTACTATTATGTTTTTACTAGTTACTGACAGAAAGGAATCAAAGTAATTTTGCACATTAGTATTTGGTGAGAAATAAATGCGATTTTCCTCCACAAAAAGTTTTTTCTCTAAAGAAAATTTCTTAACTTTTCAACAATAACAGCATTTATAGCCTGAATGGATAAATACAAGATTGGACAGATTCAGCTATTTTCATGCTTTTTTTTTTTCCTTTTTTTCTTTGTAACTGTCAGATTTTTCTATTCTTACAAGCTAT
The DNA here is from genome assembly GCF_000181295.1 of Otolemur garnettii. NCBI lineage: Eukaryota > Metazoa > Chordata > Mammalia > Primates > Galagidae > Otolemur > Otolemur garnettii. The sequence continues at coordinate 13,055,356 of NW_003852405.1, forward strand.
TTTGGAATACTCAAACACAAATAGGATTTATTATCTCATTCCATTATAGAAAATGAAAGCACTAAAATAAAACATCTCAAAAACTCATCATCTCTAAGAATATTTTACAAATTGTGCTTTTTCTGGTTTGCATTCCACAACTGAGCACACCATGAAGACAATATTGAAACTTTTTTGAGCTTAATTGTTCTTAAAATGACCTGCTTTTTCTTTTTCAGAGCAGTTTATTTTCAGCAGAAGTTCTATTTTCATTGAATCTAAGGATAGGAAAGTGACATACTACTGTACACCACTGCACTTGAATATATATGCGTAGGTGTGTGTATATGGAGACACACATACACATATTCTTTTGGGGCAAATTATTTTTCTTGTTAACTTTTCTCAAGGATTCTATGTTATGGAGAAGAAGCGGAAGTCACCGCTTTCTGAGGCAGCTTCTGGGGTCGTATATGCAGACGTTCTCTGATCTCTGTTGAATAATAATATTCTCATCTTGCATCTCATTTCAGTTCCTGCTCCAACTCTGCTCACCCTTCACAGAAAACTCAAGTCTATTTATCTCCTTCTCCCTCCATTTTCTCTCCAAACTGTTCCAAATGGGCTTTGGATTTTGGCTTCACTGTGGAAGCAAGTGATCCACTGATACCTTCCTATTTTCCAAATGGTCCAGGCTTCCCTTGGTTTGTAACAGGTCTCCAATTTCAGTCAGACATGTTTCCATTGGCATTATTGTGGAAGTATATTTTCCCCCTCCTTCTCCTATTGTTTCCTTGCCAGAGGTGAGCCTGGAACTTATGACATTTTCCCAATGTTCCACAATCTTTCTTGGGGCACTTTAGGTCTGCAAGCAAGCAAAATTAGAAGGCCAGGCCATTAGTCAGGCACTGGTAGAAACACTCACCAGAAAGCCATGACCCAATCATAGCAGTGAAATTGGAAGGGGCTCTTGGCTTTTAGTGGGCAATGGCCAGGGATGCTACACCATTTGCAATGAATAGGAGAGTCCCATCAGAAAGGAATTATCCTGCCTTGTTATTAGTTGCACGCCATAAAAATAAGTTAGCCACGGGAAGAAATTGATTTCCTAAAAAGAAAGATTAAGATTGCAGAAATCACACTGGACAGAGTTAAAGGGAAAATGAGATATAAGGCCAGAAAAGACAAATGGGAACATAATTGATATCCAAATCGAACTATCTTTAACAAAAGGATTAGATAAGGAGAAGACAATTGGTTATTATTAGATCAGAAACTACAGCAGAAGTCCTAAGAAATCTTGGGTAGGATGGGAGAGGAGATATGATGGAACAGACTGAACTGTCTGTAGACCCTGCTAAAAATTAGGGTCTAAAAAATTTTCCAAATTATATGCTTAATTTTTGGCCTTAATCATTTACAGCTTCATCTAGAAAAGACGGTACTATAATAATAGTGGTTCCAGAACTTGTCCAAACAGCCCAATTTTACAACTCTCTTTCTTCAAGAATTAAAATAGATTTCTAAGATAGGAACCAAAAAGCCACATTGGAAGAGTAGATAAAAACCAGGTACCCCAGAAAACCAGAGCAGGGAATTCCATACCTGGGACCACATGTATACAAAACATCTGGTGCATTGTTTAGGAACATTGAGAAAGGGACCAGTGAAATTTGGGGAGCAAAATGCACATGAAAAAATGTAGGCGAAGTGAGGGACCGAAGGTTTTATACACATAGTTCCATTTTGATTTTGTTTCTGTTTCTAAACTTAGAGATTGGCAGTGAAATGTTTTATGCCTTGTAAGACTGGCGTTTACCTGCTGTGATCTGAGCGAGTGACCTTAAACTTTAGGCCACTTGAGATTTTTGACCTTGTCCATTTCACTCCTGTGTATGACAGCATTATGCACAGGTAAGCGGCTGTCACACAGGCAGGGTCTGCGGGCATCTGCCATAACATGCCAGGGAAAGAGAGGAAGGTGGGGGGTGGATGCCAGCTGACGGGACGTGGCCACAATAGCCTCAGTAAACTAGGAGACAAAAATGTTTCCATATATAGGCTGTTAGGAATTTGAACATTATTTTTCAGTTTTTCTGTGTTGTGCAGTCAGGCTTGCAGGCCAGGACTATAAATAGAAGCTAAATTCTGTGTGAGCTTTAGTGGATACAAGTTTCTAGCTTTAAATGTTCGTCCCAGGCCTCAGTGGGTAGAACAGAAAAACATCCTGAAATTCCATTTATTTCATTCACCATCCAAGGGTGAGAGTGGTACTGTAGAGAAGATAGTCTCTGTATGCCTGAAACTTATCCATGCTCTTGTAAGAGTTACTCCCAACACATAGCTTCACTTTACTTCCAGGTTTGTTATTTATATGAATTCTGGCTATGGCTTTGGATTTAAATTTCAGAGACCAAATCTGAATGGAAAGAACTTGTTCACTTTCTCCTCCCTGAGTGGGAAAACCTCACCCAGGTGATAATCACCCATCAAATTTGGATTCATTCATTCTCTCATAGTCACCACTGTTATATCTTCCCTTTGAGGTCAATATGTCATGTATTTATCCAGCATGCTCCACCAGAGTTCAGATAATACCTCCATGTTCATCCAAATCCTCCATATAGACATTTGCCTTGTAATTCTTCAGTGTCTTCACTGTAATTCTTCCAGTGTTTTCTATAGCTATTTCCAGTCTTCTCTTCTTCAGAATTTTTGTAACTACTTAGAATGGCAGTGCCACTCTTTAAGGCAGGAGTAATGAGGGGTTGACTCTCATTTGGAAAATGAGAAAATTGCACGGAAAAAAGCCTGTAATTCTATTATTTAGAGATAATAGACAATAACCATTCATTTTCTTTGGAGATATACAGACACACAATGTATGTTGTGCATGTTTATATGTAATTTACAAATAGTCAACAATAGCATGTACTGACATTTTCCAATTAAAAAACCCAATAATACATATATTTTCACTGTGTGTAATTTCATTTATATAATCCCACTTATATAACATTCTAATTATCTGATACGTGTATTTAGGTTGTTTTCTTTCTAATTATTATTATTAAAAACTCTTTAACATCATTTTTAGATTCAAAATGTTAGGCAATTCTGTCTGTAGATGTTTAACCTTCCATACCCCCAATTGCCAATTGCATTATATTTAATAATACATCATTTCTTCATTGAGTTGAAACACCATTTTTATCATGTACTAATTTCATATTTGTATCTTGGATTTTTACAGATTAGTGTTACTATAAATTCATAGCCAGGTCCTCACTAGTCTTTTTTTTTTTTTTGCAGTTTTTGGCTGGGGCTGGGTTTGAACCCACCACCTCTGGCATATGGGGCCAGCGCCCTACTCCTTTGAGCCATAGGTACCGCCCCTCACTACTCATTTTTACGTCTTCATACTCAGCTTTCACCTCTGTTCCCCTCAGGTTTTAGTTTGGAACTTCACTACAGCTCAGTGCCACCGTCTAAGCCTTCATGCTAGTCCCTTAACTTCGTCTTCACCAGTAAGATAAATGCCACATGTGTGATTTTCTACATCTTTGTAGCCATCTCCTAAGGTGCCATAACAAAGTATAGCAACCTTGGTGACTCATGACAGCAGAAATTTATTGTGTCACAGCCTGGAGAATAAAAGCTCAACATTTAGGTGTGAGTAGGGACATGCTTCCTCTCAAATTTGTAGGGGAAGATTCTTCCTTGCCTCTTCCCAGCTTCTGGAAGAAGTGTTCCTTAGCTTGCAAACGCATTATTCCAATCTCCGTCTCAGTCACTGTATGGCCAGCATTCCTTGTCTGTTTTCCTTCTGTGTGTGTCTATGTCCAAATCTCCCTCTTTTTATAAGGTCTCCAGCTATATTTCGTAAAGGCCTACCACACTTCATCAGCATGAACTCATCTTAACTAATCACAATTGGAACATCTCTCTATATGACTAAGGTCACGGTATGAGGCAGCACTTGAACATATATTTTCAGGGGACACAGTTCAACCCATAATAATTACTCCATTCACACAGTTACCCATGTTCAGAAATATTGCATTCCCTTCCCCTTATATCAAAGGATGATGGTTTCTTCCTGTTAGGTTCATGTGATATATGTTTTCATTCTTTATTTCATCCCCTCCTATGCTCTGAGACTTTGCTCCATCAATTAACCACTCTTTTTGGTGCATTCATTTTCTGCCTTTCCACTAAATTCTGACAAGATATTTCTCTCATGCCTCTTTCCTGCCCTTTTCCTATTAAAGATACCAGAGTCGCCCCCCACCCCCTGGAACCTGAGTGCGTTAATTTACATCGTTCTATTCTCTACATCTGAGGTCTTTTCATTTCTATCATGAGCATTCCATGTTAGTTTACAGTTTTCATGAAGACTTGCCACTTTTATTCTTTGATGTGAGCCCTTGCGTGTAGAGGACAATGAAGGAAAAATCAAAACTAAGATAGGATGTAACTGTTCGTCTCTTTCGATTTGAGTTTTCTATCTGGTGAGAGTTCAAGGTCTAACTTCATTCTTCTGCTTGTTGTTATGCAGTTTTCCCAGCACAATTTATTAAAAATACTGCTTTTTTCCTATTGTGTATTCCCAGCACCTTTAGTTAAAATGAGTAAATGCATGGATTTATATCTGGGTTCTCTGTCTTTTCTGTTGGCTTATGTGTCTGTTTTTATACTAGATACATAATGATTTGGTTACTATAGCTGTGTATTAATAGCACATTTTGAAGTCAGACAGTGTGATGCATACCTTTGCTCAGGATTGCTGTGGGTATTCAGGGTCCTTTGTGGTTCCATACAAATTTTCAGATTGCTTTTTCTATTTCTGCAAAGAATGTCATTGGTATAAATAAAGATTATATTTAATCTATAAATTGCTTTGTGCAATACTATCATTTTAGCAATATTGTCTCTTCCAATCCCTGAGAATGAATTATCTTTCCTTTTGAACCTAAGACCTGGAACTATGAGACTACTAAAAGAAAATATTGGATAAATGCTCAGGAATATTTGTCTGGGCAAAGATAATTTTGTATAAAACCTAAAAAACAAGAGAAACAAAAGCAAAGATAAACAAATAGAATTATATCAAGCTAAAATCTTCTGTACAGCAAAGGAGACAACGAGATGAAAAAACAATCTACAGAATGCAAAAATATTTGCAAACTATCTACCTGACAAAGTATCAATAACTAGAACATATAACAAGCTCAAACAACACAGTAGCAAAAAACAAGTGATCCAGTTAAAAAATAGGCAAAAGATTTGAATAAACATGTATCCAAAAAAAGACACCAAATAGTCAACAGGTATAAAAAAAAATAGTATCACATATCATCAAAGAAACATGAAGTAAGACCACAATAAAATACCACCTCCTCACAGACTGGCTCTTAGCAAAAAGATACACAATAATGTATGCCCTCATGGATGTAGAGAAAGGGGAACACTTGTACACTATTGGTAGGAATGCAAATTAGTACAGCCACTGTGCAAAACAGCATGGATGTTCCTAAAAAAATGAAAAATGGGACTGCCATGTGATCCAGCAATTCCACTACTGGGTATATATTGCAAAGAATGAAAATTATAAGTTGAAAAGATAGCCATAGTCCCATGTTCACTGCAGCAGTAACAATATGAAATCAACCCAAATAACCCTCAGTGGATGAATAGATAGAGAAAATGTGGTATATAGACACAATGGAATATTATTTAGCCATAAGAACAGAATCCTTCCATCTGCAGCAACATGGATAGAACTACAAGTCATGTTAAGTAAGTCAACCACATAAAGACAAATATTGCATGTTCTCCCTCACGTGTAGGAGCTAAAAACACAAATCTCATGAAGACAGAGTAGATTGGTAGTTACTAGAGGCCAGGAAGGGTAGAGGGGAAGAGAGGATGAATCAAAGTTTATTAATGGGTATAATCGTACGGTTAGATAGAAGGATAAGACCTGGTGTTTGATGAATCAGTAGGGTAATTACAGTTAACGTGACTCTATTGTACATTTCAAAATTGCTAAAGGAGAGCAGTTCAAGTGTTACCAGCACAAAGAAAAGACAGGGATTTAAGGTGATGCATATCTCAATTACCCTGATGTGATTATGTGAATGTATCAAGTTATCCCAGGTTCTGCAAAAATAAGCACATGTATTATGTATCAATAAAAATTTGTTTTGAAAGATGTGACTGTTGGCTCAGATCTCTCCCTAGCTTTCCCAAGAGCCTGACAGTGTGTTTGCATAGCCATGAATTCGAAGAATCATGATGGTGTTCCCTGGATGTTTGGAAGGATCCTTAAATTGTAGTCACGGAGAATGTTAGAAACATAATTACTTGTTTTGTCATGCTAACCTCAAACTCATCAAGGTCTTGGAACAGGATTAAATTATCTTCATATCCCTAAGACCTAGCAGAAAACTTGGAACCTGTTAGGTGACCCATAAATATTTTTGAGTGAATGGGTTTATGGAAGAACCAATAGTGTCTAGTCCAAGCTAGGAAAGTGTTACAAGGTGAGACTAATTTGTCATGTAAAGATCAGTTTTATGCATTGATCTCATTAATTCAGTGCTTTAACAAACAAAACAGACTATTTGTTGTAAAAGCTTTTATAACGGAAAATATTTCCAAACATATTCTGGGCAACATTGTTCATACGTAGTATGAAATAAAAATAAAATACTTAAAAAAAAATGCCTGTGTGCAAGTAAGTTTGGGAAGGACTAAGCTTCCCTGTCCCCTTATTTATTTATTTATCTTGGTCTTTTACCTCTTCATGATTTTGTTATTCTTTTTTAAATTGAAAGATGTGATTGTCTGCAATATCATGTTTGGAAATATATATATTTTGTAGAGTAACTAAATCTAACTGTGAGCTTTGTTTTTTGTAGTGCAGAAATTCTTAGAACTCATATATTATTTAGATTTGTATTTGGCTGCATGAGACAGATACCTGATTGTGTAGATAGAAACAAGAAGGGTTTTATTTTTCTTATTTATAAAAAGTAAATGCAGAGAGAGGCATTGGAGTGAAATGGTAGTGCCAGATGCTGCAGGCGCTCAGGCTTCTACCCTCTTCAGCATTCCTTAGCACAGGCTGGAGAGTCAAGAGCAGAAGGGGGATGATGGCAAAATATATCCTTTTATTTCAGAGAGGAAATTATTTTTTTCTTGGTTGTGCCTCTAGTGAATGCGTGCTTATGTCACCTTAATTCTCACCATCGATGAAGTAAACTAGAGAAATTTTTCACCAAGAGAGTTCTTCTCTAACAGTGGAAGACTGACTGTAGTAATCGTCTTGATTAGCTTATTCCTTCCATTAAAGAAGCTTAGTGTACACTTGGCTTGGCACATACCATGTAGGGAGCTGAGTATGTAGCTCTGAGCCTATGTCCTAAGAAGCCCTGTGTTTTTTTTCTTGATCTCTCTTGCTCTTCTCTCTTTGCTATGAGAATATGCCTGGGCTAGCTTGCTGGTGAGCAGTTGTGTAGGACAGAGCCAGGCCAGCCTGGACTTGTGAGAGAGTTCGGCCAAGGGCAGCTAGCTATTTAATGGATGGACAGCTGGCAATAGACCCACGAATAAGTATGAGCTCAGCTCAGATCAACAGAGCTGCTTAGTCTACCTAAAGACCTGTGAGCAATAAGTGTTTATTGCTTCCTGCCACTGAGGTTCCGTGTTCTCTGTTGTTATTGTTACACAGCATTACTATGGTGATTGATAACTGATATGCCAACCCTGCTGAACAAATTATGAATAAATAAATTGGAGTGGCTTACCTGTGAGCACCTGGCCTTGTGTCTCGTCTTTGCATTTCTTGCCTTAGTTTGAAACTTTCATCACAATTTGTGTATGAGTCTCCTACATACTGACTTTGCTCTTTATTTCGTTTTGTCTTGAACATACCTATTCAATGTTATAGGTAATTTAAAATAATTTTTATTTTTATAAATTATAGAAATAAATATGTTTTAAAAAATCATATAGGAAGCGGGCAGTGCCTGTGGCTCAAAGGAGTAAGGCACTGCTCCCATATGCCGAAGGTGGTGGGTTCAAACCCAGCCCTGGCCAAAAACCACACACACAAAAATCATATAGGAAGCATTCCAGTCTATCACATTAATGGGTTGTTTTTAATATTTTGGCATATTTGCTTCAAGTCTCCTATTTTATGACAACATGTTGCTACAAGTAAAATCATGACCCTCTGATATGCCAATTCTCGAGGCTCCTTTCTCTATTCTCAGAGACAGTCACTTGATAGATTTAATGTATATCCTGTCAGTGCTTGGTAAGAATACTTTAATATACTGATATAGCCATAAATAATTGTTTTCAAATTTAGGTTTCATTAACAGATCTGGTATAGATTGCCATTGGAAAGATATGATTTGGTACAGTTCCCAAGGGCAGAGGTAGCCAAGCCATGCAGTGCCACCTGGGAACACTGAGATCAGTCAGGAGCAAGGGGAAGATATGGGCAGGTGTCTATTGCAGGTTCTGGAAAGGAACAGGTGAGACAGGGTAAGTAGGATTGGCTAATTTGAGTCATTTTCAGCAGGTGTTAGGTAGAAAGTTAGGAAATGTCTCTCCCAGGGAAGGAGGGCTTGAGTGGGTCCCTCAGGCCCCCATATCAGTGTCACCTACCTTAATTTTCTGCCAAATGATTACTTGCATTTGGGGAGGAGGAACCACCCTACCAATCTACCAATCAGAACTTAGCATGGTAGCTGAAAAGGTTGTAGAAAACTTTCTGGCCTGACAATGGATATAACCATTTTAAAGGTGATCTAGAACAGCTTTAAGACTAGTTATCATGCTGTCCATACCTCCACAGTCAACTCCCAGAGAGGCTCATGGGAGGTTCCACATACATAGTCAGATTCTGGTTCTAAAGTGACCTCTGAACCAGAAGGTAGGCCTGACCCAGGTGGTGTAAAAGAAAACAACTGACTATAGCCTTGCCTCTTTGCCTACTTGCCCTGGCAATGGAGGCCCATTCAGCTGGCTATGGTGAATGTATCCTGCTTTGTAAACTTCCTTACTCTGAATGTCTATCTTTCTCTTCTTCAATAAATTGTGCTTCATGCCTGTCTTATTTTGGGGTATCTGGTCATTTTCTAACTAGAGTGCTCTGAGAACCAAGGACTCAGGCATTTTAAGAGATAGGCAGCAAGCTGCCTTAAAATCCAACAAAGGGTACTACAGGCATTATGTCTAGTTGTCTGATGCCTGTCCTTGGGGTGAATAAGGCAAGGAATAGAGGCCTTGTGCATAAGGGCCCTATCAGAGCCAGGAAAAGGAGGTGGTTGGGGGCTGGACTCTGGAGTGGTTGGTTTGCATTTAGGAGGGGCACTCACAGGGAAGTCTTGTGCTCTCTCTAGGAACAGGCTAGCCATGGGAAGGGCAGTCTTTGCAGGGTCAGCAAGACCTCCTCCCATATCTTAAAGCATCAGAAAAAAAAAAAGAAAATAAAAAGATATGATGAATATAACATTATATACTCATAAACAAGATATAATGTGTACATTTAAAAATAAACTTTATTTTCTAGAGGAATGTTAGGTTTATAGGAAATTGAGTGGAAGATACAGAGTTCCTGTATACCCCCCACCCCTTACATACTCATAGCTTTGCCCATTACCACCATCTCCTACCAGAGTAGTACATAAATCACAATTGATGGGCCCATATTGACACATCATTACCATTCAAGGTCCATAGTTTACACTAAGATTTACTCTTGGTATTACACATTCTATAGTTTTGAACAAATACATAATGACATGTTTTATGGTATCATAGAGAACAGTTGCTCTGTTTGTCCCTCTAACTACTGTCTCTAACAACCACTGGTCTTTTTATTGTCTCCAGAATTTTGCCTATTCCAGAATGGCATATAGTTGAAATCATACTCATATAGTTTGCAGCCTCTCTTCTGTTCTTCAATTCTTTTCTCTCATCCCCCTTCCATTTTTTTCTTTTTCTTTTCTTTTTCTCTTTCCTTCTTTTTTCTTCTTTTTTTCCTCTTGTTTCTCCCTGCTTGCACTTTACTCTCCTCTTTCTTTTGACCTAAGCTCTGAGACAAGCTAATTTGAAGCAAAGGAGGAAGTAAGAAAGAAAAAGGAGGACTGGGAGGTGAACAAGAAGAAACAACACATGAAAAGGTAACATGAAAACCCCAAACTGAGGAACTTCCCCAAGGGATCATGAGGCAGCTACTGCAAAAGACTCCACCTATAAAGAATTAATGCGTTGGATAGAAAGGGACTTTTAAATATGGATGATAAAGATGATAAAATGGAAAGACAAAACCAAAAGTTGTGATGAATAATTTTTTTTAATGTGCAGCTATAATCTATTGGCTAAGATTTTATTGAGAATTTTTACACTTATATTCATTAGTGAAATTAGTCTGAAGTTCTCCTCTTTAGTTGGATCTTTTTCTGGTTTTGATATCAGGGTGATATTTGCTTCATAGAACGTATTGGAGAAGATTCCTTCCTTCTCAGTTTTTGGGAATAACTTCTGCAGTATGGTTATAAACTCTTCTTTGAAGGTTTGATAGAATTCTGGTGAGAAGACATCTGGAACAGGGAACTTTTTTGTTGGGGATTTTTTGTTGTTTCTTTGATCTTAGTTCTCAAAATCAGTCTGTTCAAGAGATCTAGTTCTTCTTGGTTAAGTCTAGGGAGAGGGTGTGATTCCAGGTATTGATCAATTTTCTCCACATTGTCAAATTTCTGGGCGTAGAGTTTCTTATAGTACTCAGAGATGATCTCTTAAATCTCTGTGGCATTTGTTGTTATTTCCCCTTTATCATTTCTGATTGAGGTTCTTAGAGATTTTACTTTTCTATTTCTAGTTAATCTGGCCAAAGATTTATTGACTTTATGTATTTTTTAAAAAAACTAACTTTTTGCTTTGTAAGAAACCACCACACACTGTCTTCCAATGTGGCTGTATCATTTTGCATTCTCACTGGCACTGAATGAGAGCTCCTGTTTATCTCTTCCCTCTCCATTTTTTGTCAGTGTTTTAAATTTTGGCCATTCTAATAGAGTGTGGTGATATTTCACCAGTGTCTTACTTTGCAGTTCTCTGAAGACATGGTGACATGAAACATATTTTCAGATGCTATTTAGCACTTTCATGTTTTCTTTCATGAGGTGTCTGGTAAGGTCTTTGGCCCATTTTTCATTGCGTTGTTTGTTTCGTTTCTTTTTGTTGAGCTTGAAGAGTCATTTGTATATTTTGAATAATAGTCTTCTATCAGATGTATCTTTTGCAAGTATTTTCTACCAGCCTGTGGCTTGTTTTCTTATTCTTCTGACACTGTCTTTTGCAGATCAGAAGTTTCTAATTTTAATAAAATGAGCTTATCAATTATTTTTTCCATGGCTTGTGCCTCTAGTGTTGTATCTAAAAGGTCATTGCCACACCCAGGGTCATCAAAAGCTCCTATATTATCTGCTAAGAGTTTTATTGTTTCATATTTTATGTTTGGTCTGTGGTCCATTTAGAGTTAGTTTCTGTAAATGTTGTTAGTTCTGTGTCTAGATTAATTTTCTTAGTTTCTGAATGTACAATCTTTCAAGAACCATTGGTTGAAAACATACTCTTTGCTCCTGTGTAATATCTTTGCTTCTTTGTCAAATACCAGTTGGCTGTATTCATGTGGGTCCATTTCTGGACTCTCCATTTTTTCCCCACTGGCTTGTCTATTCTCTCACCAGTACCATATTGTCTTACTTACTGCAGCTTAATAGTAGGTCTTGATGTTGGGTAGTGTCAGTCCTCCAACTTTGTCCTTGTGTGTGTACATTTAAAAATATTTCTTTATATACCTGACTTTATTTTTTGAATCACCACCATAGTCTTCTTCTTTGAAAGAAGAAATGTGCATAGTAAGATGCATATCATTTACCTAGTTATTCATTTTTCCTATTGAACTTTTGTATTAATATAATATTCTAAGGTAAGAATAATTCTTATTTTATTGATATGTTTCCCATTTTGGACATTTGGATTGGAGATTAGGACATGGTAGTCTTTGGGGGCTGCTGTAACTGAATACCTTAGACTGGGTGATTTGTAAATAGTAGAAATTTATTGCTAACAGTTCTGGAGACTGAGAAGTCCAAAACCAAGGTACCAGCAGGTTGAGTGCCTGGCAAGGGCTTGGTCTCTGCTTCAGATTGGCACATTTTTGCTATATCCTCAGAGTGAGAAGGGGACAATCACAACTCCCTTGGCTGTCTTTCATGAAGTCACTATTCCCATTCATGAAGGATCTGCCTTCATGACCTAATCACCTCTTCAAGGCTCCACGTCTTTATGCTATCACACTGGGGTTAAGTTTCAACATATAATTTTTTTTTCACAACAAATGAAAAGTATATGTAATTCCAGTGTCCAGTAAGTGTTATGGAAGCACCTCAAGATGAATTCATTTATGTGTTCTCAATGGCTATTTAGGAACAAAGACAGAGCTGAGTAGTTCTAACAAAGTCAACATAAATTTTGAGGGGATGCAAATATCCATATCACAGCAGGAGATAAATAAGTTTTTATGTTAGCAGCAATGTTGTAAAAAGCATCTTTGAACTTGCTCCATGGACATGTGGCCTCAGGTACACTGTATCAGAGTGTGGTGGCCAGAGTTTGAAGATGATTCCCAGGACTCCTGGTCCTCTGGTATATACAACCTGTATAAACCCCTCTCTTTTAGTATGGATGAGAGACTGAATGTAATGGCAGATTTCACTCTCATAATTAGGATATAAGATATAAATATCAGTTATAAGACAAAGATAAAATAATTTTTCAGATATAATTAAGGTCCACAATCAGTTGAGTTTGACTTAATTAAAAGGGAGATTATTATTTTTTATTTATTCTGTTGTTTATTTATATCAATATGAACTAACTTAAAAAAATTTCAGATTAACATAAGGGTACATACAATTCAGTTGTTTGTGTTATGTAATGTTCAAGTTGCAATCGAGCCCTTCACATAGGTGTGTCATATGCCCATATGTTGTACATGTTAGATGAGAGCTTACCACACCTCCTTTCCCCATTCCCCCTTCTTAAATTTAAGTGTGTTTTTCTTTCTTGTAGGTGTGTAGTTGTTCATGTACAAGTTTCATATTACTATTGAGTACATTGGATGCTTGTTTTTCTATTCTTGTGAGATTATTCTTGATGGACCTGGCTTAATCAGATGAGTCCTTACAAGAAGCTAGACTCTCCCTTCACAAAGGGGATTGGAAGCATGAGGAAGATTCTCCTGCTGTACTTTAAGAAGCAATTTACCCTGGGAACTGCTATGGAGGGGGCCAGGTGGGAAGGAACTCAGAGTGGACTCCAGATACTGAGCATAGTTGGTCAACACCAAGAAGAAAATGGGTCCTCAGTCACATCAGCATAAGCAATTCAATGCTGTTGACAGCCAGTGATTTTGGAAGAAGACTCAGCTGACATCTTTATTTCAGCCTGGTGAGAACCTAGCAAAGGACCCAGATAGCCCATACTCAGAATTCTGATCCATAGAAACTGTGCATGGTGTTAAAGTGCTAAATTTGTGATAATTTGTTTCATAGTTGTCCGAGCCCAATTCCCCCCAAGGCAACTCAGTGAGGCCCAGATGTTTACTTGAATGTGCTAGAACTTTGAATGCAGGAGAGGAACCCTTAAACCATGAGATTTGGTGCTATATTGGGTAACTTGTACATCTAACCCTCTTCCCACTGGAGAGAAAGACAGAAGTTTACTGTCCAACAAATCGTCTCAGAGCAGGGAAAGAGATTAACCTGGATGGCTGACAAATATCCCTGGAAAAGAAGGGAAATTGTTTCTGGATTTCATTACCCTTAGAATATAAGCAAAAGGCTCCAGAGGAGATAAATCTCTCAATCTCACCCAAACAATTTACCTTCTTTAATGTCCAAGCCGCATTTGTCATTTCAATCATAAAATCTGGGCTGGACAGAAATATGAAAATATTCATGGAACGTTGTCTGCTAACAATTTTTGTTAAATGAAATGTTGAAATGGCACTGTAAATTGTGTACACACAAGTGTGTGTGCCTGTGTGTGTATGTGTACATAAAACCAGTGGTTCTCTGCCTTACTACTTCTGTCCCCAAGTCCTACTTGTAAGAAGCAAATGCTTTCAACTCTGTTATTCATTCCTTCTAATATTCACCTCCATTTGAGTTGCAAAATAACAATGCTGGAAATAATAACTAGGCCTCCAAATAATCTGTATATTCTACATTTCTTGGTTTTATAATTTATATCCATTATCTTGTAACTTCTTGCTCTAGGGGACCAAGGTGTTAACCCTCCCACCTGCTCATCCACTCCATCCCTGCTCCATGTCTTCCTTTTCTTTCTATGGGTAAAGCCTTATCATAATTTTTATCAATTATTAAATCATTATTCAGTATTTATATTTACATTTGCATATATGTGGAACTATTATTTATTGTTGAATCAGATAGCATACTGCAATAATTTTTTCTACATTACTTTTGAATTTTTTGGAGATTACTATTTCCTCAATTTTTCCTTTTCCTTATCTTAATAAATAGCTATCAATTTTTAAATAGCATTAAGGTGTAATTGACATATAGTAATTTCCACATAAAGTATATAATTTGATAAGTCTTGTCATATGTATCCTAGACATATGAAATTATTGCCAAAGAAAAGATTATGACCACATCCATCAACCTCCAGGGACTGCTTGGGCTGCCTTGTAATGCCTTCCTCCCTCTTGTGCCTGCTCTCACCTACTCTCAGGAAACTACTAAGCTACTGCCAGTCACTACAGATTGGATTTCATTTTCTAGAATTTGTACTATAAAGTACAAAAAATTCTATAGTTTGTGTTCTTTTTTTGTCTGGCTTTTTCTAGCATAGTTATTTTGTGACTCATTGATGTTCAGCATTCATTACTTTTATTGTGAGTGGTATTCCTGTTCCTCCATCCTATGAATATTTTATTTGATCAATCTTTTAAACTACAAACATGTGGAATCTCAATGTGATTAATTTGTATTTCCATAATGACAAATGATATTGAACATCCTTTTATGGCTCATTTACTATCCACGTATATTTTTGTTAAAGGGTCTGTTTAAATCTTTTGCCTATTTTTTAAAAAATTTAATTAACTAATATATCAATTATTTTTCCAGTTCATTGAGGATACAAAGAATTAGGTGACACTGTTTGCATTTGTTAGGTAAAGTCCCTCTATAGTTGTGTCCTGCCCCCAAGAGGTGTGCCATACACCCCCAATTCCCTCTCTCCTCCCCTCTCCCAGATCTCTTGTTGCCCTGCTCCCCCACCTTGAATTGATTTGAGTTTTCCTTTTATGTGGGTACGTATTAGATCACCTACTGGCTTCATATTAGAATTGAGTACACTGGATTCTTGCTTCTCCATTCTGTGATACTTTACTAAGAAGAATGTGTTCTAACTCTATCTAGGTTAATATAAAAGATGTAAATCCTCTATCTTTTTTACTGGCTGAATAATATTCCATGGCATACATATACCACAATTTATTAATCCATTCCTGGGTTGGTGGGCATTTAGGTTGTTTCCACATTTTGGCAATTATAAATTGAGCTGTGATAAACAGTCTAGTGTAAATGTCCTTATGATAAAATAATTCTTTTTCTTCTGGGTAGATGCCTATTTTTAAGATGGTTTTTTACATTGACTTTTGAGAGTTATTTATATATTGTGGATACAAGTTCTTTAATAGTTGATTTGCAAGTATCATTTTTTTTGATTTGCAATTATTGTCTTCTAGTCTGAAGCTCATCTTTTTATACTTTCTTGACAGTGTTTAAAAGGGAGTTCTTAATTTTGGTAAAATTCAATATAACAACTTTTACTTTTTTCAACTGTAGTTTTGGAATTATATTTAAAAATTCTTTTCTTTAAAAAATCACAAAGATTTTCTTCTATGTCTTCTTCTAGAAGTTTTAGTTTTTAGTTCAACATTTAGGTTTATTATCCAATTTCAGTTACTTTCTTAATATGGTGGATAGGAGTACTTCTTTCTGGTATATGGATATTCAGCTGTTCTAGCACCATTTGCTGAAAGACTATTCATTCACCTATGAATTGATGTACATTTTTGTTGAAAATCAATTGCTCAGATACATATGGATCTATTTCTTGATGCTCCATTTTTTTCTATTGATCTATTAGCCTGTCTTTGTGCCAATATCATGTTGTCTCTATTATTGTACTTTTATAGTAAGTTTTGAAGGCAGATATTATAATGTCCTTTTGCACTTTGACAAGTCCCCCCAAAATTCTCTTATTTGGATGATTCTTGCTTCCATCTGGCTGATCCTGGTTTCAAAGTTGGGCTGATTTTAACTCACAATTTTTGAAGATTCTGAAATTAGATAGAGGAGAGGATCATCAATCCTTAAATACCAATTTTCCTCAAAGTGTGACCTGATGTGACCACTTATATCAGACACAACTTTGAAGTATGCATGTATTATATCACCTGTGCTCATGCCTGATATATTGAATCAGAATCTTTAGGTGTGAAGTCCATGAATCTGCATATTTAATAAGTTTTCTGAATAATTCTATGGACACTAAAGTTTGATGATTGCTTAGGCAACAGTGCCCCCCCCCCCCAAATTCCTCTCCTGTCTTTTTTCACACATGTTACACAGATGAGTAAAACAGGTGTACTGAGATAGAAAGGAAGAAAATATTTTCATGTACCCATTCATTTATTTACATAGTTTTTCATTCATTAATTAATTCATTTATTTACTAAGACTAGACAACAAAGAGTATAATGTAAAGAAGCACCACGAAAAATCCATGGAATTTCTTTTTAAAGACAAGATGATATATTCTTCATGTATTACTTATGGCTGTCAGATGATGAATCAGTGGCTGATGCTTCCAGCAATTGGGAACAGAGAAACACTGTGCTGGAAGGGATGCCCACAGGCATTGCCACCCCCAGGCTTTTTACAGATTTCTTTTAAACAAACCCAGACTAAAAGAAAACTAACTTATTCTTAAGCCTGTTTAAGACAAGAGATTTTGTACCCTTCTTTGAACATTTGTTCTAGTGCTTAATACTACTTTTTCCACTACAAATTCCTGAGTCACATCAGGTGCAGATTCTTTATTTTGCAAAAAGCATTCCCTTCCCCAGGGAAATATTAAGAAGCTTGATGCATCTGGTTTCCCTTGTTTTCTTCACTTTGGTTACTTTCAGGGCTATGTCTAGACCAGCATCATACTGTTTTTCTTTGATTCTCAAATCAAAGAAATCTCTATCTACATGGTCTAAGGAAATGGTCTTGAACTCTCATTCACATTAATGACACATGATAGACGCACAGCACCTTATGTTGTGGAACTTCAGATGTTAGAGCTGAGCAAATAGGTACTTAGGTGGATCCTCTCTTGTGTGCCTGAAATTAGTTGTTAGAGGTAGTTTATAATTCTTTCTCATTAGGCAGTTGTGGAGATTGTATGATATAAACTCTCAAAGAGGGCCAATAGTTGTGAACAGCTACAAAAAACCCCCTCTGTTTTACAGAAGAGCCATCATATCTAAAGGTGCAAGAGGCCTTACACAGTCATGAGTTACTTAACAAAGGGGATACTATCAGAAATGCATCCAATCCCTTATGTCAGAGCGTGTACCTACAAAAACCTGGGGGGGCTAGCCTGCTGTATACCTAGTAGTGAAGCCTATTGTTTTTAGGCTACAAACCTGTATAGCCTGTTACTGTACTGAGTATTGTAGGCAATTGTAACTCAACCGTAAGTATTTGTGTGGCTAGACATACGTAAGCACATTGTTATGGCACATTTGTACAGGACACTTACTAGAAGGGAAGTTTGCAGGACCAGAGATGCTGTTCTAGGTAAATCACTAAGTGAGTAGTGAATGGATGTGAAGGCCGAGGACATTATTGTACACTGCTGTCAACTTTTTCAACACTGCATGCTCAGGCTGCACTGAATTTATAAAAAACATTCTTTCCTTAATAACAAATTAAACTTGGCTTACTGTACCTTTTTTACTTTATAAAACTTTAATTTTTTAGCATACTCTTTTGTAACAGCACTAAGCTTAAAATATAAATACATCGACTTTCTCAGTTCCATGAATCATATGGGACCTCCATCATCTATGTAGTTGTAGTCTTGTGAGTAAAACATGACTATGGAGCACAGCACTGTTTTGACTTTATCATATAAGTTGAGTCCCAGGGAGATGAAGTGACACATCCTAAGTCACATAGATGAAAAGAGACTACCTGTAATGTGGAAATCAGATATATCAGCCTCTGCATTACTTTGATAAAATAATTACCATGGGCTTACTAATAACCCAGAGCAAGTAAGGAGCATGCTAAATACCTTCTTGTCTCATAATCACGGCAAAAGCTCTGCAATACAAATGCAAGATAATGCCCTCTGAGCCCCATCCTTCGTGGGAAGAGGCAGAGTATAAATAAATAAGCAAGTAAGCAAGTAACCTCCAACTTACATTCCCAACAATGAAGAGTTTTAATTTTTTTTTCTAATGAGTGCATCCACAGGGATATGTATGTATATTAACTTATATTGTGTACTGACTAGAAAATGATCCATGATCTCTCAAAAGACCCATTCCCTTGATTAGTGGTAAGTTAGGTTAGTTAATTAAGGTTACTTTAATACTAGTTAGTCAGGGCTTTAATTATGCTTTCAGAACAGGAACACAGGAATCATATGGCTCTTAGTGACCCAGTTAACCAGAGTGATGGGAGTTATTTATTTATTTATTTATTTTGTCTTTCATCTAATAGTGATATGTGATAGGGAACAGAGAGAGAAAAGCTGATCCTAATGGGATTATAGGAGCATTCTTTAACAAGAGTCAGAGAGCAGAAGATCTGAGATAAAAATCAACCTCTGTAGTGTCTGGAATAGCCCTGCAGGGAGAAAAGTTGAGGGGCTGAGGCCTGCTGACTGTCATGGAGACCTCCAAAGCACTGGCCCATCAGTCCAGTAAATAAGTGGACCGTAGAATATAAGCAATAAGTGATCACAGAGTATAAGCAATAATATAAGCAATAAGTAATTAACTGTAGTAGGGGTGTCATGACAAATAAACAGAATACTAGGTGGGAAAGTCTTTGCCCAATCCTGACAGTGTATTTCAATTATTAAGTGTCCTCTCTCTCTATGCCAGACCTTAAGTCTGCATAGAATTATGAGAATGAATGAGTCAGGATTCCAGTCCCCTGGGAAGTTATAGTCTGGTGAAAAGGACAGATATTCAGACAGTTGCCCTGCCATGTACTAAATGTGCTGTTAGCAAATCTGTCTCTTCTACCAGATTGCAGGCATCCAGTTTTTCATCAAATACAACATGAAAATGTGGTTAAATTTTTGCCAGAACCAATACTCTGTTTTCGTAACTATTGCCTCTTGCATTCCAGGATAATGTAGTCAGGACAAAGTTCTTCTAACTTGCCCAAGAAGACTTTTTGACTTGAGTTTCCTTTAGAAGTGAGAAGAAGCTACTTGGCATCTCCAGCCTGGCTTACAGGACTAAATTTGGGGCGAGTCATTGGATCTGTATCTGTTTGTGGTTTTAATAGATTATGTCCAGTCTCCATATTTGTGAAATACTTTGCAATCTCCATCCAGTAAAACCATTTCCTTCTACCATAAAAATGGTAGCAGGGAATTTCTAAAAAGGGGTAATCTGTGCGGCAGGGGCTTCCTTAGGGGCTTCCTTAGGGGCTTCCTTTACCACACGTTTTCCTTCTCAGACACTAAGGCTTTGTGAGTCTCTATCTGAGGGCATTTTGTGGTGTGGGGCTAAAAGACAAGTTAGTGTGTTAATTTATTTCCTTTTAGCATTTTTTAGTTTTTCATTTTAATTTAAATTTCTAGATTTTTTTTTTGTAGAGGCAGAGTCTGACTGTGTTGCCCTGGCTAGTCTTGTAGTCCTGGCCTCAAGCAATCTTCTCACCTTGGCCTTCCAAAGATCTGGGATTACAGGTATGAGCCACTGCACCTGGCCTAGTTTTATTTTTAAAAGGTATAGACTATAAGACTATACTGAATTTTCACTAGAAGGTGTGTATAGCGGCTGAAGTTGGGTTTTAAGGCTGAAGTGCCTTTATGTAGAGGGAGTGGGTGCAAGGCAGAAACTAGCCCATGGGTTTTATAGTTTCTAGAAAACTGTGCCCTCCACCTGCTTGGAGTAGCTGTAGAATCTCTGAGGAGAGTTACTGTGCCCTTGGGAATGTTGGATACTTTGAGCTTGACAAAGATGTGATGGAGTCCCCATACTCAAGGGACCCTGCTGGCTTTAACAGCAATCAGCTTCATGAACAGAAGCCAGAAGATGTTCCCCAAACACGGCTTGGCCGTGCAGATCTGAGTCTTTGTGTAGCAGCCTCAGTAATAATGATATTTGAACACCAGCTTTTTGAAGTAGAAACTCAAAGTACGTGGAATTTGCTTTAGAAAATTATAAACAAAACTGGGACCCTACCCCCACATTGCGGTTTATTAATTCTTACATATCACCCTACCCATGCTCCATAAGAAGCAAATACAGTCTTTGCTCCTGACTTTTCTTAGCAGTCTCATTTCTATAACCTTAGTACATTAAGTTCCCTCCATCACTTAAGAAAAAACCAAAACACCCTTTAGAATCCCAACATCTGGCCACGTTTTCCCTACTACTACATATTAGATATGATGGGATTCTTCCATGTGAGATCATTTACACATTCACTTCTACCTGCTGGTAGTGTTTGGTACAAATCATAGTTTCATCTCATACACAACTACAAAGAATAATGCTGGAGTGAAACCAGGCTTCTCTGGACTGGCTGAAAGATTTGTATCTGTACAGGTTTAATATACAGAGCATTCTGCTTCACATTGACAATTTAGAAAATTCCAAGAATAATTTTTGATTATTAGAATTTTGCCTTACTTTTGTTTTTTTGGCTCTAGAAATTAGCCCCCTAATAAGATACGTTGCCATTCTCTATTCTTTTTCCCAAACCACACCACTTTTGCTCATTAAATAAAGAAAGGCTGAAGTTTTTCCAACTCTACACTCATCATATCACTGTAATCACAAAAGGAGATGCTACAGAAGTTCGAAGATGAAAGGGAACACAGGTACTAGCAGCATCTTCAAGGAAAGATGTGGAGGGTCGTTAGAAGTTGGAAAATCACAGCTCAGGGAAATGACAGGAGGAAAAAAATCAATGCAGATTTGACAAGTTTTTCTGGCTTCCACCCTCTGTCCTTTAAGCTAGTGGTTCATACAGGCCCCTCATTCGTGAGAAGCATCCTTCAGCGAGAAACATTAATACTATCTACAAATAACATTCCCCTGGAAGGTTATGAAATCCCAATTCCCTTCCCCAGATTTCCCCACCAATTTCTGGGACTGCTTCCATTACTCTAATTACCACTGGTCTTCTGGTGGTACCCAAACTTAACTCTCTAGCCATGGTTTCTTTGATTTTTTAAATGCAATTTCATACTTTTCAACTTCCTTGAATTTCTAAAAGGCCACACAATGAATAGTTACCCCTTCATCTTGCACATCAGTCCTTAGTTCTTCTTGTTTTCAGCAATTAGTCATTTCTTTAATTGTCGCTCTAGCCAGAAATCATGGAGTGTTTCTAATTCTGCTCTTTTCTGCACCCTGACAGCCCACATGTCAGCAAATCCTGTCTGCTGAATCTGAAATACATGTTCCAAGTCAGCCAAGTCATTTTCTTTTTCCACTACCACCAACTTCATCTGAGCACCCACAGTCATGTGCCTAAAATACTGTGTTAGCCTTTAGACTGATCTCTCCACTTCTCCTTCTGCTGCTGTTTGCCTCCATGTTCCATGTTCTACAGAGCATCTACAGTGAAGCCAAAATATAGACCATGGCAATTCCTAGCTAAAACCCTTGAATGACTTCCCTTTGCACACAGAACAAAACCCAAACTCCTAAGTCTGATCTGACAGGTCCTCCATGAGTCAACACCTGCTCATCTTCATGAATCACCTCCTACCACCCTTTCACTTGCTCACATACTATCGTTTCCACTTTGACCTTCTTTTTGGGATTTGAAATGCCAAGATTATTACTATCTTAAGGCCTATGCCATTTCTGTTCACTCTACCTGGAATGTTCTCCCCCAGGATCTTTGCAAAGCTGGTTCCTTTATGGTTTTCAGGTCTCAGCTCTACTGGTATGTCCTCAGTGAGAACCATCCTGTCCCCTGGCTTTCAGCAAACTCTACTCCTTTTTTGCATTCATTGGCACTTGAGGCGGCTTTTTTTTAATTTATGGACTGGCTTATTATCTACTTTCACCTTCTGGTGCCTGGCCTGTTCTCTGCCACACTGTTGGCACCTGGTACAGTGTGTGTCTGAAGTAGACCTTCCTGAGTACGTGTTAAATGAATGTCTGGAAGTCTCTAAGGTGTATTTTATTTAGGTTCTTCTTTTTTCCTCTTGCTTCAGTCCCCTTTAGGGACACCTGCTGGTAAAACTTCTTCTTGCCCTTGAGCAACAGGGAGAGGTTTATGCGGCTCATCCCTATTTCTTCCCCACATGGAGAAGTCAGTGGATGCTTCTAGCATGGCTGTTTCTAAAGCAGTATCTAGATTTCTAAAGCTAGTTAGCTGAATCTGTACTGCCACGGAGCTACTTCTATATAATCCTAAGGATAGTGCCTTTAGCTTTTCACGGCTGTGCCCAGACAATCTGTGCTCTTGTGTTTAGTGGAGCCTCTGTAGAGCTGTCAGGGAGATAGCTCTTTTTTTTTTTTTTTTTTTTTTCTTTTGCAGTCTTAATTCTTGGGGAGTCAGATAGGCATTCAGGGTTGCTGTGAGCCAGGGAAAGAATCTGAGAAACATCCACCAGTGCTGGGCACACAATAGCACTTTTCACAAAACTGCATCTGGTCAGTGTCTGGTCCTGACATGGACACTTGCAAGACACCTAACTCCTAACACAAATAACTTCTATGGATCTTCCCCTCCAGGCTGCCAGCATTGCCTGGATATAGCTGGATCCCACCGTGAACACAGCTTAAGCTCCAGCTGCTACCCCTAGCTCCATGCCAAAGCGCTATTATAATTCTGACACAGGCCTGACTAACTGTGCCTAAGTAGTTAGGAAAGGATTCCTGGGGGAGATGATATTTCAGCTGATTTCAAAGGGTAAGTTGGAGAAAAAAAAAGGCAGTATGGGAAGTGAAGGCAGAAGAAATGGCTTATGTAAAAGCACAGAATTCTACAGTCAAGGATTTAAGAAATGTAGTCCTTTTAGAGATGATGAGGCTGGTAGAGGAAGTCAGAATCTGACTGAGAAGGCCTGTGGACCCTGCCAAGGAACTGAGTTTTAACAAGTAGGTGAGGGTCACTGAACACATTTTTAAAAAAGGGATAGATCTGATCATTTTCTTTTGTAAAAGTAACTCTGGCAGGAGCATATACAACAATTTGGAGTGGGAGAGACAGTTGGTGACAGGATCAGAGCAGTGTCAGGCAAGAGAAAAATATAAGCACGGACCCAGGGGGCAGCAGAGATGGTGGTGGGGAGAGAATGAGAGGAGTGTGACTTAAGGGGCATTCATTTCAAAGATAGAATAGACTTGAATATGGCTGATTGGTTCTGAGGGATCATGGGAAATAAGTTTCAAAGGTGATTAATAAGATTCCGCTCTTGGAAAACTGAGGAACTTAATATGGCATCAGTTGAGATCATTAATCCAAGAAAAGTAAAAACAGAAAGGGAAAAGTTCACCATGCTTTAATAATTCAGTGCAGAGGAAAAGTCTTTGGTCATAGATACAGTATTTAAGGCAGGGGTTGCAGTCCTAGCAGGTAGGATGACAGGCCACCCCATCGATATTGTTGATGGAATTGAGGGATAATCTGACACATGCGGCATATTAGCAGTTTGTACCAAAGATTTTGATCTGTATTGAAAAGGTAAGTGATCCTCAAAGAGTCACTGATCCTTGTCTGACATTTACCCGCTCTCACAAGCTTCCATTAGCAGTCTGTCGGCATTCGCACGCTGAGACACACAGAGCTCTTTGCCTTTTCAGTTTCATTGCACAAACACTGAATCACTGTCTGTGCTCTAGGAAGGAGAAACCCCTGTTTGGGGTTTTTGCTTTTTAACATTTGTTGTGTTTAAAACAGTGGGAAGTTAAGAGTACAGAAGTACCAGTCAAAAAATGTTGGTTCTTGACCTGGTTGCTCAAGCTAGGCGGCCTTCTTCTTTCCTTCTTTTTCTTTGGTGGTTGTTGTTAATTATGGTTTCAATATCTGTGAAATGGTAATGGGTAGTGAAGGTTGTAACATTTTGGCTAACTCGTAGGAATCAAATGCAAGGATCAAGTGGGATAGCATTTACAAAGGTCCACTGTAATGCTGCTGCATTGCTACTTACTTAAAGCATAGCTGCTGAAAATATTATCCAGTGAAATGACCTGGTGTACTCTACAGAAGGTTTCATGATGCCTGGAAAAGATGACCACATTTCCATCCCAGTCAATTCTTTGGAATAATAGAATAGTGATGGAGAGCAGAGGCTTTGGAGCACATTGTCCCAAGTGCAAGCCCCAGGTCAGCTACTCATCAGTAAAATGATCATAAACAAGCTATTTGAACTGCTTCAACCTTACTTTCACTATCAATAAAAAAGAGTAATTCTTACTTCACAAATTTGATATGATAAAACAGATGATACAAATATTGAGGATATTGATTTTACTCTAACACACTTGGGCGTAAGAAATGTTATGATATTTCTAAATGAAAACTAAATTTCACTCTGAGCAAAAGTTCACCAGGATGGTGAGATGATTATTATTATTCATATTTGTTTTCTCTGTCTCTGGCCACAGATAAATGTTGCCTAAGAATCTAGGCATTTCCAGGGGCCTGGGGACCTCTCCTGGGCCCTTGTCAGGGCTGGTGCTTGTGCCCACCATTCGGGAACTGCAGGCTTGCTGGGTACAACTCTGCCTAGCTTCACCCCTTGCCTCCAAGACAGAGGGCAGAACCCAGGCCACTGGGCATTCTATGGCCCAATCCTTCACCTGGGACACCCACGTACATCTCTTGGTTTAAAAAGGTCAAGCGTAAACCCTACCTATAGCTACCACTGCAGCTAGCTCTCACCTGCAATTAACACCTACTGAGTTGAAGGTCAATGCACACAGCACATTACAACATGCTGACAAAGTGCACAGTGCTTATGAACAAGGTAAGCTTCTCTGACCTCTGCTACCTGTGTCAGTCATGCCACTGTGGCTACTCAGGAGGTAATAGGCATTTGAGAAAGTCATCACATTACAGCTATTTATAACTGGGAAAATTATACAATATCTTTGCCACTGAATGTACCTCAAATGGAAATTCAAATGGCCCTACTCAATATTCATCATAGTCACATCTTCAAGAAAAAAAAAGTGTTCCATTTTAATGATAGGAAATTCAAAAGTAGTAAATGATGATTTCTCCAGATACAAAAAAAAAATTAGCACAGAAAGCATAAGAAAGAAAGGTGTTATGATACCCCAAAGGAACGTAATAATTCTTTAGCAATGGCACCTACCCCTCCAAAAGCCTTGAAATGCCAGATAAATAATTCAAAATATTTATTTTAAAGGAGTTCAATGAGATACAAGACAATTCTGAAAACCAGTAAAAGAAATCAGAAAATCAATTCAGGACATGAATAAGAAATTTACCAAGGAGATAGATATCTTAAAAAAACAAAAAATTTCTGGAAATGAAAAATCCATTGAAAGAATCACAAAATACATTTGAAAGTTTCAACAATAGACCATATCAAACAGGAGAGAGAATTGCAGAACTCAAAGACAAAACTTTTTGATTAATACAGTTGGACAAAAATTTTTAAAAAGAATTTTAAAAATGAACAAAGCCTTCCAGAAAAACTGGACCACATAAAGTGATCAAACTAAGGAATCATATGTATTACCAAAGGAGAAACAAAGCAAAAAGTTTAGAAAATCTATTTAAGAAAAAATTGACAAAACTTATCTACTGTAAAAAAGATCTAGATATCCAGATACAAGAGGCCCCAAATCACCAAAATTTATAAAAATACTAAAGAAAACCTAGGGAGAACTCTTCTAGATTTTGGTTTAAGCAAAGAATTCATGACTAAAACCTCAAAAGCATAAGGAATTGAAATAAAAATAGATAAATGGGACTTAAATTAAAAACCTCTGCACAGCAAAAGAAGCCATCAGCTGAGTGAACCAACAATCTGAAGGATGGGAAACAGTATTTGAAAACTATGAAACTGGCAGGGTACTAATATCCAAAAATTATAAGGAACTTAAACAACAAAATAACAACAAAAAACCCCAAGTAACTCTAACAAAAGGTGGACAAAGGACATGAATAGACAGTTTTCAAAAGAAGGTGTACAAATGTCCAGAAAGCATATGGAGAAATGCACAACTTCACTAATCATCAAAGCAATGCCAATTTAAAACACCAGGACAGATCTTCTTACACTAGGCAGAATGGCTATTTTTAAAGTCAAAAGTAGCAGATGCTGGCAAGGATGCAGAGAAAAAGGAAACACTTAAATATTGTTGGTGGGAATTAGTAACAACCTCTATGGAAAACAGTACAGAAATTTCTCAAAGAGCTAAGAATAGAACTGCCATTCAATCCAGCAATCCCACTACTGGGTATCTACCCAGAGGAAAAGGGATCATTATGTCAAGAAAGATACCTGCACTGTATGTGTGTTTATTCTGGCGTTATTCACAATAGCAAAGGCATGGAATCCACCTAAGGGTCCATCAACAGATGATTGGGTAAAGGAAATGTGGAATACTACTAATCCATTACAAAAGAATGAAATTGTATCTTTCATAGTAACACAGGTGGAACTGGAGGGTATTATCTTAAGTGAAACAAGTCAGAACAGAAACTCATAAACTGCTATTCTCACTCGTAAGTGAGCACTAAATAATGTGTACACGTGAACATACAGTGTGGAATAATGGACACTGGATACTCAGAAGGGCAGGAGGGTGGTGGGAGGCGAGCAGTTACTTAATGGGTAAAATGTGTAGTATTTGGGGGATGGATAGCCGGATTTTACCACTGTACAATCTCTGCATGTAACAAAATTACACACGTACCACTTAAGTTGATATAAATAAATAAATAGAGTCTGGGAGTCTTACGTTGAAGTTTGAATATAACTCTTCAGCCCATTGTGGTTGGTATTTAGAGGCTCATTGTCCAAATCTATAAGCTCCATTCAAACAGGAGAGGCTCCGCTATTCTCAGTCAAGCCTGGGTGTGGGGGTCTGTACTAAGGCTGGGGGCTTAGGCCTGTAGTATACTTACATACAGCACACGTTAACTCTATGATCTTATATTTTCTGAGAGAGCAGATTCTAAATTGCGTATGGGTCTTCACTATTTCCAAAGTCTTCCCAAACCCCTGCCCACTTCCCGGGCTGAGGGTGTCTCTCCTTTCCTCAGGTTCTGAATACTTGGCATCTGTGCCTCCTTATTCCTCCACTCAACCTTGGGCATTTCCCACGTTGTTTCTCCCCAAAGGCTCTTTACAGGCAACGTTGCTATTTCTTTCCTGAGTGTGTGCTGAAGATTATGTTTACCCTGGTTTATGTTGCCATGTGAAATCCCTGTTCTAGGCACATAGATCACATCATACCACGAGGCACAGGGTCAGTGCTCACTAGTGGCCACTGTGATAGACACCTGCTGTCCCTCTGAGCCACCCCAGTTCCTCAAACTCTGCAATCCGGCTCTGGAGGATGACTTGTAGGATGAGTGATTGTCTTCCCATGCTCTCTAGCTTCCAGTTGGGTTTTGTCTTTGGGGGGGACAGTGACTGGGAGGACAGCTGAGGTCTGCATTCCCGTGGTTGTCTCAGTCTCCGGTGGGTTGTGGCTCCTGCCCAGGGGTCCCTGCCTCACAGCCATCTCTCTCCTGCCTGCCTCTCCACTCACACTGTTACCAGCCCCACAGTTCTGCCCCATCCCCTGTTGCTTCTCCCCTTTGATGAATAGCTATTACCCTCATTCTTCTTAGTGGATTCTTGCTTTTATTCAAGTACCCGGTTCTTAAGCGCCATATAGATCATTTCCCAAAGCTACAAGCATGAATACTGAAGCAATCATAATCATCTCCTTCCTATGTCAACAAAAGACACGGTCATGGGATGACAGTGCCATCAATGAAATGGAACAAGAAGCCTCCTGGGAGTACCTCTTGCCCTTAAAAAGAGACACTTAATAAAGCTTGTGCTTTTATCTTTAAATAACGTTTTGTCAGGATGTGATACTTGGAGACTTTGTAGCCATCTTGTGATCACACAGGAAAGCAAAGAGAAATGACAGAGAAACCGGACATAGTTGAGGGGCAAATTGATCAAGTCCAGAACTTCCTACTGTTAAATTTTGTTATGTTATATAATGAATCCGCTATAATTTAAATAGCTTCACTTTTTATCTTACATGTAGCCAAAAATCGACTGGCCATTTCATCCTAACGGTTTTCCACACTTGTTTACTTTCAATACAAAGAGTATTGCTGATAGAAAATAATTATTTCTAATGTTAAGTGGCTGCTTTCTCCCCCCTATTTAATTCTATTTTATAGCTAATATCATGGAATAATGAAAAAATGGATATCTTTAGAGTGATGACTTGTAGCAGTATAAAATTTATTTCCATGTCGTCTGAGAATGGCACACTTCTGTAATGAGTGTGATGAGAAGGGGGAACTCTACAACTTCAACATATATCAAATAGAGGTTAAGTTTTTCCTGGCTGAACAAACAACAAAATAACATCTGTAAGATAACAGTGGGCAAAAAGCCACCAGGCTTGTCTTAGATTTTCAGTTTTACTATGGTAATTGTGGGGTCGGAAAAGGGAAAGCTATTTGCTTATTGGGTAAGGAACAATCTTGGAGACTCTGGTAATCTTCAGTAATATTAATCCTACCATTTACAAATTTACAACTTGCCAAATACTCAGAAAAGTCCCTGGCCTATTGCGAACATGATGTGATTCTTTGCTTAATATATTTGCTGCGAGAAAGAAGACACAGAGGCCGGAAGTGATACTTTTTCAATCTCAGGTACAGGTCAAAGGTACAGGAGTCACAGAGCTGCATTTTCCAGGAAAGACTATTTTTAATATGGATTGATTCAGTTCTGTTTCAGTGACGCAAGTATCACAGAGTGGAAAGACTGTAAGTCATATGACTCATCTCTTCCACTTGGGTTTTACCAGAAACTCTGTCAATTTCCCAGAAATAAGTCCAAATTTGTAAATCCCCTTCCTTCCCCAGAGCCCTTTATGATTTCCTCTTTCCAGTGCTTCTGTCATACAGGAATAGAAGATATGAGAAACAGATATATGGGGACGGGAAAATGCTACTGTCAATTCCTTCCTTCTTATCCACTATTTTCAATTTTATGTGCCAACTAGGGTAACTGTCCACCCACACATCTGGGCCGTGGTGGGGACTAGGGAATAGCAGATGCCGCCTTTAAGAAATCTCTACCCCCTCTTCTATGCCTCAGATACAAGGTGCTTATTGATACCAAAATAAAAACAAAGTACTATACATAATATCCAATTTTTCTGAGTAAGTCCAAAGAGGCGTTATTATTGACTAGGTTTTATATCATGTCAGGCCAAGCTATCCACAAACAGGCTAAAGATAATAAGCTCTTTGGGCCATCAGTACAGCATATAGCAATCTCGCTGCTCCTTAGAGCTGTGGAAGAATTCATTTACCTCACATAGGTGAACCTTTCTCTTCCCCAGAGAGCAGTTTGTTCATCTTAGCTCGATACAGGATCAGATCCATTGTCAGCAGTAACAATTTGTACCATGTTTCCCCCCCCCTTTGTTTTTTTTTTCATTTTCGCCGTTGGGCTCCAACTTAAAACATCCCTGAGTGGAAAATAAATGGCAATAGCTGTATCTCAATTTTCACCAAGGGGCAGAGGAGAAGGGAGGGAGAAGATTAGGAAGATTAAGACCTTCCCCTAAAGTCATTCAGCTATCCACCCAGTGATAAAACAGGAAACCGAAGCCACCAGGCCTTGGATTTTATTTCCTACGATCTTCTGTTTTCGTGTTTGTTTCAGGTACATGGTAATCTTGGCCTCACTATCTCTTACACAAAGACAGCGAAGACTCCCTTGGCATTTGGAGAGAATGTGATTTGCTGAATTTTGGAGCCAGCCTCAGCTGACTCTATTAATGTTAGAGAAAAAGTCAAAGAACATTCTTTTTCTATTAAAGCAAAGGTTTTCACATTAACTCTGAACTTCAGGACACCGCACAGAGCCAAAGATAGAAGTTGGAGTGACAGTGACACAGAAAAGAAATGAATTAAAATTGCTGCTGACAATAAAGCCGGAAGAGGGGGTCGGCAGTAAAGGCCCGTCCCTGAAAGTTTACAGCAGGGCTGCTGCTGGAGGGAACAGTAATTGAAGACCGTTATGGACTTAAAAAAAAGAAAAGAAAAAGCAATAATGTTGAAGTCAGACTCGGTCTGTACGGGATGGTTATTATTTGGTTTAAAACTGTGCAGAATGCATTTATGACTTTGGTAAAAGAGCGATACTGACCTTGATGCAGTGCAAATTTGAAATGGGATAACAGGTCCTTGTTCATAGATTGCTGCTAAAGACAGGGAACCGGCAGTAAAAAAGTGTCCTGGCACCGAATAGGCACATGTGTGTGCAGCCGCACTCAGGCAGGACTCAGGCCCGGCAGACCTCGCGTTTCAGGGCCGCATTCTCAAAGCTCTAAGAAGACTGAAGCGGTGCTCTGCGAGCAATGTGCAAATGCTCCACTCTCCCCTCTCTTCCCCTCGAGAGAGGCGCCCTATCCTTCTGGGAACATGCTGTGCGTTATGCAGGAAGCTGGTTGTAAAATGAAAAAACATCCGGATTTCTAGGCATCACATCTGCCTCCAGGTCCAGGCTCTTCCCTTACTGTCCGTGTTATCCTGGAGATGATGTGTATCTTCTCTGATTTAAAATTTTGCCATCTATGGCATGGGATTACAATTATATTTGTTTATAAGAGTAAGGGATTGAATGAAAAAAATACTTTGTCATATCGAGCACTATATAAGTGTTAAAAATCGCACCCAGTGGATTGAACGGACTCGAGGGGACATGGGCTGGCCTCTTCTAAGTACATCTGCTTTCTCTCTCTCAGGCATTTGATAACAGTTGCTATCAGGGAGTTGGACAAAATCGCAAAGAAGGCCGACGTAGAATCTTCCTGATTTCCCAGTGAACAACTTTTTTGCTCATTTCTTTTTTCCTCTTGCTCTCCAGAGGGCCAGGTCAGAACAGAAGGAGAATGGAGACGGTAGTGAGGTGAGGGGTGAAGGTAATGGCAGAAAGCGAAGTGTGAGGCTTGTGAGAGATTTCAAGAGCCATGATGAGGTTGGAGGCTGGACGAACTTATTTTGTCTCCACTGCCGCTCAGCCTAAATTACAGAGAGTTTTAACATCGTGTACTTATTGTACGATGTGAACATATCTTAATATGTTCAGTATTATGTTTATTATATGCCTAGAATCTTAGAAGATCTTGAAAGGACCTGCTAGGGATGATAAGGAAAGAGCTTTTCACTGTGGCGAGACCAGCATGTGGGTGTTGGATTGACAAAGAAAATGAAGAAGGTACCAGCTGGGTGCAGCTGGACCAGTGATCCTTGGAGGGTGCATGTGTGTGTGTGTGTGTGTGTCTCTGTGTGTCTCTGTGTGTGTATGTGTCTGTGTGGGAGACAGAGAGAACATGCATCACTCAGCTGTGTCTAGCAGCACATTATCAAAATTTACCTATTTCTGTCTCTTCATACAGGACATAAAGTGAGATGTAGGAAGAGACATCCCCAGCTGTGGAACTTTTTGCTTCTCAGCATATTCCCAGCTCTGATATAGGTCCTAGCAGGCATTAGGCAGTTAGTAACTGCTGAGTGGATGAATGAATGCCGGGTCGAAGTCAGGGAGTGTCTGCTGATGCCAGAGCAGGTGGGAATGGATGGTGTCAGGGTGTCTCAAATCAGGCAGTCAGTACACAGTGACTGACCTGAAAGTTACCCTGCATGTGGAATGGGAAAATGAGTTCTTGAACTAGATGCTAAATAACAAATTTTTGATAATAACAGCAATATCATCATCAGCAATGACATTGTGAGTTGCCATTTGCCGTGTAATGTAGAACACTTACCTTCATCATCACATTTCCTTATCACATCAGGCCTATAGTGTAAGCGCCTTACTGCAGCCATTTTATGGACAAAAGTTTAGAGAAATTAAGGGGTTTTTCCTTTTATTAAGTCATATACCCATACATCATGAATACACTTATGCATTTGTGGGGTACAATGTGTTGATTTTTTATACAATTTGGAATGCTTACATCAAACTAATTAAAATAGCTTTCACCTCATTTACTTAATTATTGTGTTAAAACATGTATGTTCTAGACTTGACAGATTTGACTTGTACCCTTGCAATATGCTCCTTAGGTGTGGTGCCATCATTCACCCTCCCTCTGTCAAACCTCCCCACTCCCATTCCTTCCCCCTCCACTTCTTTCCTTCATCCTGGGCTATAATTGTGATCTATCTTTCATAAGAAATTGTAAGTATTATAAATTGGTTTCATAGAAGTACATTGGATACTTTTTCTTCCATTCTTGAGATACTTTACTAAGAAGAATATGTTCCAGTTCCATCCATGTAAACATAAAAGAGGTAGAGTCTCCATATTTTTTAATGCTGCATAATATTCCATGGTATACATATACCACAATTTATTAATCCATTCATGGGTTGATGGGCACTTGGGCTTCTTCCATGACTTGGTAACTATGAATTGAGCTACAATGAACAATTTGGTGCAAATATCTTTGTTGCAAAGTAACTTTTGGTCTTTTGGATATACAACTAGTAGAGGAATTGCAGGATCAAATGGCAGGTCTACTTTTAGAACCCTGAGTGTTCTCCAAACTTCTTTCCCAAAGGAATGTATTAGCTTGCATTCCCACCAGCAGTGCAGAAGTGTTCCCTTTTCTCCACATCCATGTCAACATCTGTAGTTTTAGGATTTTGTGATGTGGGCCACTCTTACTGGAGTTAGATGATATCTCAAAGTGGTCTTGATTTGCATTTCTCTGATGATTAAAGATGATGAGCATTTTTCATATGTCTGTAGACCGTGCATCTGTCTTCTTCAGAGAAGCTTTTGTTTAAGTCCCTTGCCCACAATGAGATGGGATCACTTGTTTTTTTCCTATTAATAAGTTTGAGTTCTCTGTGGATTCTGGTTATCAGACCTTTGTCAGAAACATAACCAAAATTAAGTTATTTACACAAGGTCACAGAGCTGGCATGTGACCTTTGTGGTAGAACTGAGTGAAACCCAGCTTGGCCGGACTTCAGATCTGAGAGCTCTTAATGACCACAATGCAGAGATCCTTAAGCCATCCAGCAAGAGGAAAGCAGAGCCCCAGGCTGAGAGGGTGCTGGGAAACTTAACATAATGCTGGTTGTTAGGACAGAAAACTCGTTTGAGGGGAAGATGCCAGAATACCATTTCTTTAAATAGAAATTTAAGGAGGAACAAGAATGGAGCCTAATTTCCTTAACTGGAATACAGGATCCAGGTTGGGTTAAAGCAGGACAAATTTGGTTCCTAAGCACAGACTAGAGGGCCTACCTGGGAGGTCAGTGTCAGTAGGTGTGGAGAGAGAAGGACACTGGACCTCACATTCAGAGTACTCATGAGGATTCTGAGCTGCAAAATCTGTACCATATTTGAATTGGTCTTTCTAAGTCTGATCATTCCTGTTTCCTTATAGAGGAATCTCTGTCTCAATAGGTCCAGATCCGTGGTTCTCGGCGAGAAATGCTTATTAAAAGTATTTGAGGAACTTCTAATCCATGTTAGAGCTTCACCCCAGACCAATAAAATAAGAACCTCTAGGGGTAAAGTCCCATTACTACTATTTCTTACAAGTTCTCCCAATCAGTTTTAATGTGTAGCCAAGGTTGAGAACCATGGGTTGAGAACCATGTCAGCCTCTCTGGTTAAATTTACCATTATTCATGTAAATTTGGCTTACAGTTCTTAGGTGGCACATGGGTATACATATACATTTGGATATTTATTTATATTTTTAATGAATTTTTTATTATAAAATCAAGAGAAGTACATAATGGGAAATTGGTAAAATACAAAAAAATAAAAAGAAAATTAGAATGACCAATGTTAAATCATGTTTATTTTCATAACATGTACTATATTGCTTTTAATTTTAATTCAACTTAATAGAAGTAATACATACAAAACCTAAAGATTTTCTGAACTACAAATAAATGCATCTTCAAAAGAAGATATTTATCATTTTCTGACAATGTGATAGAAAACTGAAAAGCTCATAGTATAAGAGCCGAAATTGCTATCTAAAAGCCCTTTTGAATGCATAGAGGAATGTCTGAGAAGTCAACAGAAATTGCCAGAAATCAAAACTGAAAAGAAAGCTGAAAAATACATTTACAGGCTAGACTTAAGGCTATGGCTGCCTTGAGGACCAGGGCTGAGTCACAATGGCCCACCCACTGATGGAGAAAACATTCGAAAATTTCTCAAGATGAAAGCTTGGAGGAGAGAACCCTAATGTAGTGAGGTGGAGGGAGTGGGGAGGTAAGTTGTCAGTATAAGCCTGCTCTGAAGGTGGAAGAAACTTGTCTGCTAGTAATTTGTCTCTAAGACATAATTTATGAATAATCTCAGATTTGGTTGACCCTTCCCATCACTGGGGCCCCAGCTCTTTGCTCATGGGGACCCTAGGCTGCTGCCTCTGTTGTCACAGCCACAGCTGCCACCATCTTATTTGCACTGATCATTCCATTTCCCAGCAGCTCTGGAGACCAGGCCCAACCAATAGGACCCAAGGAAATCTGGCTCCTATCACCACTTTTGGATTCAAATAAAGCATCATGCTATGTTGTTTGGGAGATTCGAGCTAGGAAAATCATCATAATTTGACTATTGGTTCATAACACTCTGGCAAGCCTGGTGGAAATAAACAACAAATCTTTTTTGAGAAAACTCACATGAACCCATAACCCAAATCTTGCAAGAGTCTCATAAATAAACCACACAAAACATAAACTCACAATTCAAAAAATCAGCAGCACACACATACACACAGTAATAAGCCAACAAAAGCATAAATCAGAAGGAAAAAAATGCAGCAGATGTATTATTCAAGAGCTTCACATAGTGGGAATATCAAATGGAGAATGTAAAATAAAATGTTGGGTTCCCTCCAGTAAGCAGAGTCTAAGGGAAGAGGATTCAAATGCAACTCATTTATGTTGTAGATGATCCTAGAATCTGCCAGTAAAGGATTGGGAAAACTAGATGGAAAAGAGAATGATGTGTTACCAAACCACTTTCTTCAGTGGAAAACTAGATCTCAGTATTGCTGGGAATCCTGCCAGAAGGCGTAGAACATGCTTCGGAGTTATCCCAACCAAGAGACAAGGGTACTAGAGGTGTTTATCAACAGCCTGTCTATCTTTGGATAAAGGATACTGCTGGAAATAAATTCTCCCACTTGTTGAATTTTCCTTGTGCATACGCTGAGTATGAAGTAAAAAGTAAGAAGAAGAAAATGACAGGATCTGGCTAACAGGCTTTGTATATAAAGGGTTAGACGTAGGAATATGAGGATTTGACTGCTAAGAATGCTTAAAGAAGTAACTGCTATGATAAGAATAATTTTTTAACAGCCTAATACTATTAAAAAATGACCCAGAAAATTTCTAAATGAATGGAGTAGAATTTTGGTGTATAGTGCAGCATCTGAAGAGAAAATAAGGGAAAACAAAAATTTTTCAAGTTATACAAATTACAATGTAGAGAGACAAAATAATGAAAACTACAAAAAAAAAAAAAAAGAGGCTAAGAAATGTCAAGTTCAGAGTGAAGGTTTCAGACTACATTTAAATGGAATCCAAAAGAGAAGTAGAAGGGATGGAACAGAGGAACTATTCCAAGAGATAATGGTCGAGTATTTTCCAGAATTAAAAGATATAAAACTTCAGAGTCAAGAATTGTCCCCCAAACTCAAACAAAAATAACAAGAAATCTACTTTTGAATGCACAATCACTACATGAAGAACTTGCTACCAACCTGAAATCAAATTTCCGGCTAAACTATTATTTAAAAAAAAATAAAAATCAAGATATTTTCAGACAAACAAAAATCAGTTTACAGTCAACAGAGTTTGCCAGACCTCAACAAAGCATTTCCAAAAGGTTTTCAAAAGATGGATATAGACCCCAATTTGAAGATCTCTTAGCTCAGGTCAAGAAACCATGGTTCAGGCCAGGCACTGTGGCTCATGCTTACAATCGATGTGATTTGGGAGGCCAAGGCAGGAGGATCTCTTGACCTCAGAAGGATTTCTTGACCAGTCTGAGCAAGGGAAAGATCTTGTTTCTACTAAAAATAGAAAAATTAGCTTGATGTCATGGCAGGTGCCTGTAATTCCAGCTACTCAGGAGGCTGAGGCAAGAGGATCGCTTGAACTCAGGAGTCTGAGGTTGCTGTGAGCTAGCACTCTAGGCTGGGCAACAGAGTGAGACTCTGTCTCAATAAATAAAACAAAATAAAATAATAAAAATAAACCAAAAAGAAAGTGTGATTCACAAACTGAATCCAGCATACAGACTGATTTTATAAATTCTTATAAATATAAGAACTCTTATAAATGTAAGAATATTTATAAAAATATAAGAATATTTTTTAAAAATAGACTTTGTATTTTATAGCTCTTCTAGGCCAGAAAAATTGAGCAGATAGTCCCATATACACTCTTCTCCACCTCTGCTCTGGTTTCTCCTATTATTAACATCTTACTTCAGCATGGTACATGGGTTAAGATTGATGAACCAATAAATTCCATACATGCATATACACATGAACATACATATCATCCACATTAGTGCATGTTTAAATACCCACACATATGGATTGTTGTAGCTTCTTGAAAAATTGACCCCTTTATCACTATGCAATGTCCCTCTTTATTCCTGCTATCATAGTTTTCATTGAGGCCAGTGCTTATGGAGAACACAGTGCTCTGGGCATGTTTCAGAGTAGTTACTTTTTCCCTCCCCTTGCCCAAAGCAGGGTAGGGTATTTCTCCAGCCTGGGCTCCTAGAGATAGAACTCACAAATGTGTAGGGGGCCTGGCTAAGACTCCTCCCCCAGGCATTTTTAACTCTCACCCTAGTCCACACTCAGTTTTCAGCAACTGGTCAATTACCATTTAAATGTTCCTACCAGTTACCAGCTCCCAGTAAGCTGGGATTCTCTATATTTACCCGTTTCTAGTTTTCCAGGTGGTCATATGTTCTGTGTCCTCACTTCTCTCTTGGCTCCAAGACGTGTTGTTGACACTTAGTTTTTTAACTTTTTTCCTGTTATGAGGATGGGAGCGATGACTTCAAAATCCTTTGTGCATCTCATCTGAAATGGGAACCACCCTAAGAATGGCTTTTATGTTTTAAAGAGGTTAAAAAATCAAAAGAATAATAATATTTTTTAACATACATGGATATTACAAGCAATTCAAATTTCAGCATCCACAGGTAAAGGTTTATGGGAACCATGGTGGTTCTTTTACATCTAATCTAGGGCTGCTTTTGTGCTACAAAGTCAAGGAAGAGTGACAGAAAGAATGTGATCTGCCACGCTTAAATATTTACTTTCTGGCCTTCTACAGAGAAGTTTTGCCATAGGGAACCCTTGTTAGATAAACAAAGAATGGTAACGTGTGGGTGAATACGAATATCGTAGCATAACACAGGATCATGAGAGGAGTCTGGAGCCAGATGAACCGACTCTGAGTCCTGGATTCACCACTTAGGTGCATGACTCTAGGCACGTTGATTAAATATTATCAATTTTCTCATAGTAAGGATACTATAGTGCCTAATTCTTTAGTGGCAGAACTTCATGGGAGTGATTATGAGACTTAAATGACCTTATATTGACAAAATGCTATAAACATTGAATACACAATAGTAATGATTGATTTGGTGGATGAAAAAGTGAAACTGAAATACTGAAAATAAAAAAGGCAATTTCTAAAAGTAGAGATAATAACCAAAGGTAAATCATTGTGAGTACCTCATAATGTTAGGTATAGGAGATAGAGATTTTGAATAACTTGAAATTTTTGTTAAATATGCTGTGTTTTACATGACCGGTTATTCACCAAGAATTTATGCTCACACACAGTACAGAGTTGATGCCGCAATAGACAGCTGCTCACCAAGGACCACATTTCCCAGACCTTCCTGTAACCTATCTTACTATTTGATTTATTCTACCCAGTGAATATGAGGCAATGATTTTTGTCACCCAAGGGCCATTGCTCTTAAAAAGGGAGTCAGGCTACTTATTCTGCTGAGTGCAGAGGTTACCTTGGTCCTGGGGATCATGAAGGCACAGAGGGAAAGGGCCTGGATTCCTGACTTATCACAGAAAGGAAAGCCATTCACTGATGAGGAGCACCTGCTTTGGGCTGATATATGTCTAAGGACCATGCATTGCATCAAGCCACTTAAACATGGGGCTTTGTTACAAAAGCTAGTTTTACAATACCCAAATACATATATAAGTTCATAGCCATTGGTGGAGAGGAAATGGAATATAAAATGCTTGAATTCAAAATCAAACAGGAGGAGAAAAGGAAAAGAAGCACAGGAAAAGGCCAGAGAAATACAAAGCATAAAGTAAGTGGTCAAACTAACTCAAAATAGACTAGCAATCACAATAAATTTCATAGGCATAAAAATGAAAGTCTAAATATGAAAATTCTCAGCTTGGATAAATAGCAAAATCTATGCGTATATGCTATTTTCAAAACATTACCTTACGCAGTAGACACATAAAAGTTAAGGGTAAGTACAGCAGGCAAATACTAAACAAAAGACCTGGTATAGCTATATACACATCTAACTATCCATTAGACGAAACTGTCTTCAAAGTAAAGACTTAAACTATCAACGTTTAATGATAAAAGGTGCAATTCTCATAGGAAGGTACAAAATATCTACATTTAAAAGCTCCTAAAAGCAGTCTTTATATATATGTAAGTGTACACACACACACACACACACACACACACACAGTGGTTCCTTGGTGTCTGTAGGGGATTGGTTCCAGGACCCTACCACAGATACCAGAATCCACACATACTTAAGTCCTCCAGTTGGCCCTATGGAACCTGCTCATATGGAAAGCTAGCCCTTCATCTATGTGGGGTTAGCATTTTGAGAATACTGTATTTCTCACCCACATTTAGTTTCAGATTCAGAACCCATGGATAGGGGAAAATTGCATTCATTGAGAAACAGGCACAGATGAGTGGAACCATGAGGTTTAAAGCCATGTAGTTCAAGAGTCAACTGTATATGTGTGTATAATATATTTTTGATGTATATGAAATAAATTAACCGAATTTTAAGAAGAAATTAATAAATTAGTCTATAAAAAGAAACCTTTAACTTATTCTTAATATGGGATAGATAAAGAAGATGAAAACATTAGGAAGGATATGGAGGATTAGAACAATGACAATTAGGATTGTCTGATCTAATGGACACATAGGACTCTGCATCCAATAATGAGAGATTGTACATTCTTTTTTTTTTTTTTTTTTTTTTTTTTTGTTTGTTTTTTTTGTTTGTTTTGCCAGTTTTTGGCCAGGGCTGGGTTTGAACCCACCACCTCCAGCATGTGGGGCCGGCGCCTTACTCCTTTGAGCCACAGGTGCTGTCCAAGATTGTACATTCTTTACAAATGACATGGACCATTTGTAAGAATTCATTACACACTAGGTCATAAAACAAGTATTAAAAAATATTTGTTAAAGTTTTTAAAAGTAATTTAGAAATTAATAAAAATGCTTACTTAAATATGTATTAGGAAATTATAATAAAATACACTTGAAAATAATTCGTAGTCCTAAGAAAAAATCATAATGAATATTTTAGAACTGAATAGTGATGAAAATATTACATTCTGAAATATATAAGAGTTAAGGAAAACATTATTTACAATAATTTTTTTTTTTTTTTGAGACAGAGTTTCACTTTCTCACCCTCAGTTATAGTGCTGTGCCATCACAGCTCACAGCAACCTCAAACTCCTGGGCTTAGGTGATTCTCTTGCTTAAGCCTCCCGAGTAACTGGGACTACAGGTGCCCACCACAATGCCCAGCTATTTTTTTGTTGCAGTTTGGCCAGGGCCGGGTTTGAACCTGCCACTCTCAGTATATGGGGCTGGTGCCCTACCTACTGAGCCGCAGGCGCAGCCCTACTTACAATGATTTTAACACCTGGATAATTTCATTATAAATAACATTTGAACATTGATATTCTAAGTATCTAACTTAATGGAATTACAAAAAGCAACAGAATAAATTCAAACTAAGTAGAAAGAATGAAATAGCAGTAAGAAGAGAAATTAAATAATAAAGAAAACAAGATAAAATAGAGAGGACCCACAAAGCCAAAGACAAAATGCTCACTTTTTGAGAGTTTAATAAAATAGACGCCCCCTTGTAAGACTAAGAAAAAAAAAAAAGGAAAAACCAGAGAGTCCATTAAAGAAGAATATTAGCAGTGAATAATGCCATCATCCCAGAAACAAAATCACAGATTTTTTTTTCAAAAAAGGAGATATTATAAATACTTTTAAACTATTCAAATTAAAAACATAGGACAAAATACTCAATTTTCTGGAATGATATACCTAGACAACAGTGATTTAAGAGGAAATTACAAACCTGACTAATCCTTTATGATGAAAGATAATGGATTAATGTTAAAATCAAATTCCGCAGCTTCCATTCTAAAGTGAATATCTGTGCTGGTGATTTCATACAATTTCAGTCAAAATCCCACAGTTATTTTTCCTTCTTGAAACTTGATGAGATGATGGTAAAATACAGTATATGAAAGGGCAAAGGGTTAAGAAAGCCAGGATAATTTTGAAGAAGAAATACAGTGTAAGGAGACTTTCCTAACATATACGAATACTATTATAAACTATAAATAATATAAGCCCATAAATAATATAGCCAGTGTTTGTTGTTCTAGG
Source organism: Otolemur garnettii (assembly GCF_000181295.1). Taxonomy (NCBI): domain Eukaryota; kingdom Metazoa; phylum Chordata; class Mammalia; order Primates; family Galagidae; genus Otolemur; species Otolemur garnettii. Next base: position 13,096,677 of record NW_003852405.1, read on the forward strand.
AAAGATAAGTAGACTGATGGAACTGAACAGGGAGTTCAGGGAAACAGATCAATGCAGATGGAAATCTGGATGGGGCAGAGGAGGCATTGCCCAACTGTAGGGCACCATGAGCTGTTGATCAAATATCGTTCAGACCTTTAGTTATCAATATAAAAGAAAAAATTATGAATCCTTGATTCGATCCATGCACCATAATTAGTTCTATGTAGATTTAACCTCCAAATATGATAGCAATAGTTTAAAATGTTTTGGAAGAACTATAGGAGACCATCTTTAGGACTTCAGAATAGGAAAAGTTAGATGATTTTAGTCAATCATTTGTTTACTTTGTGATATGAACAGAAATATTTAGGATGACATAATCATTTTTACTAACAACACTTTTATATTATTAAATTATTATTCTTTTTCCTGAACTGGTAGCTTTTATATTACACGTACACAGCCCTGGTGGATTATATTTATTCTTCCCTTGAGTGGAATACTATTGTTCAAAAGAATCAATAGCATTTCATAGTTCAAGCCAAGTAATTTTAAAGCAGAGTTTAAATAGAGGGAATTCTTCAAACTTCTGGTATCATATTCTTCCTCTAAAGTACAGTGAAAAATGAGTCAGAACTAATGAGGGGAAAAGATTGTCATATTTAGTTTTAACTTTTAAATGAATAACAAAATCTGTGCTCTTAAAGGGTC
>NW_003852405.1:13097389-13099668 GCF_000181295.1 Otolemur garnettii
GAAAAATGAGTCAGAACTAATGAGGGGAAAAGATTGTCATATTTAGTTTTAACTTTTAAATGAATAACAAAATCTGTGCTCTTAAAGGGTCTACTTTTCAAAAATAAAATTTATTGGCTAAATCATATAAATGATGAACCATAATATACTTATAAAGTCTCCATTGCTATGGAATACTATTTGGAACAGAGTATTATAGAATATAGTGATGTACTTTCCTAAAGAATCCTGTTGGGAGCAGCACCTGTGGCTCAAAGGAGTAGGGCGCTGGCCCCATATGGCAGAGGTGGAGGGTTCAAACCCAGTCCCGGCCAAAAACTGCAAAAGAAAAAAAAGAATCCTGTTGGTTCTGGTACATCACTGATAGATACAAATTTGAAAATGGGCATATCCTGCTTTTTATATTATACTTTTGTCAATGAAAACATGGTGATCATATGTTTCTATATAATCTTTAATCACCAACTTGACTATAATGTGTTTTAAATGTAAACTCTATTTTTATATAGTTTATGGCTTTACAAACACAGGATTTTCTGTTTATTTGCACAAAGAGGAAAGTATAAATGTTTTGTGAATTTCAAGCCACAAAATCATGATAAGTGTGTAATTCATAGAACTCTTTGTGTCTTTTATTTTAGGGAACATTTCATTAATGTACTTGTTTAGAAGTAGTTTAAAAAATTCCACTAAATTGAGAATGGAAAAACTATACTTTTTATAGACTAATGTGATCAATCACCATATTTTCACTAACATTTTTCAGTCTGTCTTAAAAACACTACCCCCTTGAAATAAATGCAGGATTGAGGCTACAATCAGGAACTCAAGTCACTTTAAATGCTATTGAGTCATCTAGGAAAAGGCGCTGCATATAGCATACAACACCGTGGATTTTCTTTCACGATTAGCATGGGTACTTCTGAGTGACCCTTGATAAACATGCAAGGAATTTGAATGAAAGATGGGAATAGACAATATATTTAATGCACTGACTTTGCATGATAATAGTCTCCACCATAATTTTGAGTCTCTGTTCCTTCATGCTATATAGGGAAATCAAAATCTTATCCTGTTGCTAAATTTTTGTTGATTCAAATATTAAAAATACTCTAATTTGTAAAACTTCTTGTCTATAAAGAATAATTTTGATATAATGTTCTAGGACAGTGCCTAGAAACTATGTTGAAGGGTATTTTCTGTTCCAACTGCACCCCACTTCACCCCAACTTATTTTTTTTTTAACCAAGAATATCTTTATATATTGGGAAGATATTTTCTCCCTACATTTTCTCTCCTGCTATACGTGTGGACATTCGTTATTTAATAGCCAATCAGAGTGTGGATCAAGTGATTGGATCAAGCTTAAGCACGTGGTTCAGTTCAGGCCAAAGAAAGGAAACTGTGCTTGGACTTGGACGACAGACCCTGGAAGAGTCTCTCTAGTCCCTGAGAGCTTTCCTGTGAGGGTGTGACTCTAGGGTTGCTACAAACATTTGCTAAAATTACAGGAAGACCTTGAAACTTGCGGTGTGAGGATACAGCTGAAAGAGAAGCAGAGTAGAAAGAAAATGAGACAGAAAGTCCTGGGAGATCTCGTTTGAGGTGTGAGATCAAGCTGCATGCCGACTTCTCAGTAACCTAAGTTGATATTCCATTTATGGGTTGTTTTAATATCATGTTTACTTTAGATTTTTTTTCCTTTTGGTTTTATTTTACATTCTTATCGCTTGTTACTGAAACATTTCTATTACAAATGCTGTGTGAATATTTTGACTTTGAGAGACTGAAGAGGGGCATATTCTTATTCAAATATTCTTTGGCAGAAAGATACAAATCAGAAAAAGAGAACTACTAGAAATATTTGTGGAAATGGACCCAGGCTGCCAACAACCCCACTCTTTTCACTGTACTTAATGAGACCTCAACCTTCTCTGTCTGTCTCTCTCTTTGTCTGTTGCTTATGTACCTGCTCAACTCCTTTTTCCAGGCATGTGAAATCCCACTTTGGTACTTAGTTTAAGATATCTGCTGCGTACCCATGATCTTGCCCTTCTAAACCTTCCTCCACATCTCTTGCATTCTCTTCTTTGGTGTTGGAGCAACTATCCATCTTGTAACACTAATCGGAGCACTTGTAGTGATTTTTAGTTTACTTTTCCTTGTTTTAAACAACATGCAATACATTACCAAGCCCTGTCCTTTCTACCTCCAAAATAATTTTCTTTTTTTTTTTTTTTTTTTTTAAATTTGAATTAAGAAATCTTTATTTCTTTTTG